>NC_137456.1:212429820-212770774 GCF_964235325.1 Thermobia domestica | reverse complement strand
GTCCAGGCAGGAGAGAACAGCCACAACAACTGAATATTTTTAACATAAGTAGATGTAAGTTAATTTAATTTAGTATGTAAGTTCATTCGGGTCTTATTACTTTCCTAGTATTTAGGGAAAGTAGTAAGATCTGAACTTGGATTCGAACCACTTAGAATTAAGTCCCGTAGAAATAATTAGATGTAAGGAGATACATCCAGGTACTTAATACTTGTCCGGATATAAGTACTAAGTACTTGGATCCCTTGATCGCGAGTCGTGGGGGGATGGGTAAACTAGTTTCTAATTTTGTTTTTTGCTTGTTTCTTTCTTTCTTTCCAGATCCCTAATGAATATCTATGGAGAAGACTATGCAGGAGAGGACAGCCACGAAAGAGTCCTAAAAGTCATAGGGGGGGGATTGGGAAACTAACCTGTTTTTGTTTGCTTTTGTCATTTCAGATCGCCCACAATTCAGTAGGTTTTGATGGGGAAGCAGAGATGAGAGTTACGTTCATCAGCCAGGCCAAATGAGAGGATACGAGGAGGACCTGAGGTAAATTAAATTCTTATTGAATAGATCGTTAAATGCTACATAATAACTTGATATAGTATTAGGTTATGAGTTTAGATTTCCATCGTTTCTTATACAATCAATGATTTAATGAATATAAAAGATATATCATCTACTATATATTAATTATATTATTGATATTAAAATTTCTTTTCAGGTAACAGATTTCGCAGAAGAGAAGGTTCTTAATGTTATTCAACTATATTTCTTGTATTTCAGAAACATCTCAAGTACTTGGGAATGTTTTTGAAACACGAGGAACTGATTTGCTGAGTTGAAACATTTGGGAGCTTTCTCTTTCCACAACGAAATCACTATTTTTAACCACACCAAATGCAATTTCATTTTTATCTGTCAAATATGAATTGCATTAGACAGTCCTAAGTCTGTGTAAAGTGGGAAGGAAAATTGTGATTTCAATTTCTAATGAAAAATTACAGTTCGTTTGTTGGCAGAGTTTGTGTTCTGTAATTATAGCGTTTCAACTTCCGTTTTGATATCGCTAGCTACGAAATGTCAAAGCCAGGAACGGATCCAGGGCGGACTCCTAGGGAAGCAATGTTAAGGAAACACTGAAAGATTTTCAGTTTTCTTTCTTACACCAGGCTTTTACAGCACTGGTGTCAAGCCACTAGGGAGGGAATGTTTCATTTCTTGTGGCTATGACGATATGCTGATAAGATCTTCAGTTTAAGGAAGTACTCGAAACGTCCACGCTATCTTAAGTAACTAAACATCAAAAGTTGACTTTGATGGATTTACAAAAAGCCACTTACATTCACTATTCAACATGTTAATGTGTGTTGACAAACAAGAACTTGTGCTGTTATCTTATTTCACTTTACATGACTAGGTCGTCATCTGCCATGAATTCCCTGCAAGTTTCACAGACAGTGATGAAAGCTTCCAACAAGTGTCAAAGGCTTCCAAACAAAGCATATCTAGCTCAATAAATCCATCTGTACTAGACTTACACAATAAGAGTCATTTGAGATTTTGCTAGGGAAATCATGATTTTCCACCGACACAAAACTTTAACGGTTTTTATTAGTATACAATTTATTTTAAAAAAAGAAAAAAAGACAAGTTTATCAAATTCAAGGCGAGCAATTGCCCCTGCCCTCCCCAAATCGGGCCCATACTAACAACTTCCTTGGATTGTAGAAAGAATATCAACGGATATAACTCTTCATAAACTAACCGAAAACATACATAAAAAGCAATAAACAATATTACTGCCTCCTGTATTTTTGAGGTACTTTTCTATGCATAAGTTTCCCCCATTCTCCTTCAAGTTCATTTACCTTCCAAAACAGTAAAAGACATTCTGCAAGAATTTTTTGGATATACTGTATATATAATATTACAAGTATGTAAGCAGAATCCTGTGGTACTTCCGCAACAATTTTATAGAGGTAATTGGTGAGTACTTCAAATTATATGCCCATAGCAAAACTGTCTCTATAAAAATTGTCGCGTGAGAACCTTAGGATTCTGAAACATACATTTTTGGATAGCACATATATTAATTCCTAAGTGAAATATTGACCTACGGTGGGTCCCATAGTTTTGGAGCTATAGATCTATAAACTTAATTTTTCATGTTTTCGGCAGCCTATAACTCCGAAAGGAAGCATTTGTGCACTCAGTTTGGTCTATACATTTCGTCTTATCTTGGTATCAGGTACCACTTCCCAAACATTGTTGGTGTTGTTTTGAAACACTCTATATAAAGCGTTATGTTGCATTATATAGTATTTATTACAAAAACGTGTATTTGCCTGTCAAGGATTGTGTTGGAAGTAGAAATGTTCCGGATTCCGGAACACTTCGGAATGATCTTAATTCTGGAATCGGAATTAAAACTTGCTCATTCCAGTATTCCGAGATTTCGGAGTCTCGGCATTATGGAATTTTGGAATTACGGAACATCAGAATTTCGGAATTATGGGATCTCGAAACTTTAGTCCGGTACTTCAGAAACTCGGAATTTAGCAAAGTCGGAATTCCGGGATCTCGGAATTTCAGTTCGAAAATTCGGAACTCGAGAATATGGGAACTTCAGTCTGGCATTTCCGAATCTTGGAATTTTGGAATGCCCAACGATGGCACCTTGGTCCGCCATATCGGAATCTAGGGATGTTTGTTTCGGAATCTTGGACAAGAAACATTTCGAAACTCAGGAATTTTGGAGGTTGAAATTTTAGAATTCCTTAATCTTATAACTACAAAATTTCAGAATCTTAAATATCCAAGTGGTTACGAAATCGGCAACAAAACACAGAGATAAATCTCTCTGTTATGATGAACTTTATTATCTTTCGTCCATTGTCAGTGGCTGGAATAGATCTTTAGTTCCGTCCTTCGGCAGAATCGAAAGTACTGGAAACAGTGATAATTTCAAGGTATCACTCAGGGGGAAATTCCTTCATGAACACATTTCTTATTATGGTTAGTGTGCAGTACTAGTATTTTTGTATTACTATTTTATTCCTCGTGTACAGCAATTCACCGCGGTAAATTTGAAATTATGTATCGTAGCTAGGTGGGCCACTAGTGCAAAACGGAAGATGTACGATGGCCAGTTTCTTGAAGAACTTTCTTCCCACTCTGAGCTCAAAATGATATATGAAAAACGGGAAATTGAGAGCCAAGGAGAAGGAACAGATTGAGAAATATGGTTGTGGATATAATATACAATAATTGAGTGGCTATGGCTTCATTGCTCAGATAGTGCCTTACACATTTCAAATACTATTTCTTTGATATTTTTCCGTACACGAGCACTTCTCATAATGTCCAAAAGCAGGACTCCGAACACAGATATTTTGTTCATAATAAAGCATCAAATTCTTTTCCAACGGCTCCAAATCCCATTAAAGGCAAGTGGTCTATTTAAATAGCAAATAGTTTTCCGAAATATCAATATTGTATAATGGTGCAAAGCAAAATATAACTACTTTTTTGTTTTATATACACAGTGAACCTTCCTTAATGTCAAATATATTTTATACTAATTCAAGGAAAACATAAAAATATGATTGATATACAAAACATTGATAAATGTAAATAAAAATAACATTCGTATAAAATGTAACATATTTCATTTTACCCAAATTATAAAATATAAATGGAATTATTTATTTTATATTTAATCTCCGTGGAGTATATATACTTTTTTTAACGAATTTTCTTACAAGAAAGAAGAGGTACAATAAATATCTGAAGGATTCGCACGTCTTGAAATAAGTTTACACCTGGATGACGACCACAGGAAAGAATTAGTAGTCGAAAATACGGTAAATAAATAAATAAACTCAACGCAAATTAAAGGTAACAATTTTAATTTATTTGTATTAAATATAATATTCATATACAGTACTTACTTATAGTGTAGCAACTGTAATTAATATTTATAAATTTAAATGTTCATTTTTCAGTAACATGTGACAAGACATAAAGTATTTAATGGGAATCGATCCTGGAGGAACGAGGGGTGCTATATGCGAACGGAGATATGATATTTGACAAATCTGAATGGTCCCTCAAAGTCATACAGAAATCGGCGTTACTGGAGCCCTTTAAGGATTCGCAATAGATTAGACTTAAGGCTGTGTCTCGTCTTCAGATGTTTCTCGTCACGAAAATGTATGCCTGACTCGTCTCGTTTCGAGGAGTGCTTTGAGACGAGACAAAAATAATATAAGGTAAAGTACAAAATGTACAGTACAAAACTGGATCCAGTTGGTTAAGGATAGAAGTCAATGGTGAGTTTTTTTTTAACGCGGCATTGAACCTCTGGTTTCGAAGGGCCAAAGAGTTAGTTAGTTTAAGGTGCAAAGTTTTGTGTGAGCAATTTACAACATCCTGATCAACATAAAGCAAATATCCAATCTAATCGCAATGGATAATCCCATTGACCACTCGAAAATATTTATTTACTATTGTAAGTCTGTGTAATGTTCATTAAAGAACTGTATTCTAATTCTTCTATTTATATGTTTGTTTTCTTTCCTATTAAAAAGTATTTTCATTTTGTTTGAATGAAATAAAGGTAAAGATCGTTTCAGATTTTATATTCCAAGAAAAAAAAAGAAAATTGACTATATGTAATGAAACACTTACTTTTACCTGACAATTAAAAAAAAAGTGCACAGGACGCGCAATGAAAGGCTCCTGTTTTAATGTAAAATCTGTAATAGTACTAGTAGTACTGCTTTAAAAGGAAAATTTGTATATTATCACGATTATGAATGGTATGGTTGCCAAGAAACCATCAGAAATGTGGTTTTCCACTTAACAGAAACTGATATATTATTTGTAAAATGTAAACAAAACTAAAGTTGTTTTTTCTTTCACTAGAAGCATTCTTTAATCATTTTAGGTACAGAAGTGGATATTTAATGAAAAGAAAAGCTCAGTAGTCCTCGAGACTTCATTGTGATAAAAGTTAAATCGATATACAAATAAGTGTAACCGTGTAAATATTGTCTTGTTAGTGCATACCATAATTTCATATAGTTTTTGTAAACTACTTTCCAATTAGTGGAAGTCATTTGTAATCACATACCTTCCAACTATATGAAAATCAACATTTGCCAACTAACTTCGTTACTACTTTACGCGTTGACACTCAAATTATGGCTTTAGGAAAATCACATTTATACTGAAAATTTTTGATTGTGTTTTTATATTAGAATATAGAACTATAAATAATATTTATGATTTAGACTGGAGGTTGTGTTGTGCTTTGTTGTAATTGTGAAAAAAACTGCAGAGTTGAGTTCAAAAACTGAAGTAGTCCTGTCAAAACAGCTAATAATACATTGCAGATATATTATCAAAAGATATTTTGCATAATAGTGTAGGGCAAAATTCGTCTCAAAATATAAATAAAAGTGCATCATGGAGTGAGGTTTTAAACACAATAGCATTGCCCAGATCAATTTACAAGGAAGGAATGCCCATCTTCCGGTGAAGACAAACAGTGTTCCTCAACCAGTCATAACTATTTGTAATTCTCAAACGCAATCCAAAGTTTTTAAGCAAAGTGCAGAAACAAGCAAAGCAAACTTTAATCAAACACAAGAGGTCACAGATTGTCACCTTGTCACTGTCACCGGTCATTTAAACAGCAAACCATACGAACAGGTATCTACTCCTAAAGTTATAAGAAGACTTTTTTTTTTTTTTTTTTTTTTTTTTTTTACAAGTCAGCAAACTCCGTACAAGTGTAGAGCCCAAAACCAAAGGCGAAATCAACTCATAAAAAAATAGTGATATTTTCAGATAGCTATGGTCATAGATCTGCTCATGAACAAAAGTTTGGACAAAGTTAAAGCAATGAACTATGTTAAGCCAAGAGCTGGTATTGTATAGTTTTAAAAGACTGTGTTCAGGAGTCAAAGTCTAGTCAATAGAAGAGTACGTGTTAATAATTGCTAGAAAAAGCGATGTGACGAAGAATCATGCAAAAACTGCATTAACAACACACCAGGATGTATGAGGTAAATTAACGCACACTAATGTTCTGGAGTGTACAGTCTGTCATAGGTACCATTTGACTGACGAATCTTGTGTAAACTTAGAAGTAGAGAAAATAAATCAAGAAATTATGCAGATATGTAATAAATATAGTAATGTAAATATAACAGATCTTGAATCCATTGACAGAACATACCACATACAACATGGTTTACACTTAAATCGCAGAGGCAAACTGTACATTGTAAATAAGGTACAGTAGAGCGTCGATTATCCGAACGTCGGTCAACCGAACGACCGCTTAAGCGAACTGTGTACTCACTCGCACCTGTTACTCTCCCATCCACCGTCCATCATCCCCCTCACTCCCAAACCAAGTTTCCCACAGTAGTCGCCGTACTGAGCCACCGCTGGCGGAACATTGCTTCTAATGGGGCCTTCATAAGGCGCTGCTGACCGGCCAAGCCGCCAGTCGCTGTGTTTCAACAATCAGCACGCTTCTGTCGGTTTGGCACTGGCTGTAGAAGTACAGTACAGTACAGTACGGTACAGTACAGTACAGTACAGTTCGATTATCCGAACAAACCAGTTTTCCGAACACCCATGTCCTCCAATTACTTCGGATAATCGACGCTCTACTGTACATCAATTAGTAACTAGTCAGCAAAATGAACAATTATGTAGTAGTGTACAGCATATAGATAGTCAAATTGTCACTCTAGACCAGTGATCGCCAAACCGTCGATCGCGAGCCACTAGTACCTCGAGGGGACATTTTCGGTAGATTGCGTTAACCTTGATCCGGTTGGCTAATCTTGAATCCTCCACTGAGCTGACGCTAGCGGCAGGGGGTGCTGACGACAACAACTACTTGTTTTTCCCGCGCAATTGTCATTGTCAGCCTTTTCTTACATTTGATTGTATATGCGTGGGGTTGTGCACGTTAGGTTTTTCGTGTGTATATAGACATTTGCTAACTTGGATAGTTTGATTTCACATTAACCAGAAATGTAAGTTTATAAGTAATAAACAAATGTATGATTTCTTTTTTCTTTTTCTTTTCTTTTTTTAAGTAGTTCTTTTGGTCGGTAGCTCACAGTAGGTACAGTAGCTCAGAAGCTTCATAGGTTTGGCGACCACTGGTCTAGACCATAAACGTGCTACGATTGCTTCAAAGATAACTCAAATTACA
Source organism: Thermobia domestica (assembly GCF_964235325.1). Lineage (NCBI taxonomy): Eukaryota > Metazoa > Arthropoda > Insecta > Zygentoma > Lepismatidae > Thermobia > Thermobia domestica. The sequence continues at coordinate 212,763,545 of NC_137456.1, read as the reverse complement.
CAAATGTAAACAATTTTTTAGGAACCACCTGTCTAATGTAAGCTTCAATTTAGTAATGAGGAATAGATAGTTTGATATACAGATGGTGATCAGAAAAATGGAAACACCTGTAGTTGGCAACACGTCAGATGTATGGGTTGGCAGTGGTGTCGTGGCGCCCGCAGCGCCGGACCGCTGGTGGTGGTGTGTTAGGTCGGTCTCCATACTACGTCAGGCGCAGTGGAACAGCAGTGTCCAGTGGCTGCAGCAGACGGAGATAGTGTAAAATGGGAGACCTCTCAGATTTTCAAAGAGGGCGAATTGTTGGTGCCCGGTTATGTGGAGTGAGTGTGACGGCAGTGGCTACTGTGTTAGGTGTGTCGCGTGGGACAGTGTCGAAGGTGATGACAGCCTACACAACACACGGGAAAACCACATCGGGGAAGCGGAACAGTGGGCGGAAGAAAATCATGAGTGACAGGTCACGCCGGGTATTAAAGCGCATTGTCACGCAGAACCGTCGTGCTACTGCGGAGCAAGTGACGGAGGAACTCAATCAGCACCTCCCCCGCCCTGTTTCGGCAATCACAGTCCGCCGCGAATTACATAACATGAACTTACGGGGTCGTGTTGCACGAGCCAAACCGCTCATCAGGGACCATAACGCTTTCGCACGCCGCAAATGGTGCCGTGACCATGCAACTTGGACCATTGAGGACTGGAAACGTGTGATATGGTCGGATGAGTCATCCTTCACCCTATTCCCAACCACAGGCCGTGTTTATGTGTGGAGAACGCCCAAAGAAGCTTATGATCTGCAGTGTTTCCGCCCAACTGTGAAACATGGCGGCGGCTCGGTGATGCTGTGGGCCGCCATATCATGGTTTCATTGGGTCCTGTGGTCACACTTAGCGGACGAATCACTGCCAACGATTATGTAGCAATTTTAGGAGACCACTTGCATCCTATGGTCCGGATGTTGTTCCCGGACAATGACGCCATCTTCCAGGATGATAATGCACCCATTCACATAGGTGGCGTTGTTGCAGCGTGGTTCGGGATGAAGTTCAACACCTCCCCTGGCCCGCCCAATCCCCATATCTCAACATAATTGAACATCTGTGGTCCGTTTTGGAAACACGACTCCGGCGACGATTTCCACCTCCATCCTCTCTCACAGAACTGGCCGATGTCCTGCACGAGGAATGATGTAAAATTCCACTTGCTACCATTCACGACCTCTGTGCCTCCATCCCACGTCGCATCAAGGCTGTTCTGAAGGCGAAAGGTGGCCCGACACCATATTAACCTGGTAAGTTGCAATTCGTTCAGGTGTTTCCATTTTCTGATCACCATCTGTACATAATGAGGATTAAAACAATGTTAAAAACTGTTACCAGTAGTAGAAAAGATGCTAGACAATTTCAGGCGTACTCCAATAAAACTAGCGAACCATAATACGATAATAAATTATCTATGTACGTACAAACAAAACACGAAACCTACACAACACTACCACAAACACATGTTATGTAAGTACAAAATCCCTGTAAGCTTCAGGTAATCACAGCAATGAACAAGAACATGAAGAGGGCCCAAAAATCTCTTATTTGAAACATAGTGAAACAAACATAGATAGTACCCTTCCTATATCACTATGTATAGCCCCATAAGAGAAAAAGACTGGTCTAATAACACTATTACAAGTATCTGTATGACCAATTGACAAAGACGATTACTAGAAAAACTTAGGAATAACGACCTTTCATGAGACGAAACGATAATAACCGTCCTAAAGTAGTCAGTAAAAAACAAATAACCAGATTCGATGACAGTCAATACATCAAGAAGATAATACAGTACCACTTCATGAGTTAACTAAAAGCAACTCCTCGAAAAGAGTATGCCATCATTTAGCTCAGTGTAACACAGTTGAATTAAATACTCTACATCAGAAGATACAATCACTCAAAAACAAAGTCGGAGAACTTGAGGTGTTAATTAGGAATGATAACAAACTCAACAACATAGCTATAATTTGTATTACTGAACACTGGTTGAGAGAAGACGAAATACAATACACAACTCTACCAAGTTATAAATGTTGATTTGATTTTGAGTTTAGCGTCTATTTCAGCAGCGAGGCTATATGAGACGGGACCTACTGATTAACGTGGAATCCGAACCACAAAGAGCTCCCGCCGGGAATCGAACCCGGGTCTCCCACGCCAAAGGCGCGTACAGTAATCGCTTAGCCATCGAGGAGCTCAAGTTATAAATGTGTAGGAGCATTTTGCAGGACTATTAGTAAATGTGGCGGTATACTGTTCGTAAACGACTATTTGCACATATTGTGCCGCGATGTGCCATCAGTTTGTAGCTCAAAATAATCTCTAAAATACTCGCAAAATGAATATTGTAATTGGGGATGAAACTGATGCGCAACACTGTACTTAACTGCAAAATTATGATTGAATTTAAATAAAATTCAAATGTTTCAATTTTGAAAATGATTGGAGGTGTGTGTGTGAGAGAGAGAGAAAGGATTGAACTATAAAATGAAGGAAGAGCACTAGCCTGATATTCCAATGAGACTGGCGTCGTCCTGGTCATCTGGGATGATGAATGGCTTTTTCTGGAAGAACCTGGAAACGCTGGAATCAGTCAACAACTTGATTTCAATCCTGTTGAACTGCTAGGGGCGTCGAGTTCTCTCTTCACGATGCGTCTTATACGATATTCTTCTTCACCTCCATTTCACTAGTCAGATGTTAAGCTGAAATAAGTCTGTGGCGATAAACCTACAGAATGGTATTTCCAAGACATGGAGTTGGTCGTTCTCCGATGGTGCGATGTGTTTCTCACGACGATTCTGCACCTTCCCAAACCTTGTGGCGAATACCCCTTGTCGATGTGTCCTCCGTGGTTTAGTTTTACCGTAAAACTGTGAACTGGGAAGTCTCAAGCAAGGCGGAAGGGAATGCGGAAAATCAAGAAGGAAACTAGTCTTGTTTATTAACAATTTCAGTGATAACCATTAAGAAATACATGCTTATTCAAGCCGTCTACAAATGTACATCATAAATAAAAGTTTTGTTTCGTAAGATTAAAGAGTTCTTGATTCTGTTAAGATTTAGTTGTAGATAAACGTAAAAATAATAAAATAGAATTTAACAAATTAAATCAATAGTTCACAGTCATCTCATAATCACTTCACTGTTACTTCACAGCAGTGTTGCCACACTTAGTACAATTGTACCAAATTCAGCCCTTTTTGTCATTCATCGGCCCGTTGGTACCACGCTGGCATTTTCAGCCCCTTTTGTGAAAAAGTTGGTACATTTCTACCCAATTCAGCACGATTTAACAAATACTTGTCACATTTTCAAAAGTGTCAGAAAGACTTTTCCTACATCTCAAGTTACTCATACTGTGTGTTGGGTTCTTAAAAAATGCTGTTTTTTAAAAAGTACATTCTACTCCTTCAGTCTCCAAACAAGCGAGAATAAGCGGCAGTGATTTATATTTTAACATTTTATTAAAACGTATTGTTTACACACGAACTCGGAGATGATTGATTTGTTCCTCGTTTTATATATTTTTTTCGTAATGGCCATAATACCGTTTTGGATTATTGGTCAATTTCAAATAGAGTCGCATTTGGTCTCCTTAGAATACATACCGTACACGATAACTGTTTTCCCTATTAATTTGCGGCCTCTGTTATATTTCCTACGTGCGAGAAAAGTTTCATCTACTTCCACGGTTGCTTTGTTTCCTCCTATTTGGCTATTTTGAAACAGAATTTTTTGAAAAGAGCACTTACTTGATTTGGACTTTTGGAAGAGAGCGGGGGAAGGAATGTTCTACAACTTTACCTCTTTCAGTTTCGCGTTATAGAGCCATGTATTACACTGGTATAAAATAATCTTTTTGTTTCAGTTTGGTACTATTTTTCAGCCCACTCCAGAGCTCGGACTGTGGCAACACTACTTCACAGTATAGTATTTGACAACACAATGCAGTGAGCAAGGCTATGTAATAATACATATAAAACTATCAATTTGTCAAAATGTTAATATTAGTTTTAAAAAAACAGCAATTGTTATGTGGAGACTTAAATATTGATTTCCTGACCCCTACGTCAAATCAGTTAAAAATATTATAATTTTTTTGCAGTCCTTCGACCTTTGCATCACACTATATACACTCAATCCATATTACGCAACGCCCTAAATCTTATATAGATTAAATTATAATAATAGATGACGAAATTATTCCCTATTCAATAAACAATTTTAACACATCACTCTCTTATCATAACGCAGTTCAAATAAACCAATAAATCTAGAATAAAGAATCAAGAACCAATAAATCTAGTAAAAAAGATTATAAGTAGATAAGAAACTTCCATGAAACAAATGTAAAGTACTTTCAGTATCTACTCCACACAGAAGACTGGAACGATACATTATTAGAAAATGACATAAATGTCAAATATAGAAATTTCATTGACACCGTTAAACACTAGTTTGAAATAGTCTTTCCACTTAAAAAAAAGTTTTAACAAAAGAAGTTTAAATCAAACAAACAATTGGATAACGCGAGACAATTAATTCTTGCATGAGGAAGACAACACTTCATACACTTGTAAAAAAAAAAAAAAAAAAAAAAAAAAAAAAAAAAAAAAAAAGACAACATAAACAGAAAATGCACCACGTCAAGTAGAATAATTGCATCGAACAAAAGAAACAAAACCCTATGGCAAATAGTAAATGAAGAATCAAAATCTAGAGAACGGGAAACAGGACCGCAAAAATTAATTAACTGTTACGAAGTAATTCATAACAAATATATACCACATTGCAAATCTACTTAATAAGTACTTCGCCAATATTGCATAAAAATTTGCATCAACTCTAAATCTATATACTTAACGCCGATCCCACAGCAAAAAAATAATGTGAACTATCGAACAAATGAAATTTAAAAAAAAATCATCTGGGCCCGATAATATTCCTTATTATTTGATTAAAATGTGTATCGAACATCATCTTATATTTTTAACTAATCTATGTAATTCTTCTGTTGAAACAGGAACATATCGAGATTTTAAACTTGAGAAAATAAGACCAATACACAGAAAAGGATCAGCTACTGACCGAGGAAAGTACAGATTAGTATCCTTTGTAGAAAAAAAATGATATATTTTCAAATAATCCATTCGATTTTTAGGAAGTAAAGATCAATTAGTAATCCCATTGCTACTTTTCTAAGATAAAGTAACATAAAATAGTAATAAGATATATGGATTTTTCTGGATCTAACAAAAGCCTTTGACCTAGTTAATCACGCAATTCTACTGCATAAACTATACAATTATGGAATTAAAGGACTTGCTAACTTATGATTCCAATCCTATTTAACTAACCAAGTGCAAGATGCTGAAATAGGAGCAACCAAATTGCAGACTAAACACGAAGTCCCAGCACAAGGATCAATATTAGGTTCTAAATTATTCATTTTAAATATATTAATGATCTTCCTACTTATATAGTTCCCGATAAAAGCATCCGTTTCGCTGACGACACAAGCATTATGGTTGGAATCTCAAATAACTCTTGCTCTGAAGAATAAATACTTGATAACTTGACAATTAAACTCACGGAATGGGTAAAAGTACACCAACTCAACATAAATACAGAGAAAACAACAATAAGAAATGTCAATACCGGAAAACGAAATTCTGTAAATATCCATGAAATTAATTTAGGTGGGGTCCTCATACAGGTATCTAATAAGCACCCCGGACAAAAAATTACGAAGTGGGAGCATTCGCTAGGCCATGAGACAACAGGCCTGATATAGCAATATGCCTGTTGATACCGCAAATTAGGGTCTTGTATGTTATTGTTGACACTGTCACGCTGGTACGACGTGCATACTGATGCGATATGCTTTCATTGAAGGGTCAACCATGGGCCGAAGGAAGGATGTGACCGAGTGGCAAAAAAGGAGCCATTGTGTTTGGGCGTGCACATGGACATTCCCTGCAGGAGGTGGCTCAGTTTGTTGGCGTGTCCGAGTCCACGGTCAGTGATGTCCATGCACAGTGGTGGAGGGCATCAGGCAGCAAGCAATCCTCTCGGAGAAACTGTGGCCGAAAACCTATCATGGCCGAGCGCGACCGTCGACATCTGGGGAGATTAGCGGCCTCTCAACGGTTTCAAACCCGACAGGAACTGCTGCAGGAGTACAATGCATTACCTACTCGTCCAGTGTCTGAGCGAACGCTGCGCCGATAACTGCATGGTGTAGGCATATTCAGTCGCGTTATCCGGGTACACCCCAGGCTGACTGCCACACAGAAGAAAAAGCGCCTGATAGGGCGAAACAAGACCGTCACTGGACTACTGAACAGTGGCGACGCATCATCTGGTCCGACGAGTCCCGGTTTTGCCTCTATTCCAATGACGGCCGGGCCAAGGTGATGCGGCGGACCGGAGAAGCCTACAAAGCAGAATGTGTGCGACTGGCTGTACAGAAGGGGGTGATAGTGTCATGTTTTGGGGATTTATTTCCAGTGCTGCTGTGAGCTCCTTGATAGAGGTGAGCAACCGCATGACAGCTGCAGATTGCGTGACTATTCTGGATAATGAGATGGTGCTATTCGTCCAGTTTCTGCAAAATGACCACATACCCGAGCCCCAATTCCAAGACGACAACTGCACCGTTCACCGAGCCAGGATTGTGCAGGATTGGTTTGCTGAGCATCAGGGAATCCCACATCTTTCCTGGCCCGCAAATTCCCCTGATCTCAACGTGATCGAGAAAATTTGGGACATGTTGGAACGGGCAGTGAAGAAGAGACAGCGACATCCCCCCACGTTGGCCGCTCTACGTGTCCAATTGTTCCAGGAATGGACCAAACTGGACGTGAATGTCATCCGCTCCCACATTGACAGTATGCCAAACAAAATCAGAGCTGTTATCCGAGCCAGTGGGGATGTAACACGGTATTGACCAATAAAGTAAGTACTTCGTAATTTTTTGCCCGGGATGCTTACTTATAAATTATTGGGATTAATAGTAGATTCAAATAACCTGGAAAGATCACATCAATGGCTTATTGAGAAAACTAAACACGGAAATACGAGTATACTTCATTCCGAAACTCAGTAAGATTCTAACATTTGAGGCATTAAGAACTATATATTTTGAGTTGATGCAGTTATTAATTTCTTGCGGAATTATTTGTTGGGGCAACATTATATATATGTTCATTGCCCCCCCCTGAAAAAAATTCTGGCTACGCTACTGTGTACCGTACATTCGGGAAACAAATGAGAGGACATAATGTGTCAGTGATAGGCCGGGTGCCATAATCAGGTGGTCTGGAGTCTTAGAGTGTTTTTGTTTGTATAACTTATCAATTGTGAGTTCGAATCTCAACTGAAACTCAGATGATTATAATTGCACAGAGATAATAATAATAATAATAATAATAATAATAATAATAATAATAATAATAATAATAATAATAATAATAATAGATTCAGGTATTTGCAATTCAACAGGTATTTCAATGACAACAAAAAAGTGAATTACCAGTTCTACAGCGGATGCTGGGAGTGTCCCCTGTTTTGATTCAAACACTGGTTCACACGTTTCACCAGGTTGGCGGCAACTTGGTGTTAGAAGTGTTAATGTTTTCAATGGCACTGCGAATGTTCGTTTCCAGACATGGGCGTCAGCAGGGGAGGTCGAAGGGGTCTGTCAACCCCCCTGGAAATCTAGTATATATTTCCTTGATCTTGAAGTAGTCAAATATATATATTGAACTTAGAAGGAGTTTCCGGAGACAGGATCATATGCTCCCTCCGTAGCACTTTACGATAATTCCTCTTTTCAAAATCTCAAACGTTGAAAGAATCAAGCAAGTTATCCTCAATCGTTCCCATAGAAAATGAAGAGCCACATCTTTTAATACTTCTGCAGTGGTGTCCTGTGTAAAGCAGAATAAAAGTGTTTCTCATGGTGGAAAGACTACAAGGTGGATGCAATGCAGTGCTACATTCTTGTCGCTCTGGCGCATGACGTCATCTTGGTCTCAGACGTGGCCAGCGAGAGTCAGATGACTTTTAACATAACAAGCGCTTGCTCGCTGGTATCTTACACGCAAACTTCTCTTCTATTTATAGTGATCTTTTAAATTTTAGTACAAACAATAATTATATAAACGTAATGTAATCAATGCTTAAGCTAAGTGAATTCAAAGGAAGATATTTACAATAGCAAAAGAAACAACATCAGTTCATATTAAACAACTTGTCTTGTCTTCTTTCACCAACTATCGGTGTTTTAAATAAAAGCATCAGCATTATTCGCCAAGTATGCTATAAATGTATGAAAATTGAAATGTTTTTCTTATAATTGTAACTATTTTTGCAAATGGCGTGTGCCGCCATTTGCATTTTTTCTGGTCGACTTCCAAGTCGTATTTCCTGTAACATATAGTATTTTGTATTATTTCATTATTAATTGTTCGTCATGTATGTTGAGGTAAGAAAATAGATAATATGTCAAATCCAGGTAATAATTGAAGTGTCTTAATTAGGTATTAGTGTAGTCAAAATCGGGAAGGAGTTCCAGTGGGAAGAAGAGGGCCAGTTACCCAGTTGATCGGGGTGAAAATATTGAATAAAGTGAAATATAGATGAAATGAATGTGTGTAAAGTAATTGTAACTGTGTAAAAATGTTTTCGTGTTAAAATGTGATGAGTGTAGATGATGTATGATAGATATTTTTCACTTTATCCACTTCCTCTTCATCAGCTCACTATCTGCGATGTTCACACTTTCACTATCTCCACGGAACTCCAAAAACAACTTTGAAGCTTGAACAAGCCAATATTACTCACTACATTTTCTGCTTTTTCTTTCTTTTCTTTTCTCTTTCTTTCTTTCTTTTCTTTTTTAAACATCTGAAGTAATACACTCGAGTATGTATAGGCCTGAATAATCTATAACACAATGTGTCGTTAATGCATTTCATTATTATTTATTTATGTATGCTCAAGTATATTTTCGTAACATATTGATCGGTTTTGGTTTACTATTATTATTATTTTGCTTGAAAGAGAATTCTTTACTGATGACCTCATATAAATTTTGAGAATATCTCAAGGGAGAATTCATGGTTTTCGTAAACAGAAATGCACGTACGTATATTTTCCTTATGCTTGGACAGTTTTTTTAAAGAGGTTGCTCCCATGTAAGTTTCGTCAGAATCTCAGGGGAGGTTAAAAATTTTATTGAGCAGGGACGCACGTATTTAATATTTTAAACATCGTTTTTATTTTTGATTTATATATATAAAAAAAACATCTTATTTGAAATCGCTGATCGCTTATTTATAGAATTTGTATTTGAATAAAAGGTTTGGTGAAACTGACAGTTCTCTGAATATTATGTGTCAAAATTTACGCCATAACAAGCTGTATTATTAAACATTTGTACGAAATAAAACGTTACATATACTATTGTGTTCTAAAAATATATAGAAATAAATATGTATATACAAAGCACCTCAAACAAAGAAATTGCAACATGACTATTTCAAACAAGAAACAAAGTACTAGGCGTAGGTGAAGACGATGTAGGGGTGTAACAGCTAGACTAGAAAACATAAACCATAAAATTACATAATTTTCTTAATTTTCTTGATAAGTTTTTCTGTCCCGTGGACTAAAGGAGACAACAAATAAATGCAAGTGAATGATTATGTGTAACTTGGTGGAATGAGAATGCGGGAGTACCCCGAGAAACTCACGGACACGATGTTGTCCACCACAAACTCACTTGACCGAGAAGCGGACCAGTACCCCTTGCACTAGAGGTGAGCCTTCTGCCACTGAGCCACCGTGCTTCCTTGATTGGTTGAGAATCTACCATATTTTTAAATTTACTGCAGTCATTCTTAATTTTGTGATTTTGGAGGGAACCTCTAAATATGTATCCAAAGTTATGATTTAAATGTAAAAATTTCAAAATCTGAGTGTAAAAATGTCCCGACAATGTCGCCCTGACATGGTAGGTGGATACTTTATTCTCTTGATCTAATACATTGTTATATATCTTTGTAACCGTTAATCGTTATTACGAACCTTCCATTCGTTACTTAATTTGAAGTGCAACGTCCCGTTTTAGCACCGAGGCTACAGAGAATGCAGACCTCCAGAATGAAATGGGACCTGAACTACTTTAACGCGTTCAATGCTCTCCATTTGCGTAATTCGAGGGAGGTAAGCCTCCTAGATCATCGTGCCTCTCTTCTCGAGTTACATGCCTCATGCTTGCCTCTGTGGGGAAAATTTTGTCTCAGTATCTTATGTAGAAGGAAATGATGATAGAAATGATCACCTCTGTCGGTTCTCCTCCCTCATCATTTCGAATCCGCGTCTTGCCCCAAAGTAGGTCTTTTTAAATCGTACTATTGGATTTTTGTATGCAGAATCAACACAAGCTACTGTAGCCTTATATACTATTATTACATACTATTAATACTAAAAAGAAACTACATAATGAAATCGTTTTTTATAATTTCATTTAACATTGCATTTATTTATTACTTTTAGGTAAAACTTACCATATTTTAGGTTTATTTTGTCCTGTCGCCTGCAAGCTAAAATCCATTTCTGGAGACATTCCCCTCTTTTTGAGGAAATCTAAAGTATTTTATATTAAAGAGTGTATCGAAAAGTAGTTAGCAACATTGAATATGTCAGGAAAGTCAGAAGAAAAGATAAAAAGTGAAGCAACCCCACATTTTTATTAATAGAGAACTTCTATGTATCTACATGACAAAGAAAATACAACTTACATGTCCCGTCGTACATATGAACGTAGTTTGTGTTTAATTCCAGCCATTAACCGTTGCACAGTCTCGACGGTGCATTTCCTCGATGCTGCAGCCCAGTTTCTCTTGAAGTTCGCCATGTTGCGCACTGGTTTATCATTCTTTCGGAAGTTGCGTTTGACAATTGCCCAATATCTTTCGAGTTGAGTTGAGTTGATTTTAGTTTAGCGTCCCTTTCAGCAGCGAGGCTATATGAGACGTGGACCTACTGATTAACGTGGAATCCGAACCACATGAGCTCCCGCCGGGAATCGAACCCGGGTCTCCCACGCCAAAGGCGCGTACGCTAACCACTTAGCCACGAAGGAGCTCCCAATATCTTTCGATTGGATGGAGTTGTGGGCAGTTTGGTGGATTCATGTGTTTCCCTACAAACTCGATGTTCTGTTCATTGAGCCACCGTACTGTCGTCTTAGCATAGTGTGCTGTTGCTAAGTCGGGCCAAAACAAGGGGGGATTGCATGCCTTTTATACAATGGCAGCAGTCTTTTTTGTGGACATTCCTTCAGTACACTTCTGCGTTTATGGTGGATTCTGCATAAAAAATACCGGAGCGCAAACCACAGGAGCAGATTGCCTGCCATACCAGTCCTTTTTTCCCAAATTTTTCCACGTCAACGTACCTCTGTGCAGCACATACATCCCCAGCATTGCGTGCAGTATAATATTGGGGTCCCGGAAATGTTTTTGAGTCCTCTTTTACGTACGTTTCATCGTCCATCAACACACATCGCTCTGGTGACTTTACGATGTTGTCATGCAGCTTGCGGGCTCTTGTTTGTGCCGTTTGTCTTTGCTTTGGTGTTTTTTTCGCACGTTTTTGCTTCTTATAGGTCTTCAAATTATGTCTGGCCTTGATACGCTGAATCATTCCTATGGACGTTCTCGCTTTGGTAGCAAAACCCCGCACAGACATTGATGGATTTTGGTGTATCAACCGCACAACTTCACGGTCGAGTCCAGGGTTTGTGCGACCCTTTATTTGCCCGGATCTCGGCATATCTTCAAAGCTGTAATGTTCACCGAATTTCTCACTGACCAATTTCACAGTTGTATGATGAACCCCACACTTTTTTCCTATCTGATTGTATGTTATGCCTTTGACGCAGGGATGAATTCAGGGGGTAGCCCGGGGGGGAATGTCCCCCCCGAAGAAAATTCATTCCCCCCCGGAGAAACTCCCAAAATTTCAGTCACAAATGTAGAAATTACTTCACCCAATTATTTGTTTTTCTTTCCGTGCACGTGCAGACGAAATCCGATCTCTCAATATACATATAAATGACGCAGACCCATTCTATATAAATATTAAACATGTAACATCTAAGATAGAATACCAAATAGTCAACTATACCTGTATTTCTTAACGCTATGACCCTGTTTGACAGAACATGAAATTGTGAACTGTTGAAGAAAGGTTTGTGTTTTAGTAGGTACTATACTATCGCCCTATATTATATATTAGTATGTACCACTAGCACAGATTGAGATAGGAAAGGAAAGATAGGGAAGATCTTTCGATCATTCCATATGATCTCTGATGTAAGCAGACTTCAGTTCTTGAAAATGTTCAGTTCTTGCATTATTTGAAATACAGCGTTTAAATCTCATTTCTCGCATCGAAAGTAACAGACGTAAATGTGTTTTACGATTGTTAAAGTAAACACACCTTTCTTTAACTAAAAATAAGTCAGTTAAAAGGTGAGATTCAGAGGGTGTCATTTAAAGGGATCAGGCAGGAACAGTTATCCCTCCTGGGTTAAAGATTTATATAGAATTTATCAATATAATAGTAGTATATAAGTAAAAGATTGCTATTGAAGGTGACGAAGGAGGGGCAAGCGGAGCGACGGCCCGGGGCACCGAAGAAAGGGGCGCACGATTCGGGAGGGAAAAAGAAAAGAAAAGAAGGAAAGAAAAAAGAGGGAATGAAACACATGTAGTAGTAGGGATCGACGTATGGCTAGCCGAGTCAGCAAAAATTTCTCGATTCTGATTGGCTGAGAGAGGTCACGTGACGTTAGGCCCCGCCCACGCGGGAAATTCAAATTTTTCAGGTCACGTGGTATGACGTCATGAGTCACCCTGCGGGGAAATCCCTCACCAGGGATTTTGAAATTCGTTCCCTTTTACGGGTAAGATGAGTGTTTATGATTGGTTGACAAATGTCACGTGATCTTAGACCCCAGGGATATTTGAAAATTTGTTCCCTTTTACGGTAAGATGAATCCTTTGGTACCACGATGTTGATTGGCTGACAGAGGTCACGTGATCTTAGGTTGTGTGATATTTGAAATTTGTTCCCTTTTATGGGTAAGATGAGTGCTTTGATACCTCATTCTGATTGGTTGACAGCTGTCACGTGATCTTAGGCTCTGGGATTTTTAAAAATTCGCCCCCCTTTTATGGGTAAGATGCGTGCTTTGATACCTGAGGTCACATGATCTTAGACCCTGGGATTTTTGAAATTCAGGTATCCTCTTTGATGTATACTTTGGTACCTCGATTCTGATTGGCTGATAGAAGTCACATGATTTTAGACCCGCCACACGGTGAACAGATTACGTGGGAAAAACCCCCTCACTCATTTGTTTCCATTTTACGGGTAAGATGATTGCTTTGGTACCACGATGTTGATTGGTTGATAGAAATCGCATAATCTTACACACCCACCCCAATGCTAGAAATTCAGAGTGCTATGACGGCGATCCACCCTAGACCTGGATTTTAGAATTTTGTTCCCTTTTTTATGGTTATCCTTAAAGTTCCCATGGAGGGTTCAACCTCCTCTTAAATAACCTTTTTTGGTATCATGATATTGTACTGAAGTTTACATTAAATATTATCGTTCTCTTTGGCAGATAAGATGATTACCAGCTTTTTTACTTTGATGGAGATCCTGTCCTTGAATTAGTAGCCTATGTCTCTGGAAGTAACAATGGTGAAAGAGGGGTGTCGCTTGTAGATTTCTTATAACACATTGTTGTGAGTTTAAGCGATTTTTTAAACGCTCAGTAAGCGCTTCATTAATGGAAACAGTGTTGCCAGATTTTTCTTACCGAAACTGCTCCGATTCTTTTCGAAACGGTTCCGCAGAGTGCAAGAAATTTTAAACTAAAAATTTTTTCGAACTAAAAAAATTTCAAAACTAAAAAATTTTAAACAAATTTTCAAACAAAAAATTTTCGAACTAAAAATTTTGAAACAAAAATTTCAAAAAAAATTTCGAACTAAAAAATTTAAACAAATTTTTTTTTGAACAAAAAATTTTAAACTAAAAACTTTCGAACTAAATTTTCAGATCAAAAATTTTTCGAACAAAAAATTTTAAAAAAAATTTCGAACCAATTTTTAGAAACAAGTTTCGAACTAAAGTTGTAAACCACATCTAAAAATTTTCAAATCCAAATTTTTTCGAACTAAATTAAAAATCAAATTTTGGACACTAAAAAAATTCTTTAATTATTTTTTCGAACAAAATCATGTAAACCAAATCTTGAATATATTTTCCACCTTAAATTTTCAAGATTACCATGATTTGAAAAACAAGTGTTCAGGGTTTCAAGAAATAATAAAACATATTTTTTTTTCAACTTGTATTTTAACGAAAATTATGTGCTCTTCCTATACTCGATCTTGGTGGGTTTCGAACCATGGTCCTTGAAAAGGATACACATATACTTTAAGAAAATAAATCTGACAGTGTAACGCTTCTCAAATCAAACTTTTTATCGAACTAAACTTTTAAAATTTTCGAACTAGAAATTGAAACCAAGTTTAAGAAAAATCCTAAGAAATGTTTCTCCAGGAATCGAACTCAGGTCTTTCAAACCAAAGATGTGTATGCTAACCGCTTAGCTATGAATGAATTCGGATTTAATCGTGCTTGGTGGGTTTCGAACCATGGTCCTTGAAAAGGATACACTTATACTTTAAGAAAATAAATCTGACAGTGTAACGCTTCCGTTCGTGGATTAAAATAAAATGCTGATAGACTTCTTTGTGTGACGACATAGAAGCACATATGATTGAAAATGCAAACGTCAGCGGATCGCATTACTTTAGTTTTACTACGAACGTGTCAGCATGATTCATGAAAAAAGCAAACATTGACATTCTCGTATAGAATATGAGGAAAATGAAATGTCGTCACAGTTACGACAAGTAGTGACATGTAGAAAGCATTCAGATGATGTCATGATCAGAATTGCGATACTATTGAGAAACGTGAATGACGTCACGATCGATTGTTACACATCGTTTTGGTTCATGATTCATGACAAAAGCAGCGAGCGTTTTGATTGGTTCGTTGTGATGTCATTTTATAAATTTCCTCGTTTCTGATTGGTTGACGGTGACATCGTTTTCGCAGCGACCTAAATAAAAATCTAAATTTCATTTTTCAAATCCTACACCGCTCTCAACCATCGAGTGAGAAGGTCTGTTCTTGAAAAGTGTCTTCATTTAAGAAGCTTTACTGCACCGACTTTTTGTTCATTGAATTTGAGGTAAGTTCAGTGAGATTTTATTTTTCACACAAGATTCGAAAATCATTTTTATTTTATATTTGTGGGCGGATCACGAATACACTGTTTTACTTTTAGTACGAAATATTTAGACTATGAAGAAATTAGTGGAATGGGAAAGTGAGAGTACGAATCAGGACCCCACACATTAAAACTAAGCACGATAAATGATATGGTTTAGCGACCCTTCAGCGAGCACCCGTCGGGAATTGAACCATGGCCAGAAAAATGTGTGCGCTTAGTTTTGAAAAGAATGCATTACAAAATTTCAGAAACTATGCCTGAGAATAATATGGTTCGATTCCCTTTGAAACATTGTTTTAGTTTAGCGGCCCCTTCAGCTTAACGTGATATTCGAGCAACCGCCCGGGATTGAACCAAGGCCAGAGGTGTGTACGTCAACCATTTAGCTTAGTTTTGAAAAGAATGTATGATAACGCGTGAGAATATTAAATTTCAAAAAAGGCTTGACAGCGATCCGATGTGAAAAGCAAACCCCACCGAGGATTGAACCAGAGCATTCCACATCCGAAGCATGTACGCTAACCGCTTAAATAAAAAAGAGTGCATGAATATTTGGTTAAAAGATTTACGCTATACAGATTTTGTTTTGACAATTACGTATGCGTAACGTTAATGGTTGGTGAATCTCTTCAACTTGCAAACGCATCATTTAAAGGTCGTTGTGAGTAGAAAAAATGCTTACGCCTACTTTCTAACATCTCAGTACTGTTGAAACATTCATTCATTTCATGCATTCTTTTTTTATCACTATAGAATGGTAGGTCAGTTACATGCTGATGTAATGGTCTCGAGTTTGACAGCAATAAAACACACATTTCAGTAACATAATTATTTAAAAAAAAACTTTGATTTCTAGTACATGTGCTTTCATAATGAGATTCTGAACGTCACCGCCAGGGAATCAAACTCAGGACCTTTACATGAATTGCTTAGTTAAGAATTTATCATGAATGTTATGATTTCCTGGGCTAAGCGGTTAGCATACGTGCCTTTGGCGTGGGAGACCAGGGTTCGATTCCCGGCGGGGAGCTCATGTGGTTCGGATTCCACGTTAATCAGTAGGTCCACGTCTCATATAGCCTCGCTGCTGAAAGGGACGCTAAACTAAAAAATCAAAAAATCAACTCAAATTCACGCTGCTCAATTCCTTTTTTCCCATTACATATTTGTTTTACCGTACCTGTTTGTTGTTTTCATTTTTTAATCATGGCCGAATCGGGTTTTACTGTTTGTAATGAAATCACTCGTCATTATAGACGATTTATGTACGTTTATGTATTATGAGGTGTACGTCAACCATTTAGCTTAGTTTTGAAAAGAATGTATGATAACGCGTGAGAATATTAAATTACAGAAAAGGCTTGACATGCCCCGACGTGGAAAAGCAAACCCACCGAGGCTTGAACCAGGACCTTCCACGTCCGAACCATGTACGCTAACCGCTTAGTCACAATAATAATAAAAAAAATACGCTATACAGATTTTGTTTCGACAATTACGTATGTGTATCGTTAATGTTTGATGAATCTCTTCAACTTGCAAACGCATCATTTAAAGGTCGTTGTGAGTGGGGAAAAAAATGCTTACGCGTACTTTGTCACATCTCAGTACTGATGAAACATTCATTCATGCATTCTTTTTATCACTATAGAATGGTAGGTCAGTTACATGCTGATGTAATACTCTCGAGTTTGACAGCAATAAAACACTCATTTCAGTAACATAATTATTTTTTTAAAAAAACTTTGATTTCTAGTACATATGCTTTCATAATGAGATTCTGAACGTCACCGCCAGGAATCAAACTCAGGACCTTTACATGAATTGCTTAGTTAAGAATTTATCATGAATGTTATGATTTCCTGTTTATCAGGTGATTAAGATTTTTTCTTTCTTCTTTTCTTTTGTAGTAAATTCACGCTGCTCAATTCCTTTTTTCCCATTACATATTTGTTTTACCGTACCTGTTTGTTTGTTTTCTCCTTTTATTAACCATGGCCGAATCGGGTTTTACTGTTCGCAATGAAATCACTCGTCATTATAGACGATTTAACATTGAGGGCAGAATGCTCGAAGTTCAATTCAACGCACCGCCCGTAGGAACCGATATCATACAGTATGTACATAACAGTTTCCAAGCAATGCTGGACCATTTGTTAGCCAATGTCGACGATGAGGCGATGGTTGGTTTATCGGTAATATCACCACGCAATACCAATAAGCCATTTTGGGTGAGTTTTCGCCAAGCACGAAACCTGACACTGGAAACGATGTGGGCCTCGTTCGAAAGAGTGTTACAAAGTAACAATGCATTTCTCCTGCACGAGCCATTCACCGTTCATTTCCATCGTGTGGATATTCCACGTGGCTATGGCGGTTTGCGGCAAGGAGTACTTCAAAACGAAGAATTGTTACGTTGCAAACGAGGGATTGTACGTGTAAAAAATCAAGACTCAAGGTGCCTGGCGTACGCCCTTGTTATTGCTATTGGCCTGAAAAAAATACAAGAATGTAGATGTAAAACGACATAAGCAGTATAAAAATCAATCGAAATGTATTGTGGACGATGAAGTGGATGCGTTATGTTCAAATGCAGGAGTCAATTTGGATCATGGTGGCAGTGTAAATGAAATACGACAATTCCAGGCATACCTCAAAGAATATAAAATTACAGTGTATACCAGTTTCACAGGCCATGACATCATGTACGAGGGGCCCAACGATGAAAATCGCACTCCCATAAATTTAATTTGTTTGGCTGGCCATTTTGACATCATCCAATCTTTAACTGCTTGTTTTGCAACCAATTTCTACTGTGAAGCGTGCCATAAAAAGTATTGTGAACGTAACAGACATGTGAAAAATTGTCCTGTAACATGCTCCAAATGTCTACAGAGACCACTATGCGACAAGAACCAAACGCCGATATTATGCAAAGACTGCAATCGTCAATTTTACGGCGAAGAATGTTTTAATAATCATCGTAATATTGTATATCATCAAGGGGAACCTGTATGCAAAATGGTGAAGCAATGTACTAAATGCTACAGAGTATATTCCTTTGTGCGAAGTGGACAACGCCTTCATGATTGCAATGAGATCTTTTGCAATGTTTGTAAGAAGATTGTTCCGGGATCACATCAATGTTTTATGCTTCCTGATCGACAATGCTTGAAACCTGGTGTTCCTTCACTCATGCACGCAAAGAAAGCCTTATTGATATTCTATGATATAGAATCTATGCAGGACACGAATATTGGCGATAATACGTATGTACACATTCCAAATTTATTGGTTGCACAACAAGTATGTTATGCATGTGTTGAAAACAATAATATCCAGCAGTCTTGCAGTACGTGTGGTCAGCGCCAGCATATTTTCCAAGGAGAGGATCCAGTTTATGATTTTCTCCAGTACTTGCGGGAACGTCGTCCCAATATAAATAGGATTTTCTGTGTCGCGCACAACGCTAAGGGATACGATGGACATTTTATCCTAAAGACCATGGTAGAACAATGCCAATGGAGACCTGACGTCATATTAAATGGAACCAAGATACTGAGTTTAACCTTGAATAATCTGACGTTCATTGACTCGTTGAACTTCCTACCTATGGCATTAAGTAAATTGTCAAAAGCGTTCAATTTACCCGCAACCAAAGGCTACTTCCTGCATTTCTTCAACACCAAGGAGAATCAATCGTATATTGGACCACTTCCAGAAACGAAATATTATGGTGCAGATGAAATGGCCGTCGAAGACAGAAACAAGTTCATGCAGTGGTACAACGATCATCGTAATGACACGTTTGATTTTCAGAAAGAAATTCTCAAGTATTGTATTCAAGATGTCAATGTACTGCGACAAGCATGCGTTTCGTTTATGACGTCATTTGAAACAGAAACCAAAGTGAATCCCTTCTTGGAGACGATCACGATTGCAAGTGCTTCCAATCTAGTATTCCGCCGGAATTTCCTTAAACCCAACACCATTGGAATTCTACCGGCACATGGCTATCGATGGAGAAGTACCCAATCGATCGCTGCAATGCAATGGCTGGCCTACATTGAAAAAACCGAAGAAAAACAAATCTTACATGCGGCCCGACAAAAAGAAGTGTTTATTTCGGGATTCCATGTTGATGGCTACTACCAAGATCCTGAAACGTTAGAGGAGAACGTCTACGAGCATGCCGGCTGCTTTTATCACGGGTGTAAAGTATGTTTTACTACAGGCCGTAATCAGCCCATCTACAGCAATCCAGAAGACACCATGGAATTCCGTTATGAACGAACGCAACGCAAAAATGTAAGACTGCGTGAATTGGGGTACATTGTACATGAAATGTGGGAGTGCGAATTTAATCAGTTCTTAAAACAAAATCCTGCAATGGCGACGTATCTGAAGAATCACCCGTACATGAACCGCAGACCATTAAATCCAAGAGATAGCTTTTTTGGAGGAAGGACCAATTGCGTGAAATTGTACCACCAAGTCGATGAAAAAGCAGGGGAAGTAATAAAATATTTCGATATTGTCTCGCTTTATCCTTACATAAATAAGTGTGCTAAATACCCTGTAGGCCATCCTAGAATTTATCTACAGGGTGATGAAAATATACCACCAATAAATAAAGTCAATGGTCTAATCAAAATGACGATATTACCCAGTCGCCATCTTTATCATGGTCTCCTGCCTTACCGATGTAACAAGAAACTACTCTTTCCACTGTGTGCTGCGTGTGCCGAAGAAATGAACCCAGACTCTACAGCAACGTGTACGCACAACGATCAGGAGCGGTGCCTCACTGGGACATGGGTATCATATGAAATACAGAAGGCAGTAGAATTAGGATATCAACCGGTGGAAATTTTTGAAATTTGGGATTATGACATTGAACAATATGATCCCATCACGAAAACAGGTGGCTTGTTCACGGAATATATCAATACATTTTTGAAATCGGAAATGGAAGCGTCTGGCTGGCCCAGTTCCTGTGTGACCGAAGAAGACAAATCAAAATTCATACAAACCGTCCTGGAGCGTGAAGGTATTGCATTGGATCCGTCCAAAATTGAAAATAATCCTGCACGAAGAAGTTTATCTAAGCTTTGTGGGAACTCTCTATGGGGAAAGCTTTGCCAGCGTACAAACTTTAGCCAGACCACAATTATTGAAGAATTTTATGAAAAACTCACTTCCCCCGACATTAAACTACATCAAATTGTACCCATCAATGATACGATGTTGTATGCGTTCTGGGAGTACAATGAACATGTGCCTGTTCAAAACCGAGACACCAATGTCGTGTTAGGCGCATTTACAACATGTCAGGCACGTCTGGAACTGTACAAGTACCTGGAAATGTTGCAGGAACGTGTTTTATATTTCGACACGGATTCTGTGATATTTACAGAAAAGCCCGGGGAGCCAACCATTGAACCTTCTACGTACTTGGGATGCTTATCGAATGAGATGGAGTCTTACGGACCACGAGCATACATCAAGACATTTGTCAGTGGAGGACCAAAAAATTACAGCCTAGAAATATACAATCCGGATACCAACGTCACCAGCTACATATGCAAAATTAGAGGATTTACATTAAATTACAATGCAGGACAACAATTAAATTTCAATACGCTAAAAGAAATGATTACAAATCAATGCCGTGGACAAGTCACCATCACTATCCCCCATAAAATATGCAGGACTAAAGACCATACCATCGTCACACGAAAGGAAGAAAAAATGTACAGTATCCGATACACAAAACGTCGATTTAAAGAATTCAATTCTTATGATACGGTTCCGTACGGGTATGTTAAAAAACAGAAGATGGAACTGGAAAAAGAAGATGAAGAAGAAAAAACTGTAAACACCCAATAAGGCCGCCATTTCTTTTTTCCTTTTCCTTTTCTTCTTTCCCTTCCTTAACCACAAAGCAGCAACACCAAGAAGAAAATGAAGTACCCACAAGAGTTCATAAATCACCACCAACACCACCATCAGTGGAAGAAATGCAGAATCTCGTACCCAAGGGGGAACCTTGACCATAAAGCAGCAACACCTAGAAAAATGCAGTACCCAGAAGAGTTCGTAAACATCCATCAGTGGATGAAATGTACCCGAGGAGGAAGATGAGCCTAAACAGATCCATCATTTACGAGTAAGTTTTATTTCTCTCTTATCAATATTGACTCGTTTTTATTGTTTCAGAAAAAAAAAAGAAATTC
Organism: Thermobia domestica; assembly: GCF_964235325.1. Taxonomy (NCBI): domain Eukaryota; kingdom Metazoa; phylum Arthropoda; class Insecta; order Zygentoma; family Lepismatidae; genus Thermobia; species Thermobia domestica. The sequence continues at coordinate 212,741,862 of NC_137456.1, read as the reverse complement.
TTAAAGTAATCCGTCGTTTCTTCTTTTTCTTTACAGGATACGTCTACAACATTCGAAGATGATGACACGTCCAACATATTCATTAAACTAGATCCTGTATTTATTATGTTAATAAACATGTATAGGAAGAGCACATACTTTTCGTTAAAATACAACAAGTTGAAAAAAAATATGTTTTATTATTTCTTGAAACCCTGAACACTTGTTTTCAAATCATGGTAATCTTGAAAATTTAAGGTGGAAAATATATTCAAGATTTGGTTTACATGATTTTGTTCGAAAAAATAATTAAAGAATTTTTTTAGTGTCCAAAATTTGATTTTTAATTTAGTTCGAAAAAATTTTTAGATGTGGTTTACAACTTTAGTTCGAAACTTGTTTTTAAAAATTGGTTCGAAATTTTTTTTAAAATTTTTTGTTCGAAAAATTTTTGATCTGAAAATTTAGTTCGAAAGTTTTTAGTTTAAAATTTTTTGTTCAAAAAAAAATTTGTTTAAATTTTTAGTTCGAAATTTTTTTTGAAATTTTTGTTTCAAAATTTTTAGTTCGAAAATTTTTTGTTTGAAAATTTTTGTTTAAAATTTTTTAGTTTTGAAATTTTTTTAGTTCGAAAAAATTTTTAGTTTAAAATTTCTTGCACTCTGCGGAACCGTTTCGAAAAGAATCGGAGCAGTTTCGGTAAGAAAAATCTGGCAACACTGTTTCCATTAATGAAGCGCTTACTGAGCGTTTAAAAAATCGCTTAAACTCACAACAATGTGTTATAAGAAATCTACAAGCGACACCCCTCTTTCACCATTGTTGCTTCCAGAGACATAGGCTACTAATTCAAGGACAGGATCTCCATCAAAGTAAAAAAGCTGGTAATCATCTTATCTGCCAAAGAGAACGATAATATTTAATGTAAACTTCAGTACAATATCATGATACCAAAAAAGGTTATTTAAGAGGAGGTTGAACCCTCCATGGGAACTTTAAGGATAACCATAAAAAAGGGAACAAAATTCTAAAATCCAGGTCTAGGGTGGATCGCCGTCATAGCACTCTGAATTTCTAGCATTGGGGTGGGTGTGTAAGATTATGCGATTTCTATCAACCAATCAACATCGTGGTACCAAAGCAATCATCTTACCCGTAAAATGGAAACAAATGAGTGAGGGGGTTTTTCCCACGTAATCTGTTCACCGTGTGGCGGGTCTAAAATCATGTGACTTCTATCAGCCAATCAGAATCGAGGTACCAAAGTATACATCAAAGAGGATACCTGAATTTCAAAAATCCCAGGGTCTAAGATCATGTGACCTCAGGTATCAAAGCACGCATCTTACCCATAAAAGGGGGGCGAATTTTTAAAAATCCCAGAGCCTAAGATCACGTGACAGCTGTCAACCAATCAGAATGAGGTATCAAAGCACTCATCTTACCCATAAAAGGGAACAAATTTCAAATATCACACAACCTAAGATCACGTGACCTCTGTCAGCCAATCAACATCGTGGTACCAAAGGATTCATCTTACCGTAAAAGGGAACAAATTTTCAAATATCCCTGGGGTCTAAGATCACGTGACATTTGTCAACCAATCATAAACACTCATCTTACCCGTAAAAGGGAACGAATTTCAAAATCCCTGGTGAGGGATTTCCCCGCAGGGTGACTCATGACGTCATACCACGTGACCTGAAAAATTTGAATTTCCCGCGTGGGCGGGGCCTAACGTCACGTGACCTCTCTCAGCCAATCAGAATCGAGAAATTTTTGCTGACTCGGCTAGCCATACGTCGATCCCTACTACTCATGTGCACAAGTGGGCATGTGCACGTATATAAAATGAAAGGAAAAATGTAATAAAAAGTGCTCAAAATCAAGGAAAAGCAGGGTTTACTAGGGTCACTACGAAAGTTTTGAGATACGCATTGTTGTAGCACAGTATTTGAATTCCAACAATTGCGTTCGGTAGTAGTATCCAGAGCGAAGAAGCGAAGTAAGTTTCAACTCGCCTCGCTTATCGGCTTGGCCGTATCGCCTTCATTTGTTTGTTCATGTGAGCAGTATTCGGCTGTCTAAAATGGAGCTCGAAAGGGAACATTTTCGAGCATGATCCTTTACGATTTCAAAAGTGGTTTGAACGAGACACAAAGACTTGACCGTTTGCAGAGAGCATTTAAGGACCTTGCTCCTTCCCGTGCTACAATTTTTCGGTGGTTTGGTGAATTCAGAAGAGGCCGGACATCACTTAAAGATGAAAAGAGAGCTGGTCGTCTGGCAACAGCTGTGTCAGATGAACAAATGTTTCAAACTTGATCATGAACTGTCAAGGACATTGAATTTACAATGAATATTGGATCGCAAGCAGTAACAAAAATTCTTCATGATCATCTTCGGCTCAGGAAGGTTTCATTTTGACTGATATCAGAAACCCATGCGTGTGGAATGGTGTGAAGAAATGCTTCCAAGATTTGATGGAGGCAATTCTCGACGCGTCTCTGACATTGTTACTGGTGATGAGACTTGGATCTATCAATTTGACCCTGAAAATAAACGCCAGTCTACAGTTTGGATCTTTCCAGACGAAAAACCACCCACGAAAATGAGGCGACCGCGAAGTGTGGGGAAGAAGATGGTCGCAACTTTCTTCTCCAAATCTGGCCATGTTGCAACTGTTCCACTTGAAGAACAAAGGACTGTTACTGCTCAGTGGTACACCACTGTTTGCTGAACAGAAGTGTTCCAGAAGCTTCGGGAACGGCGTCCAAGAATTGGATTGCGTGGGATCCTGCTTCATCATGACAACGCGTCCACACACACGGCCAACATCACAATTCAGTTTTTAGAATCTACGTAGTCAAACTTACGACTCATCCGTCGTATAGCCCTGACCTGACCCCATGTGATTTTTTATCTTCCCCATGATCAAATATCGCATGCGTGGGAAGAGATTTTGCAGCCCTGAAGAAGCTGTAGTGGCTTACGAGAATGAACTTTCAACACTTGAAAAATAAGACTTGCATCCTCGAAAACCACTTTTGGAATCAGTGATGCCAAAGTGTGTACAGTAAAATGGTGAATATTTTGAGAAAATGTAAGCGTTAAATTGATTTTAAATATGTAATTTATTTCATATCTCAAAATTTTCGTAGTGTCCCTCGTACGTTTTAAAATTTTCTCACCTTTCGCAGCTGGTCTCTGGACCTCACTCATATGTACGGAGGTGCCGTCGTATACTCTCATCCCAAGCGCTGATTTTCCACGACACGGCACTAAGCCTACTGAAGATTTCGTAAACTAAACTATTGATATGTATGCAGTAAAGAAACCAAGGCTAATATACTTGATTTAGAATCAGAAGTGTGAGAAAGAATGATTACTTTTTGTTAAGATATTCCTATGTATGGTTGTTTTAGAACAAAAAATATTTGAGTTAATTTTAAAAACTTCTACATTAGTAACAAACAGTAAGTACTGAATATAGGAAAAAAATAACTAAAATAGCTACAGTAAATAACAGTTAAAGTTTAGTCCAAAATATTTTTGCCAGTCTTTATTTAATGTTTTAGATAAAATTAAATGATTTTTTTAAAAAATATAATCTCTTTTTCAATATTTATCAGCAATTAGTCTTAATATTAGTTAAGATATGCATGTGAATGAATTGTTAAATTTGCTGCTTTCTTGCAAAAATACAGAAAAACAACCCTCCCCCCCGAGGAGTTGACATTACCCCCCGGGTGAAAATGTCTGAATTCAACACTGCTTTGACGGTGCACCAATTGTGCAGGATTTCCCACTTCACTTCCCGTTTCACACGCGACATTTCCCATTCAACTCGGAACACAGCAACAAGCACGCAGCTATCCGTTTACAAGACTTCAACTGACCAGGTGCTTCCAGGTTTTGCCGTCTATGGAGCCTCGTAAGTGCACACCGACACTTCCAATGTTGCTAACTACTTTTCGATACACTCCTTAGTTCCCTTAGTTTTTCTGTAATATTTACTACAGCCGTACACTGTACAGTTAGGCATTCTCGATATCATTTAAAAGAACAAAGTAACAAAGAATTTCCACTTGTGGTCACTTAGAGCCGCGCCGCTTCGTTGTCTCTTGCAAACCAGATAACGTCACAGCCACGACAGCGCTCCAGGCGACATGCGCATGCAACCACCTTGTAGTCTTTCCACCATGGTGTTTCTCTGACTCATTTGTCTGACCTTTGCAACAATCGGAAAAGTATGATCATTTAACACATATTGATGTTAAAAATAACCCAAGAATTCTGTTTGTGAAGGCAATAATGGATTGTCACCGACTCCTCTGTACTTGTTTGCCCTCTGGCTGTAGCAAGGTGATCCTGAATGACCCCGCCTCCTTTTAAACCAAGAATCTTGATAAATTACAGAGAGGGGAAGACAAAACTACAAATGAAGCAGCAGGGACAATGATTCTAATGCCGTCAAACATTGTCTTCCTTGTTCTTAGTAGCGTTCTGAGCAGAAAGAAATTGAGCTTTTTTTCCCTATGAGACCCCGCGGTTTAAAAGTACAATGTTATTTTTAGCGGGGAGGATGGAGATTGACTCTTTTCAAGAAGAGAAAGGTTTAGCTTTGCATAGTTGGTTGTGCGCAGTTATTGGAAATCCGTGTTTCTGGTGTATCATATAGGCGGTTTTCGTTTTCAAAACTTCAAAGTTGCTCGGGAGTATCGGAAAGTGATAAATGTGTGTGGTTTTCGATCTCTGGTCTCTTTCAGAGTTTAGTGGGTGTTTTCCCCATCTATTATATAAAAGAGAACGCACAAATCCTTTGTTAGCTCATCACGCTAATACGGCTGAACCAATTTCTTTCATTTTTGGGGGGTTATTAGGATTTGGACCCTAGATGGTTTTTATCATATCACTTTAATTTTTAATTACCAGCGTCTTGAGATAATTGACCATTCAAGTGTCCATAACGTACAAATCCTTTGTTAGTTCATCATAGGTATAAAAATAAACGTATTTATATGCAACCCGCATGACCGTGTCACTTGGCGGGTTAACATAAATGACAGGCGATATAATGTTAACATTTACTGCAATCTACTATGGTTTTTATCATATCACTTGAAAGCGAAAAAGTAAAAATTATCTAAGTAACAAAGTTTATTGCGTTCCGGGGTGACCGCAGGGAAGCGGGGCGGGTTAACATAAATGACAGGCGATATAATGTTAACATTTACTGCAATCTTCTATGGTTTTTATCATATCACTTGAAAGCGAAAAAGTAAAAATTATCTAAGTAACAACGTTTATTGCGTTCCGGGGTGACCGCAGCGAAGCGGGGTGAACGCTGCTAGTAGTTTATAATTTATTTAATATCTCATGTGTAGGGTGAATTAGAAAGAATTGCTTTTTAAAAGTTAATCATGCATAAGCATAAGCAAATGAAACTCGATGTTTTTCTAAAACAGCAAGTGTCCTCAAAAATTGGAAAACACCAAATGTGATATTTTCTGTGTTGAAAATCTGAGCGAAGAGAAAGAGTTACCGGAGGGCAATATCGTTAGCGTACCTTCTCCCCAAATGTCCCTTTGTGCAACTTTATTAGGTGAGGAGACGTCCTGTGACCCAAAAGACATTGGCAATTATGTGGACTTAAATTTGCAGTCAAGTTTGTCGGACACTGGTCGATATGAAATATTGATGTCGCCGTGGCACCCGACCGAAACATATGATTTTAAACAAGATGTTATTCCAGGAAAACGCCCCTTTTGTATAAGTGGTTTGTTGAATTTCCGTGGCTAGCATATTCTAGAAAGTTGCGAGGGGGATTGAGCAAGCAGTGTGTTCTTTTTCGATCTCCGGTAAAAAGAGGATTGCAAGGGTCTTTTATACTAACGTCGTTTAGAAAATACAATGATCTTTTTGCATCTGCTCGGTCTACAGAACGTGCTCAATTATTTTCGAATGTTATGTCTACGAAAAGTTTGCCCGTTGACTTGAAAATTGATGAAGCGGCTCGGAAGCAAGTTGAGGAAAACCGAAAAAAAACTGTCATCAATCATTGAGACAATTGTCTCTTGTGCGACACATGATTTGTCTTTACGAGGAAAAAATGCTAAATCTGGCAATTTCTACGATCTTCTCCATTTTAAAGTAGATTCAGAAGATATAACATTAAAGCAACACTTTGAAACTAACAAAATGCAAAATATTTATCTGTGCAGACTCAAAATGAATTGATATCAGTTGCAGGCAACACTTTATATGAACAGTATATAAAGGCTAAAATTGTTTCTTCCCACTATCATAGTGTGCTTGCAGATGAGACAACTGATATCGGGGGTGTAAAACAATTGTCTCTAGGTATTCGGTTTTATGACACTGTTGAAAATCATATGCTAGAAGATTTCGTAGGTTTCATTTCATTAGGAGAGTTAATGGAATATATTGCTAGAATAAATCTAAAAGCATTAGAAGAATGTGGATTATCTCAGTGTGAACTTGTAAAGCAGGATTTCGATTGTTGTTCCACCATGGCTGGATGTAGTAACGGTGTACAAAGCATTATCAGACGACAATTCCCAAAAGCGTTTTTTTTTTTTTTTTTACCATTGTGCATCACACAAGCTTAAATCTTGTTTAATAAGCTATGTTCCGTTTCTTACATACGAAACACAGTGGATATTATCAAAGAAATCAGAATTTTCTTTCGCGAGAGCCCATTAAGAAGAAAAAATATTACAAATATCCCACTTCTTTCTGAAACCCGCTGGACTTCCAAATACAGCAGCATCAGAAAATTTTCTGAACATTTCATAGAAATAGTGTGTGTGTTAGAAGAACTGTCAATAAATTCTACAGTTTCTGAAACTAGAAGCAATGCTTATCGTCTTTTTTGTGCAGGAACAACAGGAGCCTTTATTGTTTCTTTGTCAGTTATCAGTCAATATTCCTCGTACCTTGAGCCAGTAGTAGCACAAATTTTGCAAGGAGTTCAGTTGAATTTAATGGTGGCAAAATCACACATTTCAGAGTTGATTTGTATGTTCAAAGAACAGAGAGATACAGCTGAAGTTACATTTCATTCGATCTTCGAAAAGTGTATTCGTGTTGCTGATGAACTGAATATTCAGCTGTTAGTTCCCAGACTTGCATCTCGACAAGTTCATCGTGCTAATCCTCCATACAAAAATGTGGAAGAATATTATCGGCGAACCATATTTATACCGTACATAGATTCTTTGTTACAGTCGCTAAATAATAGATTTTCGGAAGAACACAGTCCAGGCTTTTCACTCTTCACACTGCATCCCCGTGAAATAAAAAACACCTCTAAACTACAATTCATGAAGATGATGGATGAAATAAATGAAATTTATGAATTTGACAATTTCCTTCCTCAAACTGAAGATGGTACGACTTATGGAAACAGAAATCTAGATGCAGACAGTTTAGAGAAACTCTCTCTTTTTGATTTGATGGATCACGCCACATTTTATCCGGCAATAAAGGAAGGAATACAAGTAATGGTTACCCTCCCCGTTACAACACGTACTGTTGAGAGAAGTTTCAGCACCCAAAGACGTGTGAAAACGTAATTAAGGTCAACTATCTCTAAAGAAAGATTGACAGGATTGTGTATGATGAGTAGAGACCGGATGTTTAGGCACTCAAAACCTGGAAAATAGGCACTCAAAATGTAAAACATAGGCAGTAAAATAGGCACTAAAATGTAACTCGAAATAATGGAGATAAATGGTGAATACGATTAAAAAATAGATTCAAGTCACAGATAATGTTCAATGAATATAGAAACATATCTGTTTGTTAATGTCTTCTTTTACTTTACGGTACCGGTATTTATATATTGTAATATACCACGTGTTTGTGTTTATAAACACCTTATATATATATATATATATATATATATATATATATGGGGGTGTTATTGATATTATATAAGTTATATATCTTCCTAATGAAGGCTTTTTTGAGGAAAATGCATAGAATAGGCAACATTAGGCACTAAAACAATTATTTAGGCAGTAACAGACGAAATAGGCAAAATAAAATGGGCTTAAATCGTAACTATAACCCCCCATATAAACTTTAAAATGTTATTTTTGATCATATCTTTAGTATTAAAGAATAGGCATTTTGCCTAACATCCGGTCTCTAATGATGAGTCTCCATTGGGAACTTATAAATAAAAATAAAACACAATTCATATCAGAAGTGTTGGATGCTTTTGGGAAAGAACCAAAGCGTATGCAATTCTTGTTCAAGAAGTAGACCTATATGGCACGTAATAATGCTTATCTATATATAGAGATTTTTTTATGTACACTTTCCTTTATATTGTGTGTTCGCTTTTTTATTATAAATATAATTTGATTGTTTTGCGTTTTGTAAAGTGGTTACGAGAAGAAAGAAAGATTTTGTGCATTTTGTGTGAGCTTTATGAAACAAGACAAGGAATTAATTCTACCTGGTGGCTTAGTTATTTACAAACACGAAGATGGCGACGATTTTACCTTATAAAATCTGCTCTTTTCCTATTTGGTAAGTAAAACCGTAATATTTTCGTAAATACATTTTGGCATGTGTTATTTTTTTTAAATTTCTATTTATGTGAAATGATAAGGTTCTGATTTTCATGCACAAAAAATATTTTCTTGTATTTATCAAGATCCCGAGAGCAGTCTCGTTGTTGCATGACTTCGCAAAAGGCTGATAAGCAGGGCCCGGATCTTGTTGACAAGTCAACTTTTTCTGTTACGCATAGGACAATTCAAGTTTAAATAAAAACGTTATCCATCAACTCCAGGTTCTAAAAATATAGTTTTTTAGGGTCAACTTTTGGTCACTTTTTGCCGTTTGGAAATTTTAGGTCATTTTTTTATATTTTAAGGTAACTTTTAGGTCACTTATGTTTTTTTTATTCTCTTTCTTCTACATAAGGAAATCTTTAAATGAACACGGTTTACGGATGTGGAAAAGACGAAGTTGAAAAATCTCTTTTCTTGCTTCCTGACTATTGGAGTGGAAAAACTGTATTCTTAACAAGCTAATGAAAACTAAGCTGTAGCTGGTTAACGAAAAGTGGGGTTGGTAGGTGCCCAAAGAGAGAGTTTTGGGTTGTTGACCACAAAGGTATTGATCACGTGAATAACTAAAAATGGATTAGAAGGCGTACACAGATTTTAAACAGGTTTTTATCTATTATTCTCATGTAGTGTACACTTGGGAACTTTTATTGTTTAAGAGTGCTCCTTAGTTTCAACTCGGGAGTGAATTGACGCTTTCAATACTTACAATGCCGTAGAATGGACTGATCAATAGAAATAAATGGTCAACGGAGTGCAACTAACTGAAACAAAATTTTGTGAATATAAGTGAGAAATGTTAATTAAAAATCCAATGGATATTAAAAAATGTCAATGTTTAACGAAATAAACGTTTAAGAAAACGCAAGTGTTAAGGTCAATTTTTGTGATTTTTGGGGTCATTTTACAGGAATTTTAGTGTAATTTTATAGGTCACTTTTTAGAAAATTTTAGGTCAACAAGATCCGGGCCCTGCTGATAAGTAAACATCCAGAAACACAGTACTCTTATAAAGTTTTCTCTTTTTGGGTTGGTTTATTCTAAGTTTAGTGTCCCTTACAGCCCCGAGGGTGAGATGTGGACCTAAAGCTTCATATGGAATGCAAACTTCATGAGCTCAACTTCTACCGGGAATCTAACTCGAATCTCCCAGACCAAAGGCACGTACGGTAGCAACATAGTCACGAACATGCATTCTCTCTCTCTCTCTCTCTCTCTCTCTCCCTCTCCTTGATTCTTTCAACGTTTGAGATGTTGAAAACAGGAATTATTATGAAGTATTAAGGAGGGTACATACGATTCTGTCTTCGGAAAGTTCTTCTAAAGTCAACATAGTATATGTACTTGCATGACTTCCTAATTATAATATTGTGATTTTATTTAATATATATATATATATATATATATATATATATATATATATATATATATATATATATATATATATATATATATATATATATATATATGTGTGTGTGTGTGTGTGTGTGTGTGTGTTATTAGCGTTTGTTCTTGACTCCCCTCCTGTGAAAGTTTCTGGCGACGCCCATGTTTCCAGATCTTGAATAGTTCGAGAATTGTTCTTGAATAAATCTTGTTTTAAATAGCCCCATAGAAATGAATAGCAGTGTTGCCGGGTGCATGTAAGTAAAAATTTTATCATAATAATTTCAAAGTTTGTTTTTTATTGTTTTCAGGAATTGCATAATGTAGACAGATCATTAACACACCTTTTGATGCACTGAAACATCAGCAAAGTTGTCAATTCAGAGTGTTAATCTATGAAAACTACGATTTCCGTAGTTCCCCTTATAGAGGCCTCATTCGATTAGTTATCGGTGGAAATGAAAAATATCTTTTTTCTGCTCCATAATTTCCAAACTACTCCAACTAAACAAATTGAAAATTAACGACAGAACATCCATACATATGAGTTATGAGTCAATTTACATGTTTTGCAATAAAAATTAATTTACACCTTCGGTTATCTGGCAACACTGTGTAGTTCCTAGTGTACTTCAATTGTTGTTTCCTACTCGTATATGTATGAACAAGGCCTCATTTTGGAGACGGAGACGGTGATGATGAGAGATGAATGAAATGGTGGAATGAAGAAAGTAGGAAGAAACTGAAGAACTCCGAGAAACCCACGCAAACGGTGTTTGCCTACCACAAAGTTTGCTTGAGCGGGGAGCAAAACAGGGACCACACGCACGAGACGTCAACGCTCTACCACTGAGTCACCACGGCCCCCTCCCTCACCCTGAGAGTCACACACATAACACTATTGAGTTTTCAAGGATAAAATCCCACTTTAAAAAATCGTTACTTTAACGACATAGAAAAATGCCTGTATACTGAATGGCGGATATGATTAGGGAACTTTTCTGACTACAGTAATACATTTCTTCCCTAGAACTGAAAAGTATTATGTAAGTTTCAGTTTTAAGAAAGAAATTTATTATTCTGGTCAAGAAGGTTTTTAATCATTGAATAAATTCCAGAGTCGTAATGAATAGTGTTAGACAGATGATAAATGAAAACGAACAATTATTGAAGAATTGGTAAAGTAAAAATGTGGGAGGAAATAGGAAACCATGAAAAATCCATGAACACAATGTTCACCATAAACTCATATGATTTGAGATCCAATCAAAACCCGCTAGCAACAGAGGTGAACTTTATTCAACTCTTTCTGACACTATTGAGTTACCACTGGCGGACATAACACGCAGAGATATCAAGAACAGCTAACATTGACCATGCTTTTCGGTGGGTCTCGAACCCAGGATGAGTTTCGCCCCAGACCACTCAGCTATATAATACAAGGAACCAGTGGCGCTGGTTTCTGTGTAACTTTGGTAGGGTAAAGACATTTATGTTTCCCAGACATTATCTAACAAGACCTCAATGACGATTTTAATACAAATACATTGGTTCAAAGAAATTTCTGGGAAGGCCTTGCCCCCTTGAGCCCTTAGGATTGGTAATTATGCAGGTAACCAGTGTTTCTTCCAGACATTCTACCAGGAGGCCTTGCTTCTCCCTCTTCCCCTCAATCACGCCCCAGAAGTAAGATAAATTAAATTAGATTGCGGTAACTCCTGTGCAGGAACGCTTTTTAGCAAAATAATGTTCCAGTGCGAGCTCCTTACATTTTGATTTCTTCCCCCCGGGAGAAATTTTTAGAGGAATTTCTGCAGGTAACGATTAAAGTATTATGATTTATTCAAAGTATGAATAATATGTTATTTTCATCTTCAGTAGTTCAATATTCTGTGCATATAATCTTATGTAGACACCCTTTTAAAAACATTTAACCTCTTCACGGATATGGCATCAAATAATGCCACATATTTATCGGGAAAATAATGCTTTTTTTTTATTTACGAAGAAGAGTGCGAACTGAAGGAAAGAAAGATAATATTCTAAAGCACTTGTTTTTACTTACCTTCAGTTCGTACTCCTCTTTGCGAAAAAAAAAAAAAAATCGGATTAATTTCTCGATAAATATGTGGCATCATTTGATGCCATATCCGTGAAGAGGTTAAGTTCAGTTTTGTGACAGAGTTATTCCGCCTTATGCAAAGTCATTTTCACGTATGATTAGGTCATACTAAAGGCTTGACTCCTGCAGGACACATATGTTAGTCTAACTCTTTAGTATGGCAGTAATCACGCGTCAGAATGACTCTGCATAAGGCCCATTGACTTTATAGATGAGGAATCGATTCCAACTTCTGACAGAAATAGTGCTGTTTGGGCCCCTCTTAAAGTAGTTTTATGTTAGGGTAACGATATTGAAGAATGTTGAATTTCAAATAACAAACAAGGCGGTGAAAACTTAGTTTTATGTTCTTACACCAGAGGGCATTTCGCTAGTCAGGAATAAACGTAGTTCGAACGCAGAAGTGTGTAGTGTATGTGGTCAAGTTGGACAGGCAAAATTAAGCATATCATATACATAAGTAACTATTAAGTACAGATACTTCCTCACACTGTTTTAAAGATTCGTCTTCGAATGAGATAGTAAGTACTTCTTTAATATACTGTAGTACACAAGAGGTCTTTTTAGATCCTCCAAAAAATAGTAATTATCGAACAAAAGTTTTTTTTTTTTTTTCATTCCAACGGAAGCTCTGGTTAGAAATTTATCAACGTAATTTAAAATGTATAAAATTTAAATCTGTAATCTTCTACTATTCGACATAGAGGACGAATATTTATCTCACTGGCGGATCCACGAGGAGAGTGGTAGGGGCAACTTCCCCACCCCAAATGCTACCTTTTTGTAAGTCTATATATAAAATACTGTATTCTGATTTGATGTAAAACTCGATATTTCAACTAATCGCTCAGGGAGCCGATCTGCCCCCTCCAAATAATCTTTCTGGATCCGCCACTGATTCACCTTTTGAGTGAGATCGATTCCGCCTGCCTGTTTCACAAAAGTATTCATTAAAATGTATTGATTTTAGTGGAGTATGAAATTTGTTTCCTTAAGAATCATTCCTACTGGTTTGAAATTGGTCATAGATAGGCCTAACGGGGATGAATTTATCTTCACCTGTTTCGAGACGCATGTCAGAAAAGGATAGATTTATTTGATATACAAGTACATACCTTGGGTATTTTTCGATGTAGTCACTATGAACTACCAGGTATTTCTGGTAACGTGGACAAGCTTCCGTATACCAGATTGCAGCCAGTTATAAGTGATGTTTTGGGCACCTCACTGTCGTTGAAACACTTTGATGCAAATTGCTTGGGTGTAGAGTCAGGGTTATAAGGGGGATGATTGAGTAGTTCCCATCGAAATCTTTGAATTGTCTTAACAGTACGCTCAGCTGTGTCATGAATCAGATTCCAGAGCATAACATTCCTCTCCGCCGATTTTGGGGCCGCGGTGGCTCAGTGGTAGAGCATTCACCTCTGGTGCATGGGGTCCCTGGTTCGATTTCAGCTTGCACCAAGTAAACTTAGTGGTGGACAAACACCGTGTGCGTGGGTTTCCTCGGGGTTCTCCCGTTTCCTCCCATTTTCTTCATTATACCATTTCATTCATTTCTAATCATCATAGTCTCCTTTAGCCTACCCGGCATAAATGTGGACATAGAACTTAGATTTCATTTCATTTCCGTCGATTTTGAGTGGCACATCGCAGATTATTCAGTGCTTGGCAATACACATGTAGTGTAATTGTTTATCCTGGTTCCGAGAATTCCACAAGACCCACACATTTCGATCCCAAAACAGGGTTGTCATAATTATTAACTGATGGTGTTGTAAGCTTCCGGGCTTTAGAAGAGCTATGCATTCACTGCTGCTTAGACTTTCCAGTGGCGTACAATATCCAGGTTTTATCCTGCTCCCAGCGGGCCAAAAAATCACGTGCAGCCGTCATTCTTTGCTCTTTGTGAACATTTTTGGCACCAACTTCGAACACAGTTTGTGATCAGGGGGGTTCACCCGGCTCAAGCCCACCCATTAATATTGTAATGTTGAAAGTGAATTCTGCTTAGACCTATATGCAGTATGTTCCATTTGTGATCCTTATATTAAGACTTTTCTTTTTAGCTTCCGGCGTAAGCATAAGGGAGCTTGTAATTTTACTCCAGATGTAATTATGTGTAGTGTTACTTTATTCCTCGGTACTACCAGCCAAATTTAAACCAAATTTGATGCGGAAGAACCCAATCACCTAAGGAAATAAGCTCACTATATCTGATGGCCGAGCTCGGCCGGCGACAGGCTCGGTTCGGCTTGCCTTGTATGTTGTATTTTATTTATCGGTAACTGCTGGCCGAATATTATCGAAATTTGACGCACAGATAGCCCATTGTCAAATAAATAAAGATCGCTATACTTGGTGGCGGCAAAGTTCGAGAACACAGATCCCCCTTCCCACTTTGCTGTAATAAAGACAGAAAACAACGTGACCTGCGGGGCTCTTAACCCGTCCTGACTCGCTTGGCAATAGTATGTGAATTAAATATTAAACTTTGGTACAGAAAAGAACCAACCTAGCTATAAACCTATATGGGGGACCTGTGTTCTAGAACCTTCTTCCCCTTGGTGGCCGACTCGGCCAAGGATAAGCTAGTCTCGGCTCTGTTTGTATGGAATATACCAGCGGCGGTTTCTCTTAATGTTTGCATGTTTTTACAAACCTCCTTCCAATATTTTCAATTTTTATTTGTGCTAAATCACTTTTCGTTTTATTGTCAACATAATCTTTCCTTAAAGAAGTGCGTTTCAAATGGGGTTGGTTAATAGCTTTCTGCTTGCGAGTTTGACAAGCTCCCCAGCTTGGCTACTGCGGGGGTTGCGAGGTGCAAGGATTCTTATAGTGCCTCATAAGGATCTACTATGTTTGCAGATCGTTTACAAACAATTCTACCAACAAACACAAGTTTTCCAAAACGAAACGCTTTGGAACGGGAAATTCTCCACCATCCCTCCCCCTGCAATATTGGTTGACACGGTTCTCGTCTGAAGGGGAATAGTCCGCTCCTCCAAGTCGCATAGAGGGAAAAAAAAAAAAAAAAAACTTGTGCCTTGCCTAAATGCGAGATTGCCAAGTGCTCATAACTATTGGTTCTGTCAACCAAGTAAGATAAAGGCAGCTACGAAGACAGTAAAGGCGACCCCGCGAAGAGTGAAGATAGATTGAGGGTGTCAATATTTAATACACTTGTATCTAAATGAGTAGAAATTTGGCAGCATAGACAGAATATTTTCCTTTTTGGAGAGCAAAAAAAGAGCGTTAATTGGAGGAGGGGATGAGATTTTAAAGCGGACTGCAAGCCCTCAACTAACCAATGTCCTCGCAGAAACAATGTAGGGGCTAGAACATACGGAACGAAACCCTTGTCCTTTTTTACTTTCCCCTTCCGCCTACTAGCACCCACGCCTTTGGCTGCTTAAATAAGGGCCCTCTTACTAAAAGGTCTTTGAGGGGGAGTATTTCGATGGTTTCTTTTAACGCAAAATAAATCACACTAGAAAAAATCTTTTATTTAGAGTCGGACGGGAGTATGTTCACGAAGCTGCTAGTGAGATCGAATTGTCGAATCTGTTCGTAGTGTTGTGTGTTTGTGTATGTGTGTGTGCGTGCGTGTACCGGTCTTTGTTGTTCATTGGAACATGATTGCTGTGATTGCATAATTATGTCTGTCCCTTATATACGTGAAGTAACAATGAATTCTGTAACGTCTCTGTTAAATGAGCCGTTTTCAAAAAGAAGTTTAGAAGCAAAGCTACTTATGAAAAACATCGGAAGGCCGATTCCGACTCTCAATATAACACAAGTAATAAGAAGTGCGAAACGAACATTTACAAGGAAGTTTAATCCAAATTTGTACGAACAGCATAAGTGGTTATGTGGATGTGAAATTAAAATTGCTTTGTTTTGTTTTCCGTGTTTGTTGTTCGGGGCAGGGGAAGATGCGTGGAGTAAAAAAGGTGTTGTGGACATCCAGCATCTGCACGACAAAATAAAAAAACATGAAAATTCGTCAGCCCATATAAAACACGTTCTTAATCTAACTGTGTTGGGAAATGTGAATATTGCTGCTCAACTGGATGCTGGTTATAGGCTGTCCATTCAGAACCACAATCAAAAAGTGACGCAAAACAGGTACGTGCTCAATATAATTATCAATTGCATTCGGTTTTGTGGCGCCTTCGAACTGGCTTTAAGAGGGCATGATGAAACAGACTCTTCTTCAAATCCAGGCGTATTTCGTGGATTAATTAATTTTAGTGCTGAACTTGACAGCGCTCTCAAAAGTCATTTAGAAAGCGCAACAGTTTTTAAGTTTACCTCAAAAATTATACAAAATGATCTTCTCCACTGCATGCTTGAAGTATGCCATGAAGAAATCGCTCAGGAAATAAGAGAGGCGGAATTTTTATCTGTCATAGCAGATGAAACAAGTGACGTAGCTAACGTATTTCAAATGGTGATTGTCTACAGGTACATTGTCAATGGCAAACCAGTGGAACGATTTTGGAACTTCGTCACTCCCTCTAAACACGACGCTCGAACTTTGGCTTCTTGTATTATTGAAGAAGTTGGTCTCCACGTGGTAAATAATAAAGAGAAGTTGATATCACAAACATACGACGGTGCTGCAGTAATGAGTGGTTCTTCTGGTGGTGTACAGGCTATTGTGAAAAAAGATTATCCAAGTGCTGCTTACGTTCACTGTCATGCTCGTCAACTCAATTTGATTATGTTAAATGCAGCGTCGACTAATAGAAACGTCAAGATTTTCTTTGCAAATCTACAGGGTATTTGTACTTTCTTTTCAAATTCTCCACAGCGGACATCTATATTGGACGACATAGTAAGAAAGCGGTTGCCACGATCTGTTCCAACGAGATGGAATTTTAATTTGCGGAGTGTGAACACTGTTTATGAATATAGAGAAGAGCTGATTAGGTGCTTAGAAACAATCCAAAATACAGACTTGAATAATAGTACCATCGACCAAGCATCCCGTCATATTGAAACTTTACAAAGGGAAAGTTTCAACTTTTGGCTGTCATTTTTTCATTCTATAATGCCTCACGTCGACATCTTATACAATCAATTGCAGAAACGAGACATTGATGCTGTTTACGTCAGAGAGATTCTTCAATCTTTTGAGCGAAAGATATTGGAAGTCCGAGAGAATATTGGTGACGTTGAATGTGAACCACCTGAGAAAAGGAGAAAATACATTTCCGCATGGAAAAGAGAAGCGAAAGAGGTGTGTGATGTTATTGTTTGCCAGGCCAAAAACAGATTTAGCTTCAGTGGACACCTTACTGCAGCCTCTCTGGTTACCCCCAACAACTTTTTGAAGTACAACACACATTTCCCTAACGAACAGTTGCAAGCGACATGTGACGCGTATCCTTGCTTAGATCTGAAAAAACTTCGAACGGAACTTGGTGTAATTTACGGTATGCAAGAGTTCAGAGCAATGTCTGGTGCTCTCTGTTTATTAGATTTCATTTGCGAAAATAATTTGTCATCAACGTTTAGTGAATGTGAAAAACTTCTAAAAATTATCGTTACAATTCCAATGACAACATCAGAAGCAGAACGTTGCTTTAGCACATTGAAACGTGTATAAACATTTCTGAGAAATTCGATGTCTCAGGAACGGTTATCTGCTCTTGCAATGCTATCAATTGAAAGAGACTTTATTATGGGAATCAAGGACTTCAATAACAAAGTTATTGAAAAGTTTGCCAGAAGCAAAGAAAGAAGAATGGATTTTCTCTACAAGTAGGGTAAATATTTTTATTTTCTTTACACTAAATTTTCTAT
This sequence comes from Thermobia domestica, assembly GCF_964235325.1. Lineage (NCBI taxonomy): Eukaryota > Metazoa > Arthropoda > Insecta > Zygentoma > Lepismatidae > Thermobia > Thermobia domestica. The sequence continues at coordinate 212,723,955 of NC_137456.1, read as the reverse complement.
TTATTAATTGAGAAATACTTAGTACTTTTCTCATTACTAAATCTTTGGGTCATGAATCGCCACTAACCTATAGCCTGTGCTCTATTACTATTATTTATAATAATATTAATAATAATGAAAAATACGAGGTCATGAGTGGTCCAAAAGTAGGTATACAGTACCGTACTGATCAGCTCATTGCATTTAATATCATTTCTTATTGCTATCCATCAGATATACTTAGTTTCTTTATTATTTGTTCTTAATGTATTTTACTTATATCTTAAGCTCAGAAGAGCCGGAACAAATAAACTCATAAACTAGAATGTTATACTTGATCAATGCAGGGGTATATACCTACTTTTGGGCCACACTGTATTGTGCACCACCTAAAATTCAAAGCACGAGCCGCCACTGGAATATACCTTGTTTCTCGATGACTACTGACCAGATTTAAATCAAATTTGGTGTCCAAGTACCCAATTACCTAAGGAATAAAGATAATTATATATGATGCCTGGACTCTGTCGGCAACAGGCTCTGCTCGACTTGCCTTATATGTTGTATTTTGTTTCTCTGTAAGAAAATTTGGTGGACAAGTAGCTCATCGTCCAGAAAATTTCCTTCGGCTCGGCAAGAGAGACTGTGTTCCACAGCTATGCACGCTGGGAGCTTCCGAGTTCGGTTCACTAGCTGTGCTTCCCTTGTTGTATAATTTATCACAAAGAAAACAAGGATTAGTTATGTTAAAAAATATTCTGGAAACTCGAAATTTTCTTGATGAGTTTCTCGCTACGCCACCCTTTGTGATAACCAAGCTTGCCAGTTGCTAATTCTATGCAGTTTTCTGGAAACTCTTTCGTGACTTCAGTTATTGTGAACCGGTGATTAAATCGCACTTTCGCGATAACGCGTTCCACCAGGTCGTCTGTCCGATTATTTGGCCTTCCGCTACCCTAACCGTCATGAACATTTGAACGACTTTCCCCGAAACTCTCTGCACCAGTAGCTAACCTTCCCTTCATTTATTATTGTCGTTCCGTAAATGGCACAATTCCCGGCGGATGTCAGCCGCATTTTGTCCTTTAGCGTTCAGAAATCGTACGACAGATCTCACTTCACATTTAGCAGGATTTTGTATTACGGCAGCCATTTCACCTTCCTGCTATTCGCATATGCGCAACTTCACTCGAACGATTCTATCTCTGTTGCAAGCACAGAATACTAGGGCATAGGACATACTCTTGCACATATCAACTTCATCAGTGTGAAATTTTGTACCATGCAATTGTCGGCATGAGACGTTATTTTACATACTGTGATACCATCAGTCAACAGTGTTGACAACTCAACATAGTTGTGCTTTTTAAAGCAGCACTCCATCAGATTATTGCATATTTCAAATCTACATAACTAACGATGACTTAATATGTCAGATTTGTTATTCAGTTTTGCAAATTAAGGATAGCATAGTTTCACAGACAACCAAATGTTAGTGACCTGTATAATATATAATAACAAAGTAGAATGGACTCGGTAATGGGTCCAAACGTACTTTCTCTAATGCTATGTTAATCATATGACGAATTTCGAATGAATGGAAACTGCTATATAACGGGTTGAAAACTTGATTTTGTTACAAAGCTTTCATTTCGAAAAAACTGATTAGATGAGAACCTCATCCAATTAGATTGATGACTTTCAACAGATGTGAAGATCATTAGGTCAGTTGTAGCACCTTGATATCTCAAGCCGTTCTGAAGATACGGTAAATAATGGTCAAGTTTGCAACATTGCTTAAAATTATGTAATTTCAAGAACTTGTAATTACAACTACAATGAACATCGTTGTCATGCTATAGAAGGAAAGTAAATCAAGAAGTGTTTCAAGAGTTTCCACAAATTCGCCACTTTAAGCAGTATATCAAATTTTACCGTTTTTTTTTTTTTTCATATCTTCGGAATGGTTTCAGCGCATATTAAACAGACTGTAAATCGAGTTATGACATGTTTTTTTATTATTGAAAACCGTGATACTTATCTAAACATTTTTCGAAATACGTCAATGATCCCTGTAGAATTCGATACTTGAGTTACTTGGGATGTGCGTTACACTGTCCGTGTCACTTGTGTTATTACTATTGTAAAACTCTCCAAAATTTGATTGTTTTTTGAAGTTTGTGATACTGCAGCGTCCTTAATTTGCAACAGTAGATAATCAATGTGGAATTGTAAATTTTTGTTTTACCAACGACGAATTTAGAAGTAAAAATGTTACCAGAGCCCAGACCCCAGAACCCAGACTATGACACATGTATCATGAATTTACAATATTCCATGGATCCTGCAGAAATTTCCAACTTAACACTTTACCGATGGATATTACGGCTAGGTTGGATGTCGACATTGTGGACCTATCATAGGACGTATTTCGAACAAGTATAGGCTGGCGCCGAGCCGACTGACACATTTCAAACTTTAATATTGCGCAGGTGTAATAACTTATATTGGTTGGCGGGATGGGAACCGAAAGATGAAAGAACGCCACGTTATATTGCACTTGTAATGAAGCATTGGAACACGGAACATCGTGTTATCTCAGTTCGTAGTTATTACGAAACTAACAAGTAACACTTCCCAAGTGTACACCGATTTTGATAAAATTTGGCAGGTAGATACTACACATAAAATAAACGAATTCGTGTTTTTTTTTTAAATTTTTTGTGGAAAAAAGGTTTTGGGGTCAAAAGCCCCCGTCCAAAATTTTGGAATTTGACGCCCAAAAGGCAAAAGCAAGTGGACAGAACTGAACGAAATTGTACACAGATATTGTAGACATAAAATGAGGAAATACGGGTTTCGTATTTTCCTGGAAAAAACTGTTAGGTGGGACCAACCCCTCCAAACCTTTGATCACGAAATACCAAAGTGCTAATAACACTATTTCAGATGTGTGTAAAGAACATGAAGAATTGCAAAAAAACTTTGTGTGTGGACAATACGCAAAAAATAAACGAGTACGATTTTTTTTTATACTATGCGAAAAAACTGTTTTAGGGGGCAAAAGTCCCCATCAAAAATTTTGAAAGTTGAGGCCCGAAAGGCTAGAAGAAGTGAACCGAAGTGAATGAAATTGTGCACAGATATTGTAGACATAAAATGAGGGAATACAGGTATTGTATTTTCCTGAAAAAAAAAAAAAAAAACGTTTGGGTGGGACACAGACCTCTCCAGAACTTTGATCGTAAAATATCAAAAGTGCTAATAACAGTATGTTAGAAGTGCTTAAAGGGCATGAAGAATTGGAACGACACATTGTGTAGGGACAATGACCAGAAAATAAACGAATACGGGTTCTTTATTTTATGCGTAAAAACTGTTTTAGAGGACAAAATCCTACACCCAAAATTTTGAAATTTGCAGCTCAAAAGGCAAGAAGTGAACTGACGTGAACGTAATTGTGCAGAGATATTGTAGACATAAAAAGAGAGAATACGAGTTCGTATTTTCCTGAAAAAAAAAAAACGGTAGGGTGGGGCACGGACCCCTCCAAACCTTTGATCACGAAATATCAAAAGTGCTAGTAACAATATGTCAGATGTGTGTAGAGGACATGAAGAATTGCAACGATACTTTGTGTATGAACAATACGCAAAAAATAAATGAATACTTTTTTTAAAAAAATTGTGCAAAAAAACTGTTTTAGGATACAAAAGCTCCCACCCAAACTTTTGAAATTTGCGGCTCAAAAGGCAAGAAGTGCACCGAATTGAATGAAATTGTGCACAGATATTGTAGACGTGAAATGAGGTAATTGGGTTCCGTATTTTCCTGGAAAAAGCGGTTGAGTGGGGCACGGACTTTCTAAACCGTTGATTACGAAATAGGGTAACTTCGACAAATAACGCCAGTCGGGTAATAACGCCATTTAAAGCTTTCCACGGTGCAAGCATGAACACGTGGTTCGTAACGTGACAGCTTATGAGTGTATGAAAAACAGTGATGCCTGTTGTTTTTGTATACACAAAGACTAGAAGTCAGCCAGGCGTCAGTAAAGAGAAACCAGCGAACAAATGTTGACGTGACAGCCGCGGAGCAGAGGAAACAGCTCGCAAATTTTTATTGCGTCAAACGAGGTAGGCGAATTGTTTGGGTAAAAGTAAGATTTTACTATTACTAAAGGTATGCGTTGATATAGATATGCAGGACAGCTATTCTTGATATAGAAATAATGGCGAAAACAAAGTCTATTGTTTCTGGAAATAACACCACTATCGCGTCGGAAAATAACGCCACTCCTTCTAATCGCTAATCGAAACTAATACTAGTGTTAAAAGTTTGTTTTTCTTTGTCGTAGTGATAGAACGGGAAAAGTCTAGTTTTATGCTTTGATGGCAGTACACTCAAATATCATGTGCAGAAAGGCCGAGAATTTGAGCTATGGTAAACTCATGCGTAACAGAATTATGTGGACGAATTGTATACGCAATTGGGAAATACACTTGACGCTATGAACCTTTTGTGACAATCCTGAACTTATTTACAATGCAGATTAAATGCAGGACTATAACTAACGTACAACAGTAGCTTAAAAATTCTGGCACAGAAAGGGAGCAAGCGAGTATTTAATGCCACACATGGCGAAAAAGGTGAAACTGTGAGTGTTATTGCATGCACTAATGTGTCAGGTTCAAATTAGATCCCTCCGTTGGTGTTATACAAGGGAAAGTATGAAAAAAAAAATAGTTTGGTGATGATCTTCCTCCAGGTAACACCTATGCAATCACACCTAAAGGATATGTTACAAAGAAGAATTCCGTACATTTCTGGAACATTTCAAGAGACATCGGATCCCCGTCCGAGCACTGCTTATTGTAGATTACCATCGCAGTCATCTTGATATTATCATTTCCAATGGTGCTGAAACCATGTATATTAAACTGCTGTGCTTCCTGCACATTGCATCCATGAACTTTAACCGCTCGACAAGAGGTTCTTCAAATTGTTAAAATTGTACTCCTTTGAAGCAGTCGACAGTTATCGACGAACTCATCCCGGAAGAACACTTGGGAAGCTACAGTTTCCAAAATCATTTTCACAGGCATGGTTCCGTTCAGCAACACCTCAGAACACAATTTCAGGCTTCAGCGCTACAGGGCATCCTTTTAACAAAAATGCTATACCCGATATCGCTTTTTCCCAAATGATGTCTCAGCAACAGCAACCTCCACCAACACCTCCAGGCACATGACCAGCCCCCATCTCTCCTTCAACACCACCGAGTGCCCACTCCATCCACGATCTTCTACCCACAGCTAAAATAACTAGGAGAAAATCTCATCCCAGGGGATTTCTCTTACTGCTAGGGGAATATTGGTAACACTAGACCTATTCGCAAGTGCTGGCCCTTTCACTTCTTCCAGCACGAAGAAACAAGCATCCTCTAGAAAGACGATGGATGGAGATATGCTCCGTGGGGACTGTGGAGGATATTACTATGATCTCAGTGGTCTTTAAACGTGGATTCTATGTATTGAATGCAAGATTTGGTTTCACGAATTATATGATTCTGTCAGCATTGTTAAATGTGGCTTCTGAACATTTTGGGACGCTTGTTGTGCATTGTTGTTTGGCTCCGACGAGTAGTGCTCCATATGACTGCAGCTGTTGTTTAGAGGTTCGCAATCATCACAAGAGTTACCGGTTAACGACATGTACGATGACTATGAGTTTTGTGTACCAGCAAAGCAGGTAGCACATTGCCAAGAACATTGTTTAGTTGTGTTCAAAATATATTTCGTTACGATTCCAACACCTCTCGGTTGTTGTTAAGCAAGTGGCGTCATTTGCCGACACGTCTGGTAATAACGCCATTTCATACTCACTCCGATTCTCAGTGCATTGTGGTCGACATTGTATGTGTAGGATCTTTGTTTTCTCATTGCATTATAGCGGAGGGTTCACTCCATCTTCCATGTAATTTGCACGGTTCTAGATATAAAAACACTTGAATTGTGTAGATATTGTGTAGACCCTATGTAAAATAAGGCCTTTCGTGTATCTCAAATGCTTCTATCAGTTTTGATTCAAATTTGGCACATCCACAGCAAACAGCAAATTAATCGAAGCGTGTTTTTGTTTATACGGAAAAACATTGTAAGGGTTAAAGGTGCCTCCTAAAATACTATAAACTACGATATACTGTTTGTGCTTGTTGTTGATCTGTCAAATTTGAAGAAATCGGATGGAGACACTTGTGAAACATGAAAGGCCTTATTTTACATATTCAGTATCTACATACAATTTCATTCGCTTCTGTTCCTCTCAAAGACTCGGTCCTTCCAACTCCTTCCGCCACTCAAAGACTCGGTCCAGTCAACACTTGTTTTTTTCTTTTCAGGAAAATACAAAATGCGTATTCCCTCCTCTTATCTCTACAATATTTGTGCACAATTTCATTCACTTCGGTCCACTTCTTCTTGCCTTTTGGGCGTCAAATTCCAAAATTCTGGGTGGGAGCTTTTGTTCCCTAAAACCGTTTTTCCACACAAAATGAAAAAACAAAGCGTATTCGTTTATTTTTTGCGTATTGTCCATACACAAAGTTCTGTTGCAATTCATGTTCTTTACACACATCTGAAATAGTGTTATTAGCACTTTTTATATTTCGTGATCAAAGTTTTGGAGGGGTCAATGCCCCACCCAATCGTCTTTTCCAGGAAAATACGAAACAAGTATTCCCTCATTTTATGTCTACAATATGTGTGTATAATTTCGTTGACTTTGGTTCACTTTTTTTTCTTTTTTGCCTTTCGGGCGTCCAGTTTCAAAATTTTGGGTGGGGCTTTTGCCCCCTAAAACCGTTTTTCCGCAGAAAATAAAAAAAAAACAGGTATTCGTTTATTTTATGTGTAGTATCTACCTGTCAAATTTTATCAAAATCGGAGTGCTACACTTGGGAAGTGTTAACTGTAAGTCTGTACCAGAAGTGCAACTTTTTATTTTATTTATTTATTTATTTTAGACGAAACTTTAATGTGGTCTCTCCCAGAAGTTCGCACTGTTTTTGGAGTTCCATATTTAACATCTAACACACCACCAGTCTCTTCGAACTTCTTCACCATGGGCGCCGACTACGTGGGTGCCCCGGGGCTTAAGCACCCACAAGATTATTAATTTGATAGAAACAAAATAAAATAAATATTTCTCACTTTGCCATTATCAAAAATTAATAAACAATTAAAACAATGAGATGGAAGTTAAAATTTCTAACCTCGTAAAGATAATTGTTTCAAATATGTTTGTGCAAAGACAGCCAAGGAACACACTCCCCACTTCTTTGTCTGTTTCTGGCCTAGTCAAAGGCAGCCCTCACAATGAAAAATTGAACTTATTGTGAATAGAATCGAACACAGCCCTTTATGACACTGTTCATGAAAGGTTTTAACTAAAATGAAATCAATCAAACAATATCGAGGCTCTCCTGAAAACCTATATAACACATGCCTCCATTGACAAGCACCCACATAAATTTTGGAAAGTCAGCGCCGTTGTTCTTCACCCAAACCAATATGGTAGGAACCGTTACTATGTCCACCAACATTAAAGTTTCGTCAAAAAAAAAAAAAAAAGGCTCTGGCACAGACAGTTTTGTAATAAATACGAACTAAGGTAACACAATGTCCTGTGCTCCATTGCGACTGACCAAATAGCGTGGCGTTCTTTCCTATTTCGATTTGACCCCACCATTTAATATAAGCTATTAGGACTCCGTAATATTAATGTTTAAAATGTGTCAGTCGGCTTGACGCCACCCTGAAACAAATTTACAACAAATTAAAAATGTGACTCTCTTCGAAGGATTTTATTCTGAAAAAGTGCCTAAATAAGTATCTATTCAATTACATAGATATCTTTGACTATACAAAGATTATAATGCCGTTGACATCAATTCGATATCTTAAACCGCTCCGAAGACATTGAAAAAATGGTTTTAAAAATGCTATATGGCGTTTTTCCGTGTAACGTGGGTTCCTGTCACCACGGCATGGCGCGTCCTCAGGTTGCGGATCGAGGAGAAGGCCTCTAGATATAGAGGTTAGCTGCGAATATACTGAATAAGCAGTCGCGGACAGACGACTAGGAGTGGTCCTCCAGCTTGGGGGTTTGGGTAAGGCTAACACCCTCATCCTGTAAAAAAAGCACTTGTTCAGAAATATTCACAAAAGCCTCGGACAAGGACTGATAACTTGGCACGACATCAGCAAAAGAAAATGGACATGAGATTTGGAACATGGAATATTAGGAGTCTGTATAGGGCAGGCGCGTTAAAATCCGTAACGAGTGAGTTAGAGAAATACAGAATGGACGTAGTAGGAGTTCAGGAAGTTAGGTGGGAAGGAAATGGGTCTGAGAATTCCGGAAATTTTACGTTCTTTTACGGGGAAGGAAATAAAAATCACCAGTTAGGAACAGGGTTTTTCGTTCATAAACGTCTATTACCAGCAATTAAACGGGTTGAATTTGTTACTGATAGACTTTCTTTTATTACTCTCAAGGGACGGTGGTGTGATATTATTGTTTTAAATGTACATGCCCCAACTGAAGATAAGGATGACGATATAAAAGACAGTTTTTACGAAGAAGTGGAACGGATATTTGACCAACTCCCGCGATACCATATGAAAATTCTACTAGGGGATTTCAATGCGAAGGTAGGACGAGAGGATATTTTCAAACCGATTATAGGGAACGAAAGTTTGCATAAGGAAAGTAATGACAACGGTGTTAGACTCGTGAACTTTGCAACATCCAAAAACATAATCGTGAAGAGTACAAAATTCCCACATCGCGACGTTCATAAATACACTTGGACATCACCAGACGGAAAAACACATAATCAAATTGATCACGTTTTAGTAGATAGAAGAAGACAATCTAGCATAATTGACGTCCGGTCGTTTAGAGGGGCTGATTGTGACACTGATCACTACCTGGTAGTAGCGATAATACGGGAGAGATTATCGTTGAATAAAGGTAATATTCAATGTCCGAAAACGGAGAGATTTAATTTAAAGAAATTAGAAGAGAGCCAGGTAAGAGAGGAATACCAGATTGAAGTTTCGAATAGATTCGCGGTTTTAGAAGACTCGGAGTGCACTAGTGTTGAGGATACTTGGATTGAAATTAGAGATAGCATTAAAAGTTCAGCAATAGAAAAATTGGGACACGCGGAAATACGTAGGAACAAACCATGGTTCGACCAAGAATGCATTAAACTAGCAGAGAAGAGAAAACAGGCAAAATTACGGTGGCTACAAAATCCGAATGAAACAACTACACAAAATTTCGCAGATATCAGGCGGGAAACTTCCAAAACTTTTAGAACAAAGAAACGCGATTTTTTGAAAGCTAAAATTAAGGAACTTGAAGATAATAGTAAAAATAAAAATATTCGGGACATGTATAAGGGGATCAGCGAATTTAAGAAAGGCTATCAACCTCGTGCTTATATATTAAAGAAATCTGACGGAACAGTTCTCACCGATACGGATAGCCTCTTAAATAGATGGAAAGATTTCTTTGACGATTTGCTGAACACGCAGCCAAGAACTAATGTGCGTGGAGAAAAGGAGATACACACCGCAGAACCGTATATTCCAGAACCCAATCGAATAGAAGTGGAAGCCGCTATAAAGAAATTGAAGAAGCACAAATCTCCGGGTGTAGATGAAATTCCGGCTGAGTTAATTTTAGCTGGAGGCGAAAAATTGTGGAACAAGATACACAAACTCATTCTCCTTATCTGGAACAAGGAAGAATTGCCACAAGAGTGGAAAGAATCAATCATTGTTCCAATTCACAAGAAAGGCGACAAAACTGACTGTAATAATTATCGAGGCATTTCTCTTCTGTCAACATCCTATAAAATCCTTTCAAATATTCTGTTAGCAAGATTGACCCCATACGCAGATGAAATTATTGGAGATTATCAGTGCGGATTCAGACGAAATCGATCAACTATCGACCAAATATTTACCATTCGCCAAATACTCGAAAAGAAGTGGGAATACAATACCCCGGTACATCAACTATTTATTGATTTTAGAAAGGCTTACGACTCGGTTAGGAGAGAAACATTATACAACGTTCTTACAGAACTTGGAATACCGAGAAAGCTAATTAGATTAATTAAGATATGTTTAAGTGAATCCCAAAGTAAAGTCCGGGTAGGAAATTTTTTGTCCACGAGCTTCCACGTCGAAAATGGCCTGAAACAAGGAGATGCGTTGTCGCCATTATTATTTAACTTTGTGCTGGAATACGCCATAAGGAAAATCAAAGATAGCAACCAGGGCCTAGAGTTGAACGGCATTCACCAGGTTATGGCATATGCTGATGATGTAAATTTAATAGGGGATGATAGGAGAACAGTAGAAATAAATGCAGAGATCTTATTAAACGCTTGCAGGGACATAGGTTTAGAAGTAAATGCAGAGAAAACTAAATACATGGAAGTGCGTCGGGACCGTAATACGGCAAATTGTGGAGGCGTTAAAATATTAAATAATACTTTTGATAAAGTGGATACTTTCAAATATTTAGGATCAATATTAACAGACGAAAATCATATTCACGAAGAAATTAAATGTCGACTAAAAGCAGGGAATTCGTGTTACTATTCGGTTCAAAATCTCTTGTCGTCGCGAATTCTGTCGAGGAATTTGAAGCTTAAAATATATAAAACGATAATCATGCCTGTTGTTCTATATGGTTGTGAAACATGGTCGCTTACTCTGAGGGAAGAACATAGACTGAAAGTATTTGAGAACAGGATCCTGAGAAGAATATTTGGACCCAAGAGGAACGAGAATGGGGAATGGCGGAAGCTTCATAACGAGGAACTACATAGTTTATACGGCTTACCCAACATTGTTAGGGTCGTCAAGTCTAGGAGGCTTAGGTGGGCAGGTCATGTAGCTAGAATGGAAGAAAGTAGAAACGCTTTCAAAGTCTTGACTGGTAGACCCATAGGAAAACGACCATTAGGAAGACCTAGGCGCAGATGGGAGGACAATATTAAGATGGATCTCGCAGAGATAGGAATACAAAGTAGAAACTGGATGCAATTAGCTAAGGATAGAAGTCAGTGGAGAGCTTTTGTGAACGCGGCACTGAACCTGCGGGTTCCATAGGCCATAGAGTTAGTTAGTTAGTTAGTTATATGGCGTTTTTCCCTTGTTCATAAATGGCATATATGTGAGAACTTTTGAAAACTGTTATTGCTTTCCTTTGGTTCTATAACACCCAAACAATAGTTTTGGCAGGTACAATTTCAACAAGTTCTCGAAAGTTTTAAGCAGTGTTTCAAATTTGACCAGTGTTTAGCATGTCTTTGGTTCGTGGCTACCTGGTTCAATCCCCGGCCAAGTAAGTTTGTAGTAAACAATATCGTGTTCGTAGTTTCTCTGAGTACTTGCGTTTCCTCCCACTTTCTCATTCTGCTAATTCTCCCATAATCATTCACTTGCATTAATCATAGTCTCTCTTCGCCTAAAGGTCATAATCATTGACGTTAAACTGAAAGATATCATTTTAAATTTTGATCAGTGTTTAACATAGAACAATTTGAGATATCAAATTACTATAAACAGAATTATGATCTTTACATCTATTGAGAGTCATCTCTGTCTCTCTCTTTATTTATTTATTTATTTATTTATTTATTTATTTTTAATAAAGCCTTTTGAAGAAAGTCAATTTTCAATCCGTTGTGACTTTATTCCTATTCATTCGAGATCCATCATATGCTTCTAGTATTGGACTCGAAAGTATTTAGATTTGTGTGGACCCGTCCGTCTTACTTGAGCTATTACTACTGTAGGGTCACCAAATTTTGGAAGTTTGTGATAGTGTGGCGTCCTTAGTTTGCATAACTGAATAATAAATGTCATTGTAAGTTTTCGTTTTACACATAGATTTCCAATCAGCAATAATCTGATGTAGTACTATTTGAAACATAAATTATTACAGGGTTTGTCCGGGAAGTAATAGGACTGATTTTATTCCGCCATGACTGTACTTCGGAGCGTGCGCGCACCGACTGGATCCGGTAGAGGGCGTTCCTAGCTAACGAACGAGCGGCTGGTCAGTTGTCTCCGAGCACACGGAGAGTCAGGACAGGCTTTTTCGCGCGACGTGTTTCTGTGAGTGGTGCAAGCCGAAAATGCAGCGTTCGTTAGAGCAGAGGTACGCGATTAAATTCTGTGTTAAACTTGGTAAATCTGCGACAGAGACGTTTGATATGATCAAGCAGGCTTACCCAGATGATGCTTTAGCAAGAAGTGGTGTGTTTCGGTGGCACAAGGCCTTTTCGGAGGGCCGGGAAGAGGTCACCGATGAAGACCGTGCTGGAAGACCTTCGACTTCGACAAACACCGACAATGTGACTCGTGTGCGCGAAGTTTTGAACTCAGACCGTCGACTAAGTATTCGTTTAATTGCCCAGATGTTAAATTTACCAAAAACTGTGGTTCATGAAATTGTGACGGAGCATTTGAACATGCGCAAGGTGTGCGCGAAGATTGTCCCAAAAGTGCTCACTGACGACCAGAAATTGCGGCGAGTGGAATTGTACCAACACAATTTGAACATGTGTGAAAGTGACCCCCAATTTTTGAATAACGTAATCACAGGTGACGAATCATGGATCTTTGAGTATGATACCGAGACAGAGGCAATCTTCCGAGTGGCACACGCCGGCGTCTCCTCGCCCAAAAAAGGGAAGAATGAGCAAATCCAAAGTGAAAACGATGCTCATTGTCTTTTTTGACATCAAAGGCATCGTCCACCATGAATTTGTTCCTCCTGGACAAACCGTCAACGCCAAGTTTTACGTGGAAGTGCTCAAGAGACTCAAACGAAGGGTCAATCGGGTCCGACTGGAAGCTGCACCACGACAACGCCCCGGCTCACACCGCCTTTCTTGTGAACAGCTAGCTGACCAAGGCCGGCATCCCAACGCTTCCGCAGCCGCCCTACAGCCCAGATGTGCCTCCCCGGACTTCTTTTTTGTTTCCTCACCTGAAACGCCCGATGAAAGGCAAGCATTTTGAGACGACAGAGGGGGTCCAAGCAGCTTGCACCGCGGCTCTCAAGGCTATTCTGGAGAATGACTTCCGTGACGCCTTCAATGCTTGGAAATCGCGCTGGCAGCGCTGCATCGACGCAGAAGGAGCCTATTTTGAAAGTTTTTAAAGAATTGTAACGATTGGCTCAATATATATATATATATATATATATATATATATATATATATATATATATATATATATATATATATATATATATATTTAAATCGACTCAGTCCTATTACTTTCCGGACAAACCCTGTATGTTGGATTTACAATACTATTAACCTGTTGGTATTGCAGGCGGTGTTAATAAACCCCTGCCGATATTTGTATGGTACTATTCTGTTCACAGAAACTTAGACTGCCTTCCAAAGACGAAGTTTTAGAAAACTACCCTGAATCCTTACGAATTTCCTTTAGGTCTTGATAATCTTCCTTATACATTTTCCACCGTCAGAGGTGGAAATTGAACGATAGTATTGTAATTATTAAGTATTCTGTCTTTCTGCAGGTCCTGGGACTAATAAGGATTTTCTTTTTCAATTTTAGATTTGGGCCTGGAAATGCTTTTTCCAATTTCTCGATCTTCAGCTTCCTCTTTTAACCCCCAATATTTTCTTTTATCTTTCAAATCATCGATCAGCTGTGTTCCTCTTCTTCCTATTCCTCGCTTCCCTTCCATCTTTCCTTCTATGGCGGTGTGAAGAAGACAATTTCTTCTCAAGATGTGTCCAAGCCAATCCAAGAAAGCTTTTCGCCAGTCAATGAAGCATAAGCACAACTCTTGCTTTACATCAAGAATTCTTTCTGATATAATTCTTATCAATCAAATAGCATCTCTGGTGCCTTTTCCTTTCCGGAATCCAAATTGATCTTCTTCTAACCTCTCCTCTATCTTATTTTCCAGCCGCCTGCTTAGTATTCGTGCAATGATATTTCCAGTTTGGGAAATGAGGCTAATGGTTCTGTGTGGTTCTAATGGTCTTGTTTTTCTTGGGCAATGCAATCATTGTAACATCAAGAAAATCCTTTGGCCATTCTCCATTCAGGTAGATCTTGTTAATAAGTGAAGTCAGTACTTTCATTGCCTTGTTTCCTAATCCCTTGAGAAAATCTACTTGAATGTAGTCGTCTCCAGTGGCCTTTCTTCTTCGCATGTCTTTGATTGTTTGCACTACTTCACTTTTCAATATATTGGGTCCTTTTTCATCATCCACCTCTTTCTCTGCTTCGATCGCAATATCTTTGGGGCGGTTCTTCTGATCATACAGATCTTTTATGTATTCCTCCCACATTCTAAGGATTCTTTGATGGTCAGTGGTTACATTACCTTGTTGATCTTCGATGCCGAACGTTCGTATACTTTCCCTCCTAATTCTTGTGCTTTCTCTTACATCAGATCATATCTGCTGCGCCGTTGAAGTTCCATTATTTCTTCACATATTTGCTACAATGTACTTTTCTTTGGCTTTGTCAGTTTCTCTTCTCAATTCATTATTCAGCCTTCTGCATTCATTGATGTCCGCGTTTTTCGCCCTTCTGCGTTCCTCCATCTTCTTAAGCATTGCTTCAGTTATCCATGGTTTTCTCGGTGCTCTTTCCATCCTGCCAATGTTATTGTGGAGTGTGTCAAGTAGAATCTGTTTAACTTTTCCCCAACTATTCTCTATATTGTCAACTATATCGCCCATTGCACACATTTTTTTTTTTCAATCTCTTCTTTCACATCATCGTCGATATTTCTTAGTCGCTCCAAGTTCCATTTTCGATTTTTTCTCCCATTTTTCTTGATCGACTTTAACCTGGTTTGCACTTCCGCCACCAGGAGATTGTGATCCGAATCAATGTTCGCTCCTGGCAGTGTCTTTACGTCTCGTACACTATTCCTGAAACGTTGCTTCATAAGAATGTAATCGATTTGGTAGCGTTTCTTATCTCTTGGACTTTTCCACGTGTACAGCTTGGTTTTTCTTTTCTTAAACCGCGTGTTCATTACCACCAGATCATGCTGTTTACAGAAATAGATAAGCATTTGACCTAGTTTGTTTCTTCTACCTAGTCCAAATGATCCCACTACCTTATTCGCATGAAAATTTCGTAAACACGGTAACTTTAAGTCGCAAATTTGATTTATATTACTAATCTAGGACAATTTAAAAGCGAGAAAGCAGGGGTAATATAACTAGGGGTAATGATTCCTGACACCCAGATAAGCAAAAAAGGGCCTATGAATATATACAGCATATTGGGCATATTGACATAGTTAACGAAGGCCGAAAGCATGGGAACAATAAGTTCGAAGCGGTAGATATTGAAACCAACAAGCTTAGTACAGTGGTCTAGAAAGTCTAGAGATGGCGCTGGTGCTCATTGCGTAGTTCCTCGGTTCACATACAGATAGCATGTGTGTTCAAGAAGCTACAGTACAAGAGTGCGGTCATTCTGCTGCGAGTGTTGAATACAAGACAATGCCATAGTGCGCCACAGATGACAAGATCGACGGAAAATATGCGAACTAAAAACAGTGTTGCAAATTTATGTACTCTTGTAGTTACTGTTGTTATAACAACTATATTGTGCTAATAATGCAAAAAGAAAAAAATGTTTAATTTTCTTGTGTTCGTTATTCTCTTCCCCTTTATTGTCGAGTCCTACTCGACAAATATATTATTTTCTTTGTCGGCTGAACAATCATGAGGTCTATATATAATGAAAATAAATATAATTGGTTACGATATGACTTTTTTTTAAAGTTTAGGGTCCGTTTCAGCAGCAAGATTATGTGGGATGTTGACCTACTGCTTAACTTGGGATCCGAACCACATGAGCTCTGCCGGGATTCGAACCGGGGTCTCCCGCGCCAAAGACGCGTACGCTGTCCACATAGACACGAGTGTGCTCTACAGTAAGTTATGAATAAAATTTATTTCTAAACTTTTTAAACTCTTAATCTATAAGTAACTTTTTATTTTCACTTAGTATCCTTCAACAAGATTTGTTTTCTAGCCAGAGAATTAACTGAACGAGCGTTATAGCAAGGGAAGGTAAGCGAGTATTATGAGGCAACTTAACTTGGGATAGAAAAATAACATCCCACAGGGAGTCAACCCATTACGTATTAAAACAATGTGAGAAGATAATAATTTAACCATGGAGTATATTGCTTCTCTGGAATATTTATTCAAGTAAGTGCATGATATTACAGAACAATTGAATGATTTTGCAAACAGTAGGATTGTTATATGTCAAAATAAAGATGCTGTGTTTATAGTAATTTAAGATTTAAATTTATTTGAATTTCTTTTTTCTGTGTAGCTACGTATCTTCCACTATGTCTTTTATTGTTTTTGTGAGATAAAATGAAACAATGTCCTTCAAATTCCCTTCAGAAAACCTGCGTGGAAACATGCTACTCGCAGGAATGTGAGGGGAAACCCGAGATTTTAAAAGGGAAATGCTTATCGACCAAATGTAGGGTAATAGCTCCCTCGTGCCTAAGTGGTTATCGGCAGGAGCACATGTGGTTCGGATTCCTCATTAACCTGTAGATCCACGTCCCATATTGCCTCGCTGCTGAAAGAGACGGTAAACATAATTCTTTTTAAAAAAATCAATCAAAAATATAGGCTAGTGGTTAGCGATCTTCTTTGTTAATGTGATAATCCCAGGTTCAAATCCGAAGACTTTTTATCCTGTCTGAGGTTTCTCCAGATGCTTTCCTCAAGTTCCATCAAGCAAATAAATGATATTTTTCAGTGCAGCTACTGGTCAACTTCTTTCAACTTCGTCTTATATTGTTATAGATTGTTTCTGTTTTCAGTATAAATTGGTGTCTCTGGCTGTATCAGGAAGTTGCAGGGGCGGATCCAGGACCGACTTCTGGGGGGGGCGGTGGGTTGTCATAGTGCTACTTTTAAGGGCTCCAAACTTTGGGATGGGTTTTATTTATACATATAAAATAAGAAAGTTTCCTCTTCTGGGGGAGCGATCGCCCCGATCGCCCCCCCCCTGGATCCGCCCCTGGGAAGTTGGTTAACGTTCAATCAGTGTCGACTGGCCAAGTGGAGGGCCCTTGGCGCGGGTCGTCCTTAAAAGTCCCCCTATATATATGTATATAAACTCAACACGCCAGTTGCAAAACATAAGTGAGGAAATTATAGAATAAACATGTAGTACAAGACACACCGCGAAAAAAGTTACAATAATACTGAGACAATCAAACGTATTTTCTAATCGTAAAGTTACTTCAGGAGTTGTTACGAAGGAGAGGTTTCGAGGTTTCTCAACCTTGGACTCGTGAGAATATGAGGGTTGAAAAAATGAAATGCGACCTATGATCATGTCGGCTAGGCTAAAGGAGACTGTGATGAGGAATGAATTAAATGGTGGAATGAGGTAGGAGGAAACGGGAGAACCTCGAGGGAACACGTGGAAACTATGTTTGTCCACCACAAAGCTCACTTGGCTCGAGCCAAGAAGCCCATGCACCATAAGTGTTTCTTTTTTAAAGTTCGTCCTAAAAGGGATACTATTCGTTATGAACAGTTCATGCAATTTCTGGGTAATAGAACACGACAGGGACATGAACACAGAAAGCCAGGACAGTTAAAAATCTGATGATGCTCTTCAGAAGGATTCGAACCCCCAGTGGATTGCGTCTCATGATCCGAAGCCGAACCCCCGAGACCACTCGGCTATTGCCACCAGCTTACCAATTAACCACCGCGGCCCGATATGAGGGTACGAAGGGAGATGTAAATGATAAATGTAATTAGAGTCGAATAGCAGAAAAATATTTTTAAAAAATATTTTGAACTACTTTTGATAGACATATTTTTATTTGTACACTTGTTCCCAAATAGGAAAAAAAAAAGCAATTGAGGAATTACGAGACTCGTTCTAAAAAACAATTTGAATAAAAGAGGAATGGAACTCGTTAAAATCTGCAGATTTAAATATAAGAAAAATACAAATATAACACAACTGTAAGCAATGAGCAGCAATAATCAAAAAAACTTATAAACAGGAAATTAATTGTGAGGGTCTCAGGCAAGAAGATGTAATAAAAGGGGGTAGTGATATAAAATAAATAGATTGAAGAAGCCTAGTCTATTGCATTGCTATATAGTAAGTCTTTCGTGGTCTTTGTTTTAATGTAGTGCAAGAAATTTTAAACCAATTATAATAATGGAACAGCAGAATGCATACCTAAAAGTGCCGGTATATAAAAAGAATAAAGAACTTATGCAAATGCCTAGGGTTGCATGCGTAGGATCGACACTGCGTAGCGTCGAAACTGCGTACGATCGAAACTAAAACCGGTGTAGGATCGAAAACAGATAAGGTCATATGATCGAACAATAAAAAAAACAATTATTTTATAATCACAGAATATTAAGTAATAGTATTTTTTTTGAAGTTATATAGGGAAAAACCGGAGTAGGATCAAAACTGTATACGACCGAAACTGCGTAGGATCGAAACTGTATACGACCGAAACTGCGTAGGATCGAAACTGCGTAGGATCGAAACTGCGTAGGATCGAAACTGCGTACGGTCGAAACTGCGTACGGTCGAAACTGCGTACGATCGAAACTGCGTACGGTCGAAACTGCATAGAAACGAAACTGACAAATAAAATAGTGACAAATATAATTAAATAATCATACAGGGGTGTACCCAGGAAGTTTTTCTTGGGGGACTATGACTTATTCAGGAGGACCAAAAAAGCTAAGTCATGTCTCAGCAGGGAGAAAGGAGAAGCCTTCCCCCAAAAGCCACTGCTTCTGATCAAGTTGGCAAATTCCTTGTTCAGAAGATTGCCGTTAAGTTCAATTGACTTAGCTTAACATTTTCTTAGTTACCTAGTTGCTGTGAATTGTCACTTCTTTTATAAACTTTGCAGGTGGCACAATCGAAGGTTCATGTTATTAGTTCAAGTTTTTGCTAGTTTGGGCTTCGTTCCAAATTTACTAACTTCCAGGGTTGTTTTGTTTAAAACAAAATATTTAAAACAAATGATTAAAACTTTTTTTAATTGTAATTTAATGTTAATTGTAATTGTTTGTAAAAAATTTGGGAAATTTATCCTTTCCCCCCTATTATTTCAGTGTCCTTGGCTATATTCAAACCAACGTACAACTGTCTGGAATCATTCTTGGCCTACAAAACGCACCATAGAGGAGCACGATTGGATAATTAGGGAAGCCGGTGAACCACCATGTATGCCGATTTTTGCTTCTGACGCGTAAGAAGTGCCAAAATTTCATGTGTATTATGAGTTTTTTTCTTTCTCTCTTTGTATGGCAGCCATCGACTTCAGGTTTTTACTGTACCTTGTCAACATACCAGAAAATTCTTTTTAGGTGACTTGAACCCATGTGGCTTCGGTGTTGCCAGCTAGAAAAAATCATGAAATTCGGCTAGGGATTTTTTTTTTTAAATTCACTCCTACATTTTTTTCAATAATCCCTCCCGTTAGCAACACTGCAATCTAACTTACACCAAAAAATAGCCATGTCCCTCTTCTAAAATACAAGACGTAAACGATATCAATCGGGCTAACAGTGTTTGGGCAACAAATCATTAACTGAAAGTCTACGAAAACCCCAAAATCGATTTTGTCCCGAAAGGGTTAATGAGATATGCGCGCCAAAGATTTCGGGCTTTAATTTAACGTGAGCCCCCCCCCCCCCTCAAGTTTCTGGGCTGGTCCATAGAATGAATTGCCTACATAGTACTGTCTACGGGCTGGATGGGCTACCAAATTTCAGCTTTCGTTCTCCCATAGTTAATGTGATATAGGCGCCGAAAATTTGGGGGTTAACTTCACCAGAGCCTCCCGACTTTCTGGGCTAGTCGAGATAAAGATCGACGGGCTAACAAATTTCATCTTTTGGGCCAATATAGTTAATAAGGTGTGAAAACCAAAGTTTTGGGGCGTTAACTTAACGTGAGCCCTCAACTTTTTGGGCAAGTTGAGATAATGGGTGTACCAGGTACTAAACTTCATGGGCCTTCCAACCCATTATTATTTAGCATTTGGGGCACTCAAGGAACACAGATAGGGTCTCCAAATGTGAAAATGAAAATGCAATCTTTAAGTTTTATGTCCGACTGTCATCCTGGGTAGACTAAAGGAGACGCAGATGATGAGAATAAATGGAATGGTGAAATGAATTTATTTGGGAGGGAAGCAAAGTATAATACATTTCAGTCATTACACATGCAAATAGATGTTTTATGGTAATTGTTTTTTGCTGAAATATAACTTCGGTATCTTTTATACGTGTTTAGGAGCTGAGATTATTATCTAATAATTATAAGGAAGATACAAGCTTTTTTTTTTTTTTTTTTTAAGGAAGATACAAGTTTTTCACCTTTGTACAACAATTCATGTTTAATAGGCGTATAGAAGGGGCTCATGCCCAAAACATTGAGACTCCATTTCTGGGACCCCATGGTGGGGACCCGGTTCCTGACCACCACTGTGCTGAGGGGAATCGGATCTTTCCAACGTCACCATCTGTATTATGCAACAACTCCATGCTTAAACGAGAAATAGAGTGGACTCGAGCCCAACATTTCGGAACCACATTTTCTGGAGCTTCGAGGCCAGGGTCCAATTTCTGACATTACCGCTTTCGTTAATCGACCCCGACCTTTCAAACTCGAACACTATAGTACAACACCATGTTAAATAGGCAAATAAAAGAGACCTGAACCCAAACTTTTGGGATCTCATTTCTGGAGTCTCAGGTCCCGGAGCTTTCCAACACCACAATATGTATCCAATAACTCCATGCTTAAAAGAAAAATATAATGAAGCCAAGCTCAAAATTTCCGGACACCATTTTTGGACCTTTGAGACAAGGGCCCAATTTCTGACGTTAACACTGTGCTCAGACGACCCAAACATTTCCAACTTCACCACCCACATACAATTCCATGTTTAATAGGCGTATAGAAAGAACCCGCGCCCAAAACTTCGGGACCCCATTTTTCTGGAGCCTCATGGCTGGGGCCCGGTTTCTGATATCACCACTGTGCTCGGGAGACCCGGACTTTTCCAATGCCACCATCTGCATCCACTAACTCCATGTCTAACACGGCTTCCCCATTGTAGGAGGATTTTGACGAATTTTCTCCAAGTTCTTTACAACTATTTACAACGTTTCAAACTATTCATAAGAAATGAAATTTCAATACATTAGAAACTATGTTCTTTTAAAATGTTCAAAATGGATGACAGCATTGATTTCCAGTAATATTTGTAAACTTTCGTAATTTTATTCTCTATTTGAATAGTAGTTTAATTTCGAATCTTTTACGGTTAAAAATATTTTTGTGAAATGTAACGGAATACATTGAAATGCTCCTACTCCCACGGGTACGTGTTCCAATTATAAATCGATTTGAGGTTCAGTGTACAAATGAGAAACTCGCAAAGCGAAGTACAATATTGTAACGTTGTTGACATACATATGAATAACTGGTGATTAGGTCGTTAAGCTGTACATAAAATCATATAAATTTTCATTCATATTACGCAGACAAGTACACACAGAACAGCATATGAATCTTTATCTGACTTTTGTTTCTCTAACTTTCTGACAGCCTTTACGAAATAATAGAGATGCAAGGGCTTGGAAAAAACCCGGCTTTTTTTTGGAAAAAAAAACTCTGTTTTTTCTGCTTGGCTTTTTTGCTTGGGAAATTTTGGGCTTTTTTGAAAATTCTGCTTTAAATTGATAAACCAGATTTTGTTTCGCTTCTCTACAACACAAAACGTCATTTAATTAGTGGTTGATGCCGATAATAATATAAAACCTCGAAAATAAACCATGAATTTCGAAAAGATATTTCAAACAGTTTTACTTCTCAACATATTTACATTATGAATTCCAAAGGATTAACCAATGTATATAATAAGATTTTTTTTTAACCTCCTACAAACAAAAGTAAGCAGGGTTGGCAAGAGCCATGGTTGTTTTTGAAAATGCCAAAACCCCGTTTTTTGGGGGGAGTTTAAACTAGGCTTTTTTGGTTTAAACCAGGTTTGTTTGGGTTTAGATATTTTGCTTTATGTATTTATCAGTAGCGGCTCGTAGCCTGTACAAGCACCGGTTGCAATGTTGCAATATCAAAGGTATGTAGGTACGCGCAAGTGTTCCCCTCCCCCAGCATTCTTGAGTCTTATCCAAGAAATATTCAGGAAGTATGAAGAGGAAAGTCTTTTAAGTTATATTTGTATGTTATTGATTAAATTATTTCTCTAATATTAATTTAATAGATAAGCTATTTCCTTTTTTTTCAAACAACCACTATCAATACGTTTATACACTATTTATATACAAAACCTCTACACTCATGTTATTAAACACGAGATAAATCGAATATATAGTATGTGCTGTAATCCATGAATGATGGTGTTAATCCGAAAAGAAAAGAAAAAAAAAAGGAAAGAAAATTGCATGCACACAGTTAAACAAAATTATTTAATTATATAAACTATGCATTATTTTAGAATGGAAGGTCTTTCTTCGATCTTTCGGGCTTCAAATTTTTCTATGACTTTATTGAAATCTGAAATGCTGCTCGCCAAGTTTCTCTGAATAGAAAGCATCGCTACCGCAAATATTTTCCGCTTTATTTTCTTTAGGGTCCAGAAACACCACTCTCCTCCGACAATATGCATTTTGTTAGCATTGCTTTGTATAAATATACGGAACAAAAAGTCCATTTTCAGGAACCACGTATTTTTTTGTCTGTAAAGAAGCAGGAAATCTAAGATGTTTTCCTTTGAAAATGAAAAAAAAAAAAAAAAAAAGTTTAACATTCCAGCAAATTAGGCTAAAGAAGACAGATGAGTATTGGAAGTGAATGATTTGATATTAATTTATGATCTCCGTCGGAAATCGAACACGGAATCATGTGCACGAAAGACACAGAGCTAGGAATTAGACCAGTAGTAAGACATTTTCTTCTTGGAGACTCGATTTACCCCCCCCCCAGAATAGGATTTTTTAAAAAATAAATCTTATCCCAAGGATTTTCACCTTTGTATTATAAATGTTAAATAAAATCTATTGACTTCGAACGACCGCCCCCCAAACTTTCAGCCTGGATCCGTCCCTGCTACCACCAGACTTACATTTGTTCTTTGCGAGCTTATGTTTTGTGAATAACTTCTTTCTTCCACGCGTCTGTATCTTGCTCACCCTATCAATTGAGTCAAGCGCTGCTGAGCGGAGGAATTCGTAACTATTACAGAAGCTGACCAGTTGCGGAAGAAAATGCAACCGTAAGGGTCCAATACACGAAGATAGGAGCGTTGCAAGAATAAATCCACTTCCCCATGTTAAGAGATAGGAGCTCGCTGCCATATGCTCAATGTTACTGCTTCCAGTGGCAACGTTCGCTGCCACTGGAAAGGTAAATCTCTCTCTTTCTTTCCGTTTTTTAATTGACTTTTTTCAGGAATGCATCAATACTGTTTTGCGTTCAAGACCAAAGGTTTATTTTTTACTGATACACTACTTTAACACTTAAAAATATTTTTAGTATTAAAAAAATATCCGGTTGCACAACCATGCAACATATAGTACCAGCCGCCACTGGTATTTATATTACATATTGACAGAAATAAGTTTGTTTCGCCTTGGTGTTATTATGCAACAACGGGGTTACGCTGGAAGAGGTCACATAAGCTTAAAGAAGTCCGGTCAGTAAATTTCTTAAATTGAGAAACTCCCGCCCTAGCCATCGGGAAAATCCCGTCATTACTCTAAATGTAAAACAATAACGGAAAAAATCCTGTTATTGCTTTGCATGTAAAATTTAAAGGTCAACGTATCATAATCAGTACGCTAAAACTGAGGTATTAAATTACAAATTTAGTGCGTACATATCATTGAAAATACAATCCAAGCTAATGTTGGAAGCTACGTAGGCAATCGATAAATTTTGTCAATTTATATCAGTATATTTAAGCAACCTTGGCTTCTTTATAAAACAACAGGCATTCAGGCATGCAGAAATATACAATTGAGTTTCGTTTCGTATGTTCAGGCTTAACATCCTTACGTAATACCGAGGTTATCAAGGAGAAGACTTTCGCTTAAAGTGACATCCGAACCGCTACTTTGTTTACGCATGAAAGAAGGGTTGTGGTTCGACCGAGAATTGAACATGGGATACCTTGATTAAAAGGTGAAAAGGAAATAAAATTAATGCAGATGGTTTGATGTATGGAAACGTCACCATGAAGTTCACACGATTCGCATTTTTCGTACCTTTTATTTTTTTTCGGTTTAAACCAGTTGTTTATTTAAAAAAAAGAAGAAAAACAGCTGGTGTAAACCAGCCAACCCTAAAAGTAAATACTTCTTTTTAAAAAATACTCAAATAAGTAGCAAAATTCTATATAGTATTTTTACTTCAAAATATTCCATACCGTCTTCTTGGAACAAAATAAAATTAAAATAAAACATAAGAAAAATACTTAGATTTATATGATACACTTAAAGGCTGCACACCTAGAGCTTTCGGTTTTGTATATTCTTGAAATTCTACAGTTTTATATAAGCACCATCACGGTTTATTCAGTCCTCAAGTTTTCTGTATTTTTAACAAGAGGGATTGAACATAAAGGGTGTGAGATAAGAACATGGTAACCCATAATTTTACTATTTTAAGAAATTAGAAATTTTCTGCTGCACAATCCATTTTGAAAGTCGGAAAGCTGATTTTTCACATAAGTCTATACATGAGGGATTAAACGAAGCGGTATGCGTTGCTGCCTATCTGATGCTGCGTAACTCAGCAATTGAAAATTTGTTAGTTACCATGTTCTTGGCTCACACCCTTCATATCATTATGGAACTCTCCCCACCCCACCAACACACACACAAAAAAGGACTACGGAATATATTTAAGTTAAGATAAATACAACTGCACAACAAACATGATTGACTGGAGCTTTTGCGCTTCTATTGGGAAGTCCGGGATTCAACTCGGCATTCGACCATTCTGACAAAACTTTTCTTCATTCCATCTATGAAGTAGAAATAGTGCGTATACTGTGAGTTGGCTGACTTCATTTCTTATTGTTTTTAAATCGTTATTATTACTAATTACCAGCAGTGACGGTTTTGCGAGAGTTGGGGGGGGGGGGGCGGTCTTTCGGACTGAAGCCTGTTCCCCAAAATTACGGAATGTCTAAAACAAACGAAATATCTATTAGTTATGCCTTTACTCATTAACTTTAAGCTGCCGTCAAATAAAAATTACGAATGTTTAGAAAAACTAAACATTAGTAAGAAAAAAACCCTCCCTAAATACTTTTCTAAATCCGCCACTGATTCTCAGTATAAAATGATCTTCAAGGTTGTATCCGGAAGATTATCGCTAAATATATAAACGAAACGAAATACAGTATTAGTTATGCCTGTACTCATAAGCTTCAAGCTTCTCCCAAATAAAATTAGGAGATTTTAGAAAATGAAACAATCAGAGAAACCCGTCCCAAAGTAAGTTTCTAAATCCGCTACTGATTATTTGTATAAATTAGTATTCAAGGTTGTATCCGGAAAATTATTGCTAAATCGTTGCACAGCTACAGTATAACAGAAATGTGGAAGTACGGTTACACGGATATATTGAAAAACGTACGCTTTGACGGATATATAGAAAAACGTAAGTTTAACTTCTGCGTTAGAAGCTAGAGTACTAAGCTCTTAGAAATGAAACAGACGACAAACTGAAATGATATCGAGAAGAAAAAATATCGATAACTCAAAAGTTAAAATAAAGTTAAATAGCCTCTAAAATTACCCTCAAATACTACATTCTTCATGTTAGCTTTAATTCGTAAAACATGTGCTCCATCCAGTGGCGTATTTACGATTTTGTTTCGGGAGGGGCTTTACTAACTTTCGGGGGGCTTTGCCTGAAAATGTGAAAATTCGGCAAGATATTTCATATACTTGACTACAGTAAGTAAGATTTCGGGGGGGGCTTAAGCCCGGAAGCCCCCCCCTAAATACGCCACTGGCTCCATCCATCTTGATGGTGAATTTTAGAGCGAAATATGGCATTTAGGTCATGGAATTCTTATCTAAGTATAGAATATACTGTAAGAAAGCTATTTAGATAGAAAAATCATGAAAATGAAAAAAGCCAAAATTTCCAAAATTCTCGTTTTTTTTCCAAAAAAGCCGGCTTTTTATGTGAAAAAAAAACATCGATTCAAAAAAGCCGGCTTTTTTTTTTTTTTTTTGCATCTCTACGAAATAGTATCTTTACAATCGAAATATTCGTTAAACATTATTATTATTCTTATCCTTCAATATTCATCATACATCATATTCTTCATTACTTTAAATTCTTCATATTACATAACTATTTTACATTATATTCCGTCGAAGCTGTTTCAAAGTTAGTATTACACTTCTGACATAGTCATTACAAATCATAATTGATTCTCAATCCATACGCCTGTAACTTTTCCATCCTACCTGCAGTGTGGATCCTACGCAGTTTGGATTCTACGCAGTTTCGATCGTACGCAGTTTCGATCGTACGCAGTTTTGACCGTACGCAGTTTCGATCCTACGCAGTTTAGGTCGTGTGGAGTCCATGAATATAACCCTAATTTATAGCTGCACAGGTTAAACAAATTAAAGAGAGAGAGAAAAAAAAATTTTTTTTGAGCGCATGATTAAAACTTAAATTATTTCAGGGCAACTGCGTAGGACCAAAATTGCGTAGGATCGAAACTGCGTAGAATCAACACTGCGTACGATCGACACTGCGTACGATCGAAACTGCGTAGGATCGAAACAGGTTTTGAGCTGAATTTTTCGATCGTACGCAGTGTCGATCCTACGCCGCATTCCCAATGCCTACACGGGAGATAGATACTAACAGACATGCGGTAGTCTTAAAATAGTTTTAGGTTGCAAAATAAACAAATTTTGTATCCACTACCAACACAATATTAAATGATACTGAGTAAAAAAGACTCTTTCGTCCTACTTTTTGACGTTTAGGTGAAACGAAAAGGGAAGGGACGGGGAAGAGGGGTAGGGTGAAAACGTGGCAACAGCGACTTGCCAAACAGAAAGCGGGAAGTGTTCTGACCGCCTAGTTGATCCTAGCGCCACCACTGAAATTGGAGTTCACACATCGTCATCTGTGTCTTGCTATGGACTAAAACATGGTGTGTTATTCAAACCGCCAACAGGACGACATGCTATTCATATATAGGCTAGTCATATAAATTGCAATGGAAGTGAAACATTACGACTCTATCCTGACGTTTTCCTAACAGACGCTGACCATTATACTGGATGTTTGCAGCAATTTATTGGTGCATGTATGAAAGGAGGACCGCACTAGTTTTTCGAAATAAAATATTTTGAAAAAAGTTAAATTTTCAATTCCCTGAACTTTGTTCGTAATCATTCAAGATATCATATCATGATCCTAGTGTTAGACATTAAGGCACTTTTGATTTGCGTTGGCCCGTCCGTCTCATTTGCATTATTACTGCTGTAGAGGATATCAAAATTAGGACGTTTGTGATACTGTAGCATCCTCAGTTTGCAACACTGAATAATAAATTAACATCGATGTTTTCGTTTAACATGTAGATTTGAAATACGTAATAATCAGATGTAGTGCTATTTAAAAAGATAAAACTTCATTTTGGATTGACAACACTGTTACTCCTGTGGTATCGGAGGGTATGCCAAACAATGTTTCCCTGCTAATATTTGGACAGTGTAAGATGTGAGCGTTTTTATCTTTTAATTTAAAATATATAAGGGCATATCGAGATGAATGGTCCACATTGGCGAGTTCAGTTATTGTATTCCAGCGATTTGATCACATTTTCTCCTTAACGCGTTCCACCAAGTCGTCCTTCGAAACACTAGGCCTTCTGCTACACTCATCGTCATGAACAATTGAATACCCTTCGCGAAATTCAGTACCATTGCATGACCTTCCCTTCACTCATTACTGTCAGTCCCTTAATACCACACAATTCTCAATGGATGGCAGCTGCATTCTGTTCTTTGGCGTTCAGGAATCGTGCGACAGATCTCACTTTACATTTGGCGGAATTTTGTATTACAACAGCCATTTCACCTTACAGATACTTGCAAGTACGCAATTCCACTCGGACGATTCTATCACTGTTGCAAGCACAGAATACTAAGATTGCTCTTGCGTATGCACAACTTCGTCAGTGTTGCCACCTCACGTAAAATATATCTACTCTTTTCCAAGGGCACCCATTTCTCTGTAAATTTGGGGAACCCATTCAGATGCAGAAGGTATATATATATATATATATATATATATATATATATATATATATATATATATATATATATATATATATAATATGAAGATTTTAAGACAATTTGCACTCAAATTATGCCAAATATTGTATATTCATAAATACAATGGGGGAACCCACATGAGCTTTGGGGGGGAGCTTACTCTTCTTTTACATGCGCCTCACATATTGCTTTGTATGAATTTTAATTTGCGACTTTTGCGTAGACTATCATGTAGTGTGCAATTGGTCATATTTTGCTTCGGGGAAGGGGGGCGTGGAAGTGTCTTAGGTTTTTATTGTTTCAATCCAAATGATGTATATATGAGTTTTACCATTCTTCTTCGAACAACGACAAGAATTTCAGTTAGTTCTATAGTCTTTGATGAAGAGAAATAACATTTCATACACGAATTTCTTTAGTAGTAGTTGCAACTAATTTTAAAAGAATGTCAGGAATGAAATTTTAGTCAATTTGTAAATCCTTCCTTCTCGCTCAAGAACAACCTGATTGCATGTATCTTGGTACAGATTTTAATTTTGTCTAAGTAAGTCTGTAGTCCACGGTCTAACAAAGCCCAGCTTTGGCGTCGTCATTGCAATTGAAAACAAAATTTCCTATATTGGCAATCATAAATGAGCTTCATTTAAGCTTCAATCTCATGACATTCTTCTTCTAGGTTGACACGTGAACTTTATAACTGAAATAAATTGTTAAGAGCTATTTACCAAAACTTTATTCACTTAATTTTATCTAGGCCTATATAAAGAGCAACAAAAAGTAAAAATGTGAACAAAACATTCAAAAACGAGACATTTTTTTCCTTTTTTGTCTTCAATTGAGGTTTTATATCTTCAAGTCCAAATTATTATTATTATTATTATTATTATTATTATTATTATTATTATTATTATTATTATTATTATTATTATTATTATTATTATTATTATTATTATTATTTTCAATATTTTTAATTAAGTTCATTAAATTACTGCTAATATAGAATAAATACACAAGTATATATACTCTTTGCTACTGATTATTTTTTTAGTTCGTAGTATTAAATAATACCGATTGGAGGAGCTGCAATCACCTAAGCTCCATTCACAAAAAGTGCACCTGATTTTAATCTACCCATAAACCTTAATGCTTTTCCGAAGAATTCTGTTTCATGCAGATTCTTAAACTTTAGTTTTGTTTAAACTAAGCTAAATTATTTCTTTTTTAATTTCAGAAATATTTGTTAAATTAACGAAACAAACCTTACACCATAGATGGATTGGAATACTGATGCTGAAAACATTTGGAAAATTCTAAAATGTATCAAATGTAAAAAGATAGCAGCTAAAGAGCGAATATTTAGTTGTACAGGTGGCCATTTGATATGTAATCAATGCAAGGATGAATCCTCTATCTCATGTACTATATGCAGTAGATACTTTAACAACCGAAACAAAGCTGTTGAGAAAATTCTGGAGTGGATACCATTACCCTGCCCAAACAGAGAAAAGGGCTGTACTGTAGTCTTGAAAGGAACCGATTTGGATAATCATATTGAAACTTGTCCTCATACTTCATTCAGTTGTTCAGTAGAAGAATGTTCTACATTGTTAACTAATAGTCAGTTCATTCACCATATGTCAACGTTCCACAACACTTTTTGGATAAATAATAAGGTAGGTAATTAAGGAATTAAATTCCAGCTATAGTGGCAATAATAATTTATATTTTGCTTTGTGATTCGGCGATCAGGTCTTCCTAAAACCTCAATAATAGTATAGTTTAACTGTCGTCTCTTTAGAAAGTAGAGAGAGAGAGAGAGATAGAAACAGATTCGGATTTCAATTCAAAACTTACACATTTACCTTTAATAAAAAAAACTCGAACATAGGATTCCTTGACTACCTACTTGATGTAGAATAGTTAACGAAGTTGTCCAATATCGTTCACAAATATCGAATGATGTCGATCTATATCGGTTCCTGCCGGCCGTCAATAACTTTTGCAGATGTCGAACGATTTTCTTTCCTGTAGAATAACATCTCTTGAGCTAAAATATCGCTCTCTACGAGCACTAAATCTCCTGAAAGTGTTTTTACATATTTCTTGGGGGTGCTGATTGCATTGTCCATCTACGACTATATCGTAGTTGAATTCGCTCAAAGTTGGACTGTGGATGCATTGCCTATGGATCCACTAGACTTACCACGTTACTCCAACTGGATATTGTCCATAATCTTGGCACACGTTTGGTGACTGGCACATTCCATACCAGTCCTACTCCCAGCTTATATTTGAAGCGCACGAGCCATCCCGTTAATCAGCGCCGTCATCGGCTGGCTATATTATTTTGTTCATTTTAAGTCATTGACTCGCAATACTTCATCTTTTGCACTGAAAGCTAGAGAGCGCTACCAAAGTTATCAGGCACGAACCAACCCTGTCAGATATTTTGGAATTCGTTCTTTGGAACTTTTGGATAACCTTGCCGTCGAAGTTACCCTTTCATGTCAGTTGGGTTTTCCACTTACACACCGACGAAAGATACCTCGTACAGCTATTTCTTTTATCTGGCATAATACAATAAACCAAGCACCAGCTCTCACGAATTTCAACAATCGTCATCGTCACTTCTTCTTAGAATAGTTTCAAGACTACTGCATGTTCGCCTCAAAGTGTCTGATTCTGTTGGATGTGCCTCTCTTTACAATTACACATACTTATGATTTTTAAATTATCGATCTTTTCATTAATATTTACTGCTGAACTAATTGCAATTTTGCAAACTTCGTTATGTCTCTGTATGTCATATACGCAGGATCTTATTCTGTTGTGATTTTCAAAGTGCTCTGAGCAGCCTCTTTGATATGTAGTAAACATTCTTCCATCCAACAAATCCTCCTGTCGTATCAGATTATTAGCACAGGAATGTGAGGTATAACTCTGCTGGGTTCCGAGCTATGTTGCCATAGCTGGTAATGAAGAGGCAGACTATGCAGTGAAAGTTACTGCCCTTGAAGGAAGAGAGCTTTCTCTCTCCATACCCAGCACGGATCTGCACTCGCTATTCACTGCTAAATTGCATCAGTGATTGCAGTTCGAATGGAACCAAGCTGTCGATAATAAATTACATATAGTCAAACCTGCGCTTGATGTTTGGACTACCAGCTCAATTCTCGATAGGAAGAACGAATTCTAACTCGACTTCACATTGAAATTTCACAATTAATACTTGGATTTCTACTTCATTGCGAAGACTTATTATTGTATTCGCTTGTGGAGCTAAACAAAGTGTTCAAGATCTGCTTGTAGAATGTCCTCCTCATGCTCAGCTTCGAGCTGACTTTGTCCTACCAGCAGAATTACCAACACTGCTGAGAGATGACCATCAAATGATCTGCAAGTGTTTTTCTCGTCACTTTCACGTTCTATTCGCATTGTGATTGTCCTAACGTTTATACTTGAACTAGAAGTCATCTTGCTTTCTTCTGTGTTTCTCCTGTCTATTGTCACAACGAATTTTTCGTTTCCAGTTCAATTGACAATCATGACTAGTTCTTTGACTCCATTTATATTTCATACGAACTTGGGGTCTTTCTTTACCCCTGTCGTATATCCCCGGCAAAAGAAGGAAATTATCCCACTGTTACTAATTATATCCTAGTGCTTTTATCACTGTGATTGCATGTTTTCTCTCATATTTTCTTTCGTGGCAGGCTTGTTACTGAATTTTAGACATTGACGAGTGGAAAAAGATCTTTGCAGGATAAGCATCCCCTTCAATCTCTAACTCTCTTACAATAAAAGTATTACAACAGTTTGACATGAGCTTTGCTCATTTTGTGGGGAATGTGATGAGGTCATTGTACACGCTAGAAATGAATGTTATTTGCATCCAAACAACATTGAACCCGGAGCATCATATTTGGAAGTTCCATGTCAGTATTGTCTACTGTTACTAGGTGAATTACTTCACTGATATTTCCTTAAAGCCTTCCAGTTTATCGTTCGTGGTTTGTTTACGTAAACTCGCAGGCAGTGCCATAAAAGTAAACATGTCTACATCGGATGAGCGAGGTGGCCAAAGCATTTTTAAAAGGACGTGGTCCATAACCTCATCGGCACCTTTTTGGAATTTAGGAATAACTTAAAACTAATGAAGAATATGAAACATGTAGAAAGCAAAAATTTAAATCTTTCAGTGTAACGTCCCACGATTATATCCTTTTGGCTAAGGGAAACGGATGAAAAAACGTAAGAAAATTAAGCCAAAAATGGCTCGAAACGGCAAAACATTATTAGAAAGCAAATTTCTATTTTAACACGTTTTATGGACTCCCCTGATACTCCACAGAAAAATCTCCAAAAATCTCACGTGGGCAACCACCTGAAATGTCATCAATATGCCGGCCACACAACTACGACTACTTATGCTTATACGGTAATATCTCATCACGGAACTGAGATACAAACTACGTTATGGTATCAAATTAAAGATAAAGCATTGTTTAAGTGATTTCAGCTAATATCGTTCGTAAGTGTTGCCGCCATTTTTAAATATGGCAGTTATTATCTTAAAATTTATTTTCTCCCTTTCATTTTTTTTATAGTAGATTATTATGAAACTATCAGATATATGGAAAAGCACCTCGAAGTAAACGTTATAGAGTGGAGTCTCACCTTTCTAAAGATATCAATATTATTTTAGTATCTTAACAATTAAGCGAACTAGTTCATTTTATGTAGGGCAAGGTGTTGAATTTTCAGCACTTAGATTACGCTTAACATGTGAGAATATTTTTACAATTTAAGGCGGAAAAATGTTTGGAAAATAAACTTTTAACATTTTTTTTAAAGCGCTGAGACTCCTGAGAAAATCGTCAAAAATAGCAAATGGGCAACCACCTGAAATAACGTCATCAATATAGCAGCCATGCGATTAATTTATTTGTGCTTATACGATAATATCTCATCACAGAACTGTGATAAGAACGTCGTTCTGGTGCGAAGTTAAAGGTACACTCATGTGCAAAACGATTGTCGCATATCTATAACTGTCTTCTTGTGAGAATATAATTTGATAATGATTTTGCAGGTCACTTTTAATACTGATAGTAATCGTGAAATGTATATTTATGGTAAATGTCATAGGAAAAGAAATATAAATACGAAAATTAGAGTTAGTAAACAAAAATGTTGCTAAGTGGACAAGAAAGTTTTATTTTAGTTTTATTGCTTTCATTTACTGCTGAAAGCATGCATTGCATTTTTTACTGCTTTTTTGACATGAAATCTGCCACATACATGTCTTTGCCGATTATACACATACTAACATTATAAGAAATACCGGACGAATTCGTTATCATATTATATTCCTACAATAACATATATATAGACATGCAACAATAATTTTGGACATGAGTGTACATGATTCAAATAATTTCTGTTAATATCGTTTTTATGGTGGTGGTGGTGGTGGTGGTGGTGGTGATGATGGTGGTGGTGATGATGGTGGTGGTGGTGGTGATGATGGTGGTGGTGGTGGTGATGATGGTGGTGATGATGATGATGATGATGATGATGATTATTATTATTATTATTATTATTATTATTATTATTATTATTATTATTATTAATTGAAGCTCCCGACAAAATAAAAGTTCACTAACGCAACAAAGCGCTTTTTGTTCGTCGGTGGCTCTGTTCAGCAGACCGAATACTATGCAGCGAGAATCGAGAAATTTATGGTACGATGGGACAAGCACTTCAATAGATGTGATAATCGTATCTTAAAAGATGATAGAATATTGTGTATATCTGGTTTTACATTTATGGTCTCTGCAATAAATCAGTAGGCGCAAAGGCTTTTCGATTCTCCTTTATATATTATGATGAAAGAGTCGAATACAGAAAGCGTCCTGTCATAGTTTGCCATTCGAATATTATCTCACAGCCTCCTCGACTAACAAGTTAATGACAAATGTTTAATTGAATTTACAATTACACTGAGAGATAGCTATTAACCTCAGCATATCCTCGTGTGCGGGGGTTGATGTGGAATGAGAAACATCAAAATTCACTTTATCAGACTACGCGCGTAAGTGTGGTTAGCAGAAAACTTGTTTTGATCTCGTGTCAGCTTATCAGTTGCGAATGAATGATAGAACACACTTTACCTTTCGCACCTCAGACATAATTCTATTCTAAAATTTTCTTCAGGTATATGATTATTATTGTACTGCTCTCTTGCACGGTTGTGTAAAGCTCTGCACAATGTTTTCTTCACGTCGGATACCTCCTACTAGTCCTTATAAGTCTTCGTCAGAGTTAACTATTTGTAGACTATTTGTATGGTTGCTACGAATTCCCTCTATTATTGTTTCTTTTAGTCTTCATGGCTACACAGATACACAACGCATATAGAGAATATAATATAACAACTTTTAGATGGAGCATTTATGTATGTTTTGTAACTAATTTTATATTTATTTTTTTTCAGAATGTTTCTTACAAAAGTGAAGCAGCAAGTTTTAAAGACAGTGCTTATCAATTTGGTGATAATGGAAGGAAGATTTTTCGGCAGAGACACGAAGAGACTTGCAAACATTTTATTTTGGTGTCTTGTTGCCGCGCATTTTTTGTTGTAGTTGTGTGTGCCTCCTTATTCTTCACACACGTTTAGTAATAACTGCCAATAATTGTGTAAAATTTTCAATAAATTATGTATTGTAATTTTTATTTATATCAAATTTTGTAATTATACTGTATTTTTTGAAAATAGTTTCCACTGTGTTACGGGAACCAGATTATAAGGATGTATTCTGTAATAGTGTTTATCACTTTCTGAAACCCATCCATATAATGTGGAATTACTATGTTATCTTTTTACTCTAACTTTAAATTTCAAGTTTAAATATAAATGCTATAGGGAGTTAATGAACTACACCGACAAACTGCAAACTGTAAGAGGTGATTCCTCACATCAAAATGAGAGAAAAAGTTCATATGGACCTATGGGGAAAAGTGCATAATTTTAGAGTAGGTCTGTCTAAAATCGCGAAAAAGCTAAATTTCAACGGGTTCTATTTCGAATTCGAGAAACTATGGATGGTGTTAGCTATCAGCGGAAAGGGAGTCACGCATACGCAATCCGAAAATGCGCATTTCATCAATGTTCAATGGTGTATACAGTATTCCCTGCAGGATGTAACTACCAGACATGTCAACCGAATTTTCAGATGTGCTCTAAATTTATGCTTTATCCAAAGTAGGCAAATTATAAGTTTCGACAGCAGTGAACATGGAATCCTTTGGCGGGATGTCCGAAATGTTAAGGACCGCCAGCAGCACGGTCTCTTGTATTCGGGAAAAGGCCTGCTGCAATGTTTCCTTTCACGCTTGCAAAAAAAAAAAAAAAAAAAAAAAAAAAAAAAAAATGCCGTGAAGAATTACATACCAGCACACGATATTTCGAAATCAAAAAGCCGTACAGCTGGCGGTTTCTAAAACTTCCGACTTCTTTCCGAAGCATTGGGTGTCCATTGTTGTCAAATCTTATATCTTGACTATTTGGATCCTCTTTGTAATCAAAGCCTATTTGAAAACACTGTTGAGAGCATATCTGAGAATACCACTCTGTAGAGAATACCCTGCACACCCATTAAACATTGATGAAATACGCATTTTAGGATTGCGTGCGTAGCTTCCTTGACGCTGATAACCACCACCATCCATAATTTCTCGAATTCGAAATAGGGCGTGTTAAAATTTAGTTTTTTCGAGGCGATTTTGGATAGCCCTAGCTCTGAAACTGCACTTTTCTCCATAGGTCCATATAAAATGTTTCTCTCATTTTGATGCGAGGAATCACCTCTTACAGTTTTGTCGGTATAGTTCATTAACACCCTATATATATATATATATATATATATATATATATATATATATATATTGCATTAAATACCTATAGATCAAGGAAACCAAATACTGCATATAAAAAATACCTAACATGCTCTAGACTTTACCTTTAAGGTGGCGTATTATTTATGCCATTCAGTGACAAACAAACGACATTTAGTTGAATATAAATTAAATCACACGTACTATGGAAATCACATTTAAGTATAGTACCACATACACTAAATTAATACACAAATCCACATACACGAGCAACAACCTTCATTATCTGTTCTTTCTTGAAGTTCATGAACTTCGTTTTGATTTCATTGTTTTTACGCGGTCAGCAAAATCTTCAATTTAATTTATTGCATAAAGTAAATGATCAGTAACACATCGTTGCTATTCAATAAATCATCGTAGATTTTCAATCATTTTGGATTCTTTGCTACACGCTCTTTATATATTTAATCGCTTATCCCGTCTCCATCTTCCTATCAGAAGGCTTGTCGTTTTTGTCACTCTTCGCTACGGTTACCTGCGAATAACTGAAAACCAGTTAAAGCTGCCCAGCACTAAAAGTCCTCTTTGCAATCTTGTATTGTAATTACTTCGAATTATCTAAAACAAGAAACTCAAATGTTTGATTTCATCACAATTTCTTTAACATCATTTTCAATATAATTTAAAAAAAAAATTATGATCGAATTATCGAAATTAGAATTTTAATAAGTCCGCTATATATACACACAGATCCTTATTAATTTAATGAAAACCCCTGGAGTTGGAAACACGTCAGATGACTGTGTTCGAAACGCCCAGGCGGCGACAAGCACCGGGCTGTTGTGGTGGTAGTGTTTGGGGAAACTGTGTGCTACGAGAGGAGCAGCAGGACGGCACTACGTACTGAACTGAGCACGCAGGAACAAACACCGTGTGCGTGGGTTTTCTCGGGGTTCTTCCGTTTTCCCCCTCTTTCTTCATTCCACAATTTCTCATTTCTCATCATCACCGTCTCCTTTAGTCTAACCGGCATAACCGTGGGACGTAATACTCAGATTTTTTTTTCTTTTTAAGCACGCAGTAAGTGTAAAATGGGTGACCTTTCTGCATTCCAAGCAGGGCAAATTGTTGACGCTTGGTTATGTGGTGTGAGCGTGACAAAGGTGGCGCGTGAGACGTCGAAGGTGATGACGGTCTACGAAATCCATTTGAAGATCAGATCGGCGAAGAGAAACAGTGGTTGGAAGAAAACACTTCAGCAAATGGTCATGAATTATTATGTTTACTGTTCGCAACGAAAAGTTACACAAGTTTGCAGTTCCACGACAGGTTATGCTACGATTGTCAATGATAAACTGTTCGACGTGATGAATGTTTTCAAGAATGATGCTTTGGGCTGGAATCCACCAAGACCGGGATCGTCAGTGACAGGCGTGCGGTATCTTTCAGGTGCTTGGAGCATTCAAATGTCTTACTGTGTGTGTCTCATCATCGTATTGTGACTGAAGTCTTCAGTAAATTTCAGCTACTTTTATATCCTTCTTTACTAAAAATGTCAATGTGTATACGTTCACAGTGTTGTTGATATCTAGATTAAGTCTCTGTACTGACGTGCAAAATGAGTACTACCTACCAATAACAGGCCACTGTTTCTTCTGTATGCATTACCTTTACCCTGGGATCGCGGCTGGACTGCACCTATGACAGGGGGTGGTACAGATATTGGATAAGAGCCATATCAATTGGTCAGAAAAGAGAGTATCTTAATAAACAACTTACCTTCTTGAGATTATTCAACCCATGAATCTTAGAAGAAGTTGCTCATCCAAAGGAACTATATTTTGTTTTACTCAAGTTTATATATTTGTGGAAGCCTAAGAAAATGTTCGTGATAACTAGATATTTCAGCTTCATATTGTGAAAATTACAAGGGTATTGCATCAATTAGAAGAATGCCGGCGCTATGTTTGAAGTAATTTTGTCAGGGACAATAAGAAATCTGATGATAACATTGTTCTCAACGACTAATTTATTCGTTACAAAATAAACGATGAAAAATACTACACAGAAATAATAGTCTGATACTTCTTTCTTTATTAGAGTAGGCATGTTTGCTTTATTAAGTAACTTTTTGAAAACAATGAATAAAATGTGCTTAAAATAAATAAATATTTTTAGTTTGATTATTTGCTGCAAGAACATACAATGAGAATAAAACTAGATATTCTGGTTTTAAAAGTAGATATATTCATAAAATCATTAAAACAAATACTGATCAT
This sequence comes from Thermobia domestica, assembly GCF_964235325.1. Classification (NCBI taxonomy): domain Eukaryota; kingdom Metazoa; phylum Arthropoda; class Insecta; order Zygentoma; family Lepismatidae; genus Thermobia; species Thermobia domestica. Next base: position 212,685,318 of record NC_137456.1, on the reverse strand, counting down.
TACATGCAAAGTATTGTTGCTTGGTACGCCAAGGCTCATGTACCACGGTACATCCATCGCCATATTCATAAATAAAAGTAAATTTATTTGAAGGAGTGGATAATAGATAATCTAAATGTAGAAACAATAGATATGCATCTTAAATATATTACAACATTTGTTTATATGCAGCAAGAAAAGCAACACTTATATGCACTTAACATGCAGCAAGAAAAGCAGCTGTAAATGACAAAATCAAAAATTACTTTTATATACGAAAATCAAATGGAATTTTCGCTAACTTGTTTTGTCACCATATGCTATTACTTCATGGAAAGGAAACTACTCTTGAAAGAAAGAAAAAAAGAAAAGAAAAAGAAAGAAAGAAATGCCTTGAAAACTCAGGAGGACTATAATTGCCATGTTCCCTGCTACGTATTGCCTTTTAGTTGAACAACTTCTACTACATTATCACCCACAAGCAGAAACCATGGTTAAGACTCGCAATATCAACTTCAAAGGATATAAGGTACTGTCTTGATGTTTGATTACAGAAGACCGTCGTGGTAATCCGATAATATACCTCTAGCTTCAGATAGCCACCTACACACCCACTTTGAAGTCATTAAAAAAAATCTAATTATTTCTTATTATTCCAGAAAGGTAATCCAAATATTTTAGGGTTTATTCATTTTATTTTCATTATTAAATAGTTTTCTGCGCAGGGAGCCTAAAGGGAAAGACACGCAGTTGCTTTCTGCTTGCAATTTTATTCGAAAAAAAAAAAAAAAAAAAATCCCGAATTGATTTGACTGCTCTCAATCTGCCATTGTTGACGATATACAATTTTCGATCTTAATCTAGCGTCTTTTCTTTATTTGACGCTGTAATACTTAAATATTGATGTTTCAAGAAAGGCTGAACTTCTATATTGCTTCTTCTAAACCTTAGTTACAGGCTAGTTAGATATCCCAGTTAACTTCTAGTGAATTTTGACTGAGAGAATGCCTTTCATTGGTACCTGAAATTAGTTCTTACAGTTTTCTTTTTTCCTGAAAGACATTAAGATAGCTGGATTAGTTGTCTTTATCTAGCTGCGGTGCATGTCCTGAGAATTGTCGTAAGTAACGTAAAATAGGGCCATTCTTTATATTCTTTTCACATGGAGTCTCTCAGGAATTTATGTATTTTTCTGTTTTTTAAAAAAGTTTATATTTGTGTCTTGAAGAAATTGTAAAATATTTTTGATTAGTGACCAACTTGTTTATTTATTTATTTATTTATTTATTTATTTATTTATTTATTTGCCTGTTTTGCATACAAATCTCGCGCGCGTATTTGTATTTGTACGCGTATTTCTACAGCGTATTCTCGAGCACGCATACAGTTGTCAAAATTACAAAATAATTACATATATGGTATTGAAAAAAACTTAGATAAAATAATACATACATAACTATGACTTTTTAAGCTTATACAATCAAATATAATAAGTAAGTGCCAAAACGGATTTTGGTGTGAATATTTTTTGATAATTCCTGTCGTTTATCTTCATATAATGCATATTGAAAGATCGTGATTAAGTGTGCCTGAACCTATGCCACACCAGCAGTAGTAAGTTTCCTTATTGTTGGTTTGGAATAACTTGATCGGAGTGAAAGCTGTTCCACACATAATTCTGAAAAAAAAAATTCAATTTTAATGTACCTCTACTGTTTTTTAGTGATTAACCAATAAAATTTGCCAGTTTGTTTGACATTGTGCTTTTTTGTAGTGTTGAATGCTTATACTTCTTCTAAATGATATATTTACAGCTATGAAAGGGAATCTTTATTATTAGATATGCTTCACCATTACTACAAGATTCTTTGGCGGTAACATCTATAATAGAATTCTCCTTGAAATCTATGTGTAAGCTGACGAAAATAAAAGAAATGGCTGACGAATTTTTTGTTAGATTTATATGATCATTTAATGTTTAAAATTGACCAGATATTTTAAGCATTCCAGGTCTTTTGAGAAGTTAAAGCAGTGAGTGTGTCCAACCTGTGCACGCTGTTGAAATTTTATGATTTTTAATGCATAATATTTCGAAATCTTGACATTCAAAAATGGATGGTGACCTGGTAGTTTGTATTTCATGATGACAAGCTATAAAAACTGCTATTCCAACATATTGTTCTGAAGCACCTGCATATATCAAAATTGTGTGAGAAAACTGTTGAATGTGAAATTTCCATACAGAAGATTATATTATATGACGTAATTCTTCGTTGTCAATTTTGGTATCAGAATAATCGTATCAATGGAGTTTGTATTTATAATTCCATGAAAAGCACGGTAGTTGAGAGACTTTATGTATGGATGGATCAAGAAATTTTAAACTGAAGTAAACTTTTCCTGTGCGAGGAATATTCTTCTTATATATGCCTCTTCTTGTTTATTAGTTTTGTAATTATTAATGCTAAAGTTTTGGTAACTATATTAATAAGAATTTCAATTGGTATATCGTTTACTTCCTCTAAAACATTTTGTTGGCAGAATTTAGGGCGTAAGTAATTTAATTTACTTGTTTCATATTGTATCTCGTCCGTTTCCATATAACAAAAGTTACTAGAGGAGCTTCCATACAATATTTTAGAATTTATACATTTTTTCATGATCGTTAACAATTTGGATCGATTATTTCTACCCCCCCCCCCCCCACACACACACTCACTCACTCACTCTTACTTGCTTCTATGCTAGGCTGCCAAATAGTCCATTTAATTTGTTTGTTTACTAAATGATTCGGGTGTGATTTCCAATTTAGTCCATTGATTCAAACCAAGATATTTTGTTACAATAACATTAATGATTCATTGATTATCTATAATGATGTGAAATTGTGATCCCCCTGGAGCAATTTATAATTTTTTTTTCTTCCAGTTAAACTGGAAACAATTATTAGTGGTCTATTTTGATATTTTTCGTAATGTAGATTACATTTTTAATATCCCTTGAGCAATGTTATCTGTCCGATACGAAAATCCGATGTCATCAGCAAAATTGAATGCTTTACTTTTTTCTTAAATTCCCTGAAAAGACCTAGTGTGTATATATTGAATAGAACAGGATTGAATTTGCTAGCTTGGAGTAAACTAATCGAAATTGTTCTGGGGGATATTATATGAATTTGTATTTCGATGTAAATTTTCCTGTTTATTAAAACGTCGTAAATGATTCTAAGTATTTTTCCTGGAATTTTCGAATTATACATTTTTTGAATCAAGATGTTAACTGAATAATAGGTCTTTTTCTGTCTAGACTTGTAATTAATAGATATTGCCTGGTATACGATCATCATAAGTTCAAGCGTTTCATCAAAATTCAGTTATATTGGAGATATTTGGATGTATATTTAACGTGTGGAAAATTGAATTTTCAAAAATTTCATATGAACAAGTTAGCAATGTGATATTTTCATTTTCATCCGCACTAATAGCTTTGTTCGTTTTCAGGATTGAAGCAATACCTTTTCTCAGCTCTGGGGATTGCAGATATATCGCATCTTTGGTTATATTTTTGGTACCATTTTCAATAAGATTTTGAAACTATATCTTAATCCATTCATTCTGGGAGTAGAGTCTATTGATGATTGTTAGAACTAGTTCAATTCTTCTAGCGAGAAAAGTTCGTTTAAATTCTTGCTGGGATTGTTAAATAAAAATTTATGGAGTAAAGCTCTATTATCATTAATATATAAAGGTGTAAAATTGATGGAAAGACGAAATCCATTTGACGTCATTGTGCAAAACCAAGACTTTATTATACTGAGAATCTTCGCTTAAAGTGTTGCAATATTTCCAGATTTTCGAAGAAAGAGATCTTTCAGATAGGCTATTACAAAATTTTTCCCAACTCTCTCTTTTCGATTTGGTTTGTGCTTTAATCTTTCGATAATCTAGGAAAACTAGTCTAATTTTTGTCATGTAATGTTTTACAAGATTTTTGACATTGGTATATTTTTGACAATTAACATCCCATCAGATCAGTTTATTACTACTCCTGTCGCTACTTCTGTTAAATATTATTCGCTGAGTTTCCACGTTCTCTAAAGTTGTTTTTTTTTCTCCTTTGATACTGTGGATTTAATTAACTGAATATATATGCATGATGCATGATTTATTATATTTATGTTAACAGTAAAAGAAAAAAAGAAACATGTCAGTTTCCAATATTGTTTTAAGTATTACTGTAAACAATTATGTGATAACCTAAAAAGGTGATTTTTAAGTAAGAAATTTCAAAATATTTATTCTGTGTTTGAACACCGTACCTTTGATAGGTCGTCTTTTTAAGGGTTGTCCGTATTTTGGATCAAAAAATTATGGCAACCCAATATATAAATATATATACTTTTGGAAATTTTATGACGGCCTTAGGGTGAGGTCCAGAAAATTGACCTATTACCCTTCTCCGCCCATTACATGGTAGTGAAACAGATATTTTTTCTGAAATCCGATGTTGCCAACAAATTCGAACTCCATGATAGCTCAGCTAAAATAGGAGGGGGTGAGTAAAAGCTGATCTCCGTTACTTGAGTAAGGAATGGAATGTTTTAAATGTTTTGGCGAAGAAAAAAGTAGCCTGGAAGCTGCGGGTCCTTCGTGTTGCTTTGTTATTTGACACTTCAACAGAATATCTTTCTTCTGTTAAGAAGGAGCGAACCATATGTGCAGGCCAGTTGGTCAATGTTTGTTCATCTCCCTGTTCTCTATATAGAAAGAATGAAATAAACAAAGAAGGCAAGAAATACATTTTGGCATTTTTTAAAAAGATAAACATGAATGCATCTATTGAAAAAAGCACGAGGAAGATTTTAATCTATACAAAAGTATCTTCAATTCTTCAATTCTAGTCGAATAACAATATCTGAAATGCATGATGAAGAAGTAACTTTCTCATTTACATAATAGATAAGGCAACAAGATATCAAAAATTTACGAATAGTGTATTTCAGTTATATTTTACATTTTATTAAATTACATTATTTTTAATTATTTTATTACATAATTACACTACATTTTACATCGATTATTTTTATAGAATTCTTCACTAGAGCATAGGCCGTCTAAATTAATTTTCCTTTACTGAGTTTTCCTCATGACACCGGAAGAACATAGGCATAATATTAAATTTTCTTCTTTCTCTTCGTTATTTGATAGTGTTATGTATAGGCCACGGGATAGGGAGATCGAGTTACCCAGGATGACCATGGTTAGTTATTAGCGGAACAACTATTCTCATATATTATATTATTATTATTGCTGAGAGTTATTTACGTATTTAATAGAGATCTAGGTATAGTTTGAATGAATTTTAACATTATAATGAGAAATGGGGAAAAATTTTGGAAAGGTTGCTGACAAATAATAAGTAAAAGGTAGTATCTCACAATTCGTTTGAGAGGAAAACTAAAATCGTGGACAATTCTGTCAATATTTCTCGTTGCATAATTCTGTAAACTTTCCAATTGTAATGTGAAATTTAGCACCAGAAAATGTTGTTTTACTATTATAGTTAATTTAATATGCTTTGTTTCGGATTGATTCCCGACCAAACACAGAATTTTCAGTTTTTAATCTACATCTTCAGATAATTGAATTAAGAAAGAGAAAACCTTGGCCTAGAACAACAATCAAGAAAGCAATATGATAACCACACATGACACAACTTGCCTTCGTTGTAACATTAAATTATTATTTTTATTACCGCTAATCATAAAATTATTTATTAACTGGCTGAAGAACCGGCGTTCACGGAAAGGGTAGATTTATGGAGAATATTTGAAATGTGAATCATATTTGAACCATTTTTTCGCATTTAAAACAGGTATTTAAATGGAAATTAAATTATAAAAGGTTAGGCGACCCAAGTGCTATTTTCAAAAATTGATTTTAAACTGTTTAACAGCTTTTGACATATTCTATATATGAACCCTTTCCACCTAGGATACGCCTTTAATGAAAGTGACATGAAAGAAATCCGACTCTTATAAAAAAAAGTTCATGTAGGTACACTTCTTATAAAAAGTGTAGGTAAAGTCACTTCTTATAAAAAAAAAAGTTCATGTAGGTAATTTTTCTCGAATGAAATTTCCTCAAAACATGTCGCTCGTATTTCATGTTTAAGCAATAACTGCAGCATAATATGATATACTTTAAGAAATTGGAGTGAGAAAATTTAGTGGAGTGGCCTGTATCTTTTATTACATATTGAGAAAATAGTTATAGAATATTTCCTCTTAAAGTGGAATTTCACAAAATGCTGGAGCAAATGTTCACTTACTTTTAATAATGAGTTTATATACTGTTTCATCTCCCTAACATGTCGCGAAATATCCTATTCTTGACATACATTTTAAACCCTATTCCTCCACCTTAGCATATACATTTTGATGACATAACAAGTGAGTATCGTTTTACTGTAATTAAAACTTTCAAACTATGCGAATTCAAGAAGGAGATTAAAACATATTCTTGGTACACTAAATCGATTGCAAAAAGCCGTTTCTTGCTTTACTCATTTAATAGCAAATATTTTACTCATTATTTAATTGATATTCTTAATTTTATCGAAACAAAGTTGAAATAAGCAAAATAAATAAATAATAACAGAATTCATTCTCCTTAATAGTTGAAAGTGGTGTATATTTTGTATTTTAATACATACTTTTTAAGAATAAATTATGACATTTGCATTAAATAGTGAATATTACACATGATTTCTTGCTATAGATAGATCAGACAATAAAAATATGGTGTACTCTGAAATATTAAAATATTGACGTGGTCGTGTGCTTAAAAATATATTTTTATTATTTTTTATTTTTTACTAGCATTAACAGAAAATAGAGCATGTACCTTTCGTTGGCGAGGGGGAAAAAAGAGCAAAGTGGAATCCCAAATCCACGGCAAGGGGGGGAAAAAAGAAAGAGAGGAAAGTGACCTCTTAAACCCACGTGTGTAAGTCATAAATCAGAGTATAACAGAGACCAAAACTATGGCAACGTTGGTGGATACACATTTACTTACAATGTCACTAGTAAGAGGATACGAGTGTTCGGACGTTGGCGAAACCACCCACGGAGAGCTTTCTTGTGCCTGCGAGCGCTATATTACTATTTTCACTAGAAGACTAGATTTTAGTAAGACTGTCTTCTATATTCTGCTTATATTTTGCCCAACTGATGCTAGAAGTTATATGTTTTAAGATTTGTGAGTCGATAAATTTCAAATGATGAGTCTCGAAGATAATAAGGAAGTGGTCACTTCCATAGGAATCAAAATAAGTGTTCCATTCAGCAAAAATAAAATGGAAGTCTAGTGTTGAAGTCAGATCAGAAGTGTTATATCCATTTATTGATACGATAATAGGTAATTCATCGTAAAAAAAAAAACGATACGGAGATTGTACTAAGGCTTTACTGAGTTTATTTGTCGATGGTTTGCTTCTATTTGATTCCTTAGAGTATTACGAAGAGAATTTCTTCTATATTTTTAATATCCTTGGTACAGAAGAGCGAGAGAAGTTCGAATTTAATATTGAACTATAGGAAATTTTATATCGACATCTGGGAAATTAGGAACGATGTCGCACGAAATAGAATTTCAAAAGCTTTTAGGCTTGTTCATAGTAATTATTGAGATATTAACGAAGGAAATCGTACAACTTCTTCCTTTTTTGAAGTGTAAACGTTTATTCTAAAACTACTTGTTAGCAGAGAAGTTGTGGGTTGATATCTCATGATGGTATAGGAAGGGGGAGAATTGGCTTTATCATCCCTCTTCTTTCTGTTCGGGCACTTGTTACCTGCCAAGCTCATTGCTTCATTGTTAGTTAATGGGTCAAGATCCTGGTTTGGTGGCCTTGTTCGTACAGTGAAACAAAATGTGGGCAGTAAAAAAGGCTACTTTAACATTGTGTGCATTCGAAAGGAGTTACTTAAAATTGTGCTTATTTCATTCCTTTGGCATTTAATTAACCATACGATTAACATAGTAAAAGGCGACAAATGTTAAGTTTACCGGGAAATAGTTACCATAATATTGAAAATTAATAGTGAAAACTAACGTATATGTTAAAAGAAGTGAATTATGAAATTCAGAAATCGAAGTTATAATTACTAAAGTTGTGAAATAATAATAATAATATACCTAATAGTTTTAAACAGTCGACGTTTGCTGCATTTAAACAAGAAAATAAACATTGCAGTCAGTTAAATTGGTATTACATACATTTGGAGCAAAGCTGTCTTCTCACTTTTATTAATGAAAAAAAAAAAAAGTTATTGGACCAAGTCCATAAAAATGGAATTTCGAGCAAAGCCGTAGATTTCGGCGCCCGATCCAAAGTAGAATTCGGCGCTCCCTACACTCATTTTACCAAGCTTTCCTTCCTTTTTTTTTTTTTTTTTTTATACATATAAGAGAAGCAGCATTTGTTATGCTACGCCGAACTTTTATCAAGCTGCTTGGACAGACCACTGCTACACCCAAAAGCGATCATTAGGTATTCTTTTACAAATAAGAGCTGTTTTCAAGAGGTTTTGGACTTTTTGTTAAACTTTACAAAACTACCTTTGGTTGTATACAAATCCACTTGGAGAATAGTTATGGAAATTTACAACTATTTACAAAGTTTCATACTACCGATAAGAAATAAAATTTCAATACATTAGAAACTATGCTTTTAAAATGTTTAAAATGGGTAACAGCATTAATTTTCAATAATAATTGTAAACTTTCGTAATTTTATTCTGATGAATATAAGACCACACAAATAGCATTTTAATTTCGATTCTTTTACGGTAAAAAAAAAAAAAAAAAAAAAAACCTGCGAAATGTAACGAAAATTCAGAAGGAGCCTTGTTTGCGAATTTCTCAATATTGATCGATGGAGCTGAAGAATGTTTAATGTTTATATTTAAAATCCAAAATATAGTTTGGCTACTACACATCTTTGAAATTACAGTAATTACTTAATTTCTTAATAAATGAAGGTTCTGAATTTAATGTTACTTATTATAACTAACGTATTAAATATATAATGTATGTATGTAGATAGATAAAAATATTACACAACTAGATACGTGTGCACAAAAAATATCCTGACGATACAAATAGTTGATGGAGAAATGATCCCAACAAATTCCTTCAAATTGGAAGCATTTCATATGTCAATGGAATAAAAAAAGGACCACTGGTAGTGATTAGTTTTTGAAAAAGACTAAGTTCGTTAAGTTCTGACCCCTTAAGTCTCTAATGTACAACTGCTTCAAGTTCGAAAATGTTATTCCCCGTTTACCTTCATTTTGAATATCCCTGTGCAAACAGCAGCTTGAATGTGTATCTCAACCTTTCTCATTATCACTCATTCTCACCGTAGTGATTAATTTGATTGGGTAGAAATGAGGAATAAATTAAGCAAACTCATCACCATCAATACGTCGAACACGTATTTCAGACTTTGACTGTTTCTGATTTTGAAAATCCCTGCGTACACTATAAGTCATTACTCTGCACCTTATCTATCACATCGTCATTACGAAATCATATATAATAACTTTCTGTAAGTAATAAGCAAAAATTTGTAATTCATTGAAACGTTTGGGTTGCGAGCGGAGCGAGCAAGAAAATTTTCGCGCAATCCATTTCTTTGTAAACCGAAAATACTGATTTAATAGGGTGGCAATTCTTTTTTGGGGCTACGCGTAGTTTACTCATTTGCAACACTTTTTTTCTTTCTTCTTCTCGTTTGGCACACTCTTCCTATCAGCGTACGGGGCAACGGCTCCGCTCTCCCCTCCCCCTAGCTACGGCTCTGATTCCGTGTGATTGCTTTAAAGTTAGTCTTGAATAATATATTTAAATTTTGCATTAAAATCGTTTCTTAAATGGTAAATGGGGTATGATTTCGGAGTTGTCCACTACTGTAAACGGAGAATTTCTAATGAAAAATTAACTTGGGTTAATGCGATTTGGTTTAAATTTCAAAAGTCAGTCTGTCTTTCATTAAATTCAAAGTAAGTTAATTTCTAATCGTAAAATTGAAACTACAGACACATAGTTGCCTAAATAATTGTTACTTATTTTGTAGAGAACTAAACTTCGGAAACTAAAATTTAAAAGCGAAAAAGTGCATGTGCTTGGTACGGCTATTGGATAAGTCGGTTCCTGCTACATCCTGGATGAAAAGCATGTGCCAAAAAATGATTTTTAAAAAAATGTAATTTCCTATAATTCTTGGAAATAAGGTGAATTTATTGAAATATTTGGAAGTGATTTGTAGTACATTAGAAGTAGTTGTAGTGTCTAGATATTGCGCTGAACATGAAATTAAATGAATGAAACAATAATTAAAATAAATAAGTTTCAAATTTTTCAGGTTTCTCTGAAAGCAGTTAATAGCTTCGAAGTGATGAAGTGCTATTAGTTGATTTTGAGTAAATGAATGCTAACAACTATTTTCTTAGGACATGTGTGTAAACCTAAGTCTTTAGCTTTCAATTGTTATAAAAGTATTACAGTGTATACACAAATTTTGGAACCATATCCTGAATTTAGATATAACTTCTGTTTTCGAATTGTTTATTAGTAAATTTCAGATTTAAAGTTAGTGAAAAACATAGTAATTCAGAATTGGTTTTGTACTTTTAACTATCAAAGCAATTAAAGAATACAGTTTTATTTTTGGATTTGATTTCAAGAAGCCTTGAATGTTGCACTCTAGTTGAATGGAGGAATGCATGTGGATTCTATCTTTTTTTTAACTTCATTTTTTTTTAATCATATGTTGTTCATGACTCATGCTTCTGAGACTCCACATCATATTCGAGATATGAGGCATTTCAGGAAAGTAAGTACCGTTTTGTGAAAAACAAGTTTGCTCAAGCCAAATTTATTTCTACATGAAAGAGCACATCTTAAATTAATTTTTCGACATAGTTTCCACCAATGTTCAAACACTTGTCAGAGCAGGTGACCAACTTGTCCAAACCTTCCTCAAAGAACCACTGTCCGGCAAGGCAGCGCTAGTGTCGGTGCTCCGCGCCAGTTACGCTGGTACATTGCCTTTCCACTGACGCCCGTACTGTTGAGTTGTGGTATCTTGTGTGGAGCGGCAAAAACGCTGTGGAGTTACGGATGTCTTCATTGGTGGGATGTTTGTTTGAGGAAGATTTTGACAAGTGTTACCAACTATGCCAAGTCACCAGCTATGACAAGTGTTTGAACATTGGTGGAAACTATGTCGAAAAATCAATTTAAGATGCGCTCTTTCATGTAGAAATAAATTTGGCTTGAACAAACCTGTTCTAGTATTCTTTTCTTTTTCTTTCTTTCTTTTTTTCTTTTCCAAATAGTACTTACTTTTCGGATTCTCACTATCACACACGTAGAGATCAACATATCTCGTAATATCAATGTTACAATAGCCATGAGTTTCTTCTTTCAGACAAGATTACGAGCAATCGAGTCTTCATTTCTTTAATAACTGGTTGTGATCTAACGGAGTGTGGTGTGCCACTGCGGTTTATCACTTACAAACAACGTCTCAATATGTATATCTGTTAATCGTGCGTTAACGAACTTCTGGGTAATGTTCAGCTTTTACTGTAGGTTAAAAATTGATGTTGGAGGGTTTGCGCATTTTATAATGCCGAAACTATAACATGAAATTCTTTTAGTCCTCACTCTATTTTGAATGTGCAACATACAGGGAAAAACGATGGTGTTGTACAAGGAACCAAGATTCTTTTATTTTCTATACAGTTTCTGTACCTTACACCTTTAGACACATATTTGGGGTAGAACTTATGACAACTGTGCGTATCTGTTTTCCAACATAGTGAAAAACTGACAACTCTGATCTTATGACGATCAATATCAACTCTGGATGGAATTCCATTTACGGGTAATAATGAATTACGTACAAATCTCATTATTTTAAAATTAAATCTTGCACTGTTTCCATTAAGCTCATTCCAATGTTTACTTTCATACAACAGTTCTGGATGCACTTTGACAAAGTCTTTATGGCATTTATGTTCTGATGGATTGTAAGTCATCATTCGAACATGAGATTTCCAGCTCATTACGACTATGGCAAGGTGGTGGTTAGTTGCACGGGCGTCGTTAGCGAGAAGGGGGGTCGGGGGGACGCGTTCCCTACAGATTTTAGTCAAATGTATTCAAAGAAAGTAGGACAACTTTGCATATATAACTTTTGTCGGAAAGAGGATTTTAATTCATCCGACCCACCCCTCCAGATTTAAAAACTAACGACACCAAGTTTAGTTGTATATCATAAAAGTATTATGATGAGTTCTAACCAATGAGAATTAAAACTTGACATTATTAGAAATTTAGATAAGAGCGGGGAAAAAAAGGAATGATGGTTGAACTTTGCACATAATTGTATTCGATCTAAAGCAAAATTGACTCAAGGCGAAAGCACATCCAAGTCACCGAGTTCAGACTTGGATAAGGAAGAACAACTTAAAAGAAAATGAAATGAATCCACGGTTATGCCATGTAGGCTATTGGAGACGGTAATGATGAAACTGAATAAAATGGTGGAAAGAAAAAAAGTGGGAGAAAACGGAAAAACCCTCTAAAATCCTACGTATATAGTATTTGTTCACCACAAAGCCAATTTGACGTAATCTGTGATCGAACCAGAGACTTCGCGCACTAGAGGTGAATGCTCTACCACAGTCACCGCGGCCCCTCAAAACGCAACTGAATCTGTTGAACATAATACGACAAAAGATTAGAAAAGGTAAATGTTACCATCATGGCCCTTTACGGTTATGCGAATTCAAATCAAATGGTTGCGATATTTGTTATAAGGAATTTTTCGAAGTAGCGGATATTAACAACGGCGACAAAGTTTCTTTTTTCATATTTATTTGACGTAAGGTCTAAAAATGGATATTTTATAAGCGGAAGACAGAATGTTATGTTTGTCAAGCCCAAAATCGACTCTTGAGGATCAATTACACTGTAAGTTACAATGGTGCTTTCGTGAACGCTCAGGAATCAATGAATTGCCACAACTACCCATACCAGAGTTCTTAACTTTTTGACACGTACTGAATAAACACTTTAATAGAAGTAATATTATTGTGTACCTCTTAAAATTACATTGATATAACCTTCTTTAGGAGAAAAGATTATTATTTATACAATAATAAAGTACACCGCCAACAAAAGGATACAGCATTCCATGTATGTTGATACGTTAATTTGGTACGAGATGAATACATCTTCTTTTCACGTAGAGAGAGACATTTCGGTTGTACAGTGCCAAGGACTCTCCTTAGACTGGTTCATTCGTTCGAAATTTAATGACAAAACGCTAAGAAATTTCTTTAGTTTTCATAGTAAATATATATATATATATATATATATATATATATATATATATATAAAAATGGTTATGATTTATTAGGCCAGTTTCCATTCTAGAAAAATCATTTGATAAAACAAATGGTGCAGAACATTTGTACAAATAATGTAGTAGAACAAGCAGTAAAGCAAACGTAAGTTTATATAAAATGTAGAAATACAGGAAATATTTTACGCACAAGGAAATGGGTTTCTGGTAGCTTAATCACGTCAACTGATCGAGACATCTAGATACATTGTATATTGCTGTTGTCCTCTTTTAATACCAACCACTTATCTCAAATACTGATAGAAACGTATCTTTCATTATTTTACATTTTTATGTTAACATAATTTCCTGTCAATTTGTACTAAACACTAAGCTCTAGAATTTGCATAATACCTGGAAGAAACTTCAATGGCTCAACAGTTATTCAGTCGTATGAAATTTTGCTAAATAATATTTTGTACTCATCTTGAAAGATTGTAAAAGCGAAGTAAGCCACTACATAGATTACAAAGTCTAGTCACGCACTTGCGAACAATGCAAGAGAATGTTTTCTAGTGTATAATTTATGACCATATTTCAGTGAAAATGGTAAATCAATATCAGGTCTTAAGAATATTTCCATCAACGAAGAAACAGACCCAGTTCACGGTGATGCTGCAAAGATATAAAGCCCAGAAATAATATTGGATTGGTTAAGAAGTTAATTCGGTTTTCTGTAAGACTGCTTTAGTAACGCTCGCCATTAACTTCATTGCAAACAATTTTGTTAAATGGTATTGAGATATCTGCCATTCAGCGTGCACGGTAACAAAATTTTGTCCAGCTTGGGTTAGTTTTGTGTAGGAGTTTACGATTAAAAATGGAAGAAAATAAGCTACATTTGCTTATCTTATTTTTTTTAAAAAAGAATGCCAGAAAACGCACATACAAGGCAGTGTATGTAGAAGCCATTTGACTGATCGAATGTGTCAAAATGTAATAAACTTCATCCTCGTAAACAATTTAAGTGGATAGGGGTTAAGACAAGATATTGATAGCAATCAATGTTTGCCATGTTTAGGACTGTTATTAGATTCATGACATCCAAATCAAGCGTTAAAAATTATGTGAGCCAGCTTGGAAACATTAATCCCTTTCATGTTTGAGTTTCACGTAACTTCAGAATGTTGACGATATTTTCACGTGAGATTCTCTAACTAGGAAACCGATTCAAGTGTGACACGAAATTGTGCACGAGTTTATGCGCAAATGAAGTGCTTTTGTGTACAATTAAACTCACCATAGGGAAAAAACCCTCGATCTCAACCGTTCTGGAGATATTGAGGGGTTAGGAGAAAGCTGGTGCTCTGATATTTTGTGGATTTTCGGCTATGTTGCGAGTGAATATGTTTGAAAATTGCATTGAAACGTTAAGAAAGATGTACCAGAGCGAATCAAAGTGGCGTAGCTCTTACTCGGGGCCGGAAAAAGAAAAGGTTATGAGGAATAACAAACGCCATTGACACGAACAAAATTGTATGATATTACTTGCTAATATATCATGTCTTTAGTTTGTAGAAAATGAGAAAAGGTGATATGAAAATGTATTAATTATATTGCCAAAGGAACAGAGACGTTATTATATGAACAAAAATACAAAAGAATGAAATCTTTGAGTTTTACGTCCCACGGTTATACCGGTTAGGCTAAAGGAGACGGTGATGATGAGTAATGGATGAAATGGTGGAATGAAGAAAGTGGGAGGAAACGGGAGAACCCCGAGAAAACCTATGCACACGGTGTTTGTCCACCACAAAGTTCACTTGGCGGGGGCTGGGATCGAACCCGGGACCCCAAGCACCAGAGGTGAACGCTCTACCACTGAGCCACCGTGGCCCCCAACAAAAATAGTCATATTCTGTGCAAAAGCACTATAGAAAAATCAAATAATATGAAACATAAATACATGTTGTTGCAAACGTGAGCACGACAGTGTGTAGTTGTGACATATATTAAAAGGCAAAGTATGAATCAATAAACAAAATATCTTCCACTTAAAAACCGAAAACCTGTATGCCTTTCGGTAAGTTAATCAATGTAGAAATTATAAATGTTTGGAAAGTTCGGGCAGCTACAATTCTTAACATTTTTCGTCCTATTTGACTGATGATGCTTTTATTCGATTCACCGTACCAAGAAACCTATACATGGACACCTTGCACACCTATTTCAGGCAACAATGGAACTCCGCTTTTTCGCCTTCCCCCTCCAAAACATTCTCCCCCTAGAATTTTTATGGACTCCTCGGTTTTGTAACCCTGACGTCTAAGGTGACATATTATTAAAGTTACGTGGATGAAGGAATTTTTCATTTTTTAAAAGTCTCTTTTACTTGTACACTGCTCCACAAAACTTAAGCAACCCGAAGAGAGTGGCAGAAAATAAAACGACACGATCACTGCACCAAGTATAATGAACAAACAGACGGTCCAGATGCACAATGCAACACAAGTGAAGACGAACAATACAGTTAGGATGTACAGAGTGATCAAAAAGTTCAGCACAACGATACTTCAACAGGTGAAGCTGGATTGTGCGAGGGCATAGGCAGTCAATATGGCGTGTGACCACCACGAACAGCTATACAGGCACGACATCTGGCCTCCATGCTGCAAATCAGAGTGTTGATCAAGTCTTGCGGCAGATGGCGCCACTCCTCGAGGAGAGCAGTTTGCAGGTCAGGGAGAGTGCATGCTGGTGGACTGCGCTGCGCTATTCGCCGCCCAATAGCATCCCACACATGCTCGATGGGATTCAAGTCCGGCGAATATGCAGACCATGCAATACGCGTAATGTCTTCGCTCTCCAGATACTCGGACACAAGATGTGCACCGTGTGGGCGGGCATTGTCGTTCATGAACAGGAAGTCTGGGCCAAATGCTCCGCGAAAATTGCGTACATGTATATTGAGAATTTCATCCCGGTACCGTTGTGCTGTCAAAGTGCCATGTTGCACAATATGGAGGTCCGTTTTCCCATCCAGCATAATTCCACCCCACACCACAATGGAACCACCGCCATAGGACGATCGTTCAGCAATGAAGTTTGGATGATAGCGTGTTTCTGGCTCTCTCCGCACTAAAGTCCGACCAGAATCTGACGACAGGCTGATTCGAGTCATTGGAGAACATGACACGCGCCCACTGGTGTTTCCCCCATGCAACATGTTCCTGACACCATGTGTAACACGCACGTTTGTGCTCCAGTTTCAATGGCACACACAGCACAGGCCTTCTTGCATACAGTCCTGCTCTTTTGAGCCGCCGACGAACAGTTTCACGACTCACGCGTTGTCCTGTACCATCAAACAACTCATTGGCCAGTTGAGAGCATGAAGCTTGACGGTTACGTTTGGCAGAAATTGTGAGAAATCGGTCCTCGACGGCTGACGTCTTCTTTGGACGGCCTCCTCCATGACGTCTACTGACTTCACCTCCATTTTGGAAGCGATTCCACAGCCTCGACACAACACCTTTGTTCACGTTGAATTCCTGCGCCACTTCCACTTGCGATCGGCCCAATTCCAACCGCCCAATTATTCGCCCGCGGTCAAAGTCACTCACATGTCGTCTACCAGCGATTGCAAGGTGTGTACCCCACACAAGAACCACTAACTCAATGCTTGGAGCCTCGGACACTACTGGGCTGTGGTGTACGCCACATGGCATAAGTTGTTTACCACGCTTGCAACGGTGCTGCTTATGTGATAGAGTGGGTGCTTGCCTTGCCTGTGTGTCTCTGTGTATGTGCATGCCACTAACCAGTGTTGAATGGGCCCCACACGTCACTTATACCACGTTATCTCGGGTTGCTTAAGTTTTGTGGAGCAGTGTACTATCGCTACATATTCAAAAATTCGCGAAATATCGGAAAACCAGCTTTCCTCTTATTCTTCTATATCTCCAGAACAGTTGAGATCAAGGGTTTTTCCCTCTAATAGGTTTAACTGTACACAAAAACACTTCGTTTGCGCATAAACTCGTGCACAATTTCGTGTCACCTTGAATCGGTTTCCTTGTAAGTCAATGTAACGAAAACGATCAGAATTGGAAACAATTTGTTATGGATGATAAGGAGTTATGACACAACAACTTGACGCAATAATTGGTTGAAAGCGTTAAGAGTTAGTAAATAGATTCCATCAGGGTAATGCAAAATCATGCTTCCTTGAGGGCTACGCAATAAATTGTTACCAGCTTGGCTGGGAATATCTCGCTCTTTCAGTGTATTGACCAAATATTGCACTGTTGGATTTCAATTAATTTCAAACTTACATATTCTAGAAAAAATTAATTCCATAGGCGACTTCAAACAGCACCCGCAGCAGATTTGAGAAAATGGAATGATCAAGTTGCGTTAAAGATGCTAATGGACAAAACATGTAATGGTGAATACATAGTACAATAAAGTTATTAGTAAAAATTAAAACTCTATGTTTTATCTTTACGTCAAGGAAAACGAACTTTTTGACCAACACAATATTAACTAATGTGCTTCAAAAAAAAAAAAAAAAAAAAAAAAAAAAAAGTATTAAGTTGACTTCTTCAATAGTGCCTAAATTATTACAACGCACTACACACGCAAAGTTGATTACTTTGTTTCGCCTGGATTATTATTTTCTGATTTCTTGATGAAAACTAAATTAGAAATATAAGAATCAAGATTAAGACTCGTTTTAATGATAGTAAATTTCTATCTGATTAATGAATGAAATTTCTCAGTTTAAATCGTTAGTTAAAACTAATGCTGTTTTGGAATAATTCAGTATTTGCATAATGGATTCTTCAAATATTCGAACAAAATTCGTTATTAAAATAATTGTTCGAATATTCAAATAATGGGGAAGAAATTATTTGAGTAATTTTAACAGCACTAGTTAAAAACTTCATGGACATTATTCCGTATCGGCTTGCGTTGACGCAACGCAAAAATTGTTTTAGCTTACGATATTCAATATCACGTACTTATTTTACGATATGAAGCCAATGACTCAAATATTGCATTTTGGAATCATCTATCCTCCGCAAATATCTTCACAGGCTCGCCGCATAAAGTTTCTAACGCATTTTGTTTTTCTTTGCAGTCCGCAAATTTTCGATGCGTGATTCGGAATGAGGCCCCATGTCTTCGTACAAAATATAGCGTAATCATCAAATGATTGTCAGGACACCAATATACAGAGGCATGACATAGTATCATAGGAAAATACACTTTACACAGATAATGCTTTGTTGTGAAAGACGGTAACCTATCGATGAATGAATAATGAAATACTTTTTAATATTGTTATAGTTACAGATCTACATATTTTTAACATATCATATAACACATTACTTTCGTCATCTTTTCCTTCTATTTTTGAAATATCATGCACAGAAAGGGGAAAATAAAGAAGGAAATGAAAAAGTCATTTTTACTTTAACGATATATTTTTTTTTTATCTGATTACGTACAGCCAAAAACAAATTACATATACAAGACAGACACAAATACAAAATATTGTGGATTTCAATAAAATATTGCAATTATCAACTTGTCATACGATCTGGCTGATGACCTACTCTATCTCGTGGAATTAATCGAAGTTCTGAGCCATGTTTCAAGAACACATTACCTGAAATAATAATAAAAATAATTTAATTTTATATCTAAGAAGAAGAAATAGACATTTTGTAATTAGAATAATAGTTTCACAGCAATTCACTGAGTCCTTAGGAAACACATACATTAAGAATTACTGAGAAAATACGAAGTTCAATTAAATTTTAACACACAAAATGATGAAATGTAATGAACACGGAGTAAGAATAGTTATAAGTGGAAGACATTACACACACAGAGAGGGAAGAAACTACATTGGAAACATATAGTTTTCTATATAATTAATTAAATTTACCGTAGGAAAAATCTTGGTCTTTTTATTTTTTAAAAAATTGAACTGTTAACTTTGCTTCACTGCAGTACATTCTGCAATTAACCAAGATTTTACAGAATACAGTGCTACATTCGTCCGAAGATTTTAAACGTGGCACTGTGTTGTTCACCAACAAGTTTGAGACCCAATTTGTCATTGGTTTTATTTGGGTTGTCTCATTTCAACTGATCCGTGCCTGAAGTTATATACTTATTTATCTGAGTTTCGTAGGTTACATAATTTCAATCTTGCGAACTAGTATTTTGAGTATATTGTAAAAGTTACATCAACATATTTGAAATAGAAACAAGTTTCTTCGCAATCAAGTTGCTAAGACGTGTGATCGCGGTTCGATCCAGGTACAAATTCACTGACAAAACTCCAAGCAGCACCTCGGTCCTAGTTTATACAGCACGTCTCGTCTCATTTAGCTTCGATCCTGAAAATGACAAATTCAAATCAATTGAAATAGAAATCTCGATTTTAAAGATTTCTGTCTGTCATTTAAGTATTTTGAGTCTATGCTTCCCAGAAAAGGTGATTCTATTTCTTGAAACAATGATTAAGTTCTATTTCATTATTTAAATTATAAATGATAGTTCTCAGAAACAATATATAATAGCTACATTTTCACTACTGTTAACACTATGAAATTATCGACTATAAGATTTTTGTAGTTGAACATAAATAGTTTTATACCATGAAACTACATTGGAAGTGAAAAACTAACAGTGTGTACGATTTACTATGGACTATTTTCATTTATTTGCGAAAAATCTTCTATATTTTTCTTAAGAATTTGTATATGTTTCTTGCGTGTTATAATGGGAACTGCAGAATGAAACGAATTCTTGTTTGAAACTGAATAGTACAATTCTTATTTACCTTAATGCATAGTTTAATTTGTACTTAGTTATCAGGAAGCTTCCAAAACTTTTAGAACAAATAAATGCGGTTGCTTGAAAGCTGAAGAAACTTGAAGATAATAGTAAAAATAAAAACATTCAGGACATGTATAAGGGAATCAACGACTTGAAGAAAGGCAATCAACCTCGTGCTTATGTATTAAAGAAAGCTGGCGGAACAAGTCTTACTGACACAGATGGCATAGATGGAAAGATTTGTTTGACGATTTGCTTAGCACGTGGAGAAAGGGAAATACACACCGCAGAACCGTATCTTCCAGAACCTAATCGAGTAAAGCAGAAATCGCTATAAAGAAATTAAAGAAACACAAATTTCCGAGTATAGACGAAATTCCGGCTGAGTTAATTTTAGTGGAGGCGAAACATCGTGGAACAAGATACACGAACTCATTGTTCTTATCTGGGAAAAGGAAGAATTGCCACAAGAGTTCTTCCAATTCACAAGAAAGCGATAAAACTGATTGATTATAATAATTATCGAGGCATCTCTCTCTCTTCTGTCAACATTCTATAAAATTCTTTCAAACATTCTATTAGCAAGATTGACCCCATACGCAGATGAAATTATTGAAGATTATCAGTGCGGATTTACACGAAATCGATCAACTATCGACCAAATATTTACCATTCGACAAATACTCGAAAAGAAGTGGGAATACAATACCCCGGTACATCAACTATTTATTGATTTTAGAAAGGCTTACGACTCGGTTACGAAAGAAACATTGTACAACATTCTTACAGAATTTCGAATACCGGAAAAGCAAATTAGATTAATTAAGAAGTGTTTAAATGAATCCCAAAGTAAAGTCCGGGTATGAAAGTTTTCTCCACAAGCTTACACGTCGAGAATGGATTGAACCAAGGAGATGCGTTGTTGCCATTATTATTAAACTTTATCCTGGAATACGCTATAAGGAAAATCAAAGATAGTAACCAGGACCTAGAATTGACAGGGTGTCTACTAAACGATCACTTTCAAATTCCAGGTTTTATCAAGGTTTTCAAGGTTTATTTTTCCTTTTTTTCCAGGTCTATTCAGTAGAGTGACATTTATTGTAACATGTATAAGTTAATGCAATTTTATATAGTTCTTAACAAAAACTGGTATTAATTAGAAAATGCACATGGCAAGTGATAGTTTCTTTAAGTGACAAGATGAAACTGACTGAAATGTAAGTTCTCAAAACATTTTACACAAGAAAATGTTTAATTAAAATATCCCCTACCAGAAGACCGGTTGAGAAAAATGTGCAATAGCTTTAAATATCCTAATGTAGAAATACTATACAGGGGTGAACCTTAATTAAACCGACAAACTTCGGGAAATGATTCTCGGCACCCAAACAAGAAAGAAAAAAAAAATCTTTAACTCTTCTCCAGGGCGCATAGTTTCCGAGCTAAAAGGTGCCGAAAGTGTGGAAAAATGAACTTCCGACGCCTATATTTCCAAAATTATCCAAAGTAGAGAGTGCTGCTTAAAATCAGGGTGGAAAAAAATCATGATTTTTTTCAAAAAAATCATTTTTGTTGATTTTTTTGATTTAAATCGATTTTTTTGATTTAAATCAAATCTTTCTCCTCGTATAATGCAAGTCGCGAACTGAAGAAAAGGCATTAGGAATTAGTATTAAATGCTAATTATGCCATTTAAGTGAAAGTATTGGGGTTGAATTTTGAATTATCCCCAATCGTTAACCTATATCAATCCCAAACAGTTTCTTAACCCTTTTAAATTATGGCTCTTTTTAAACGGAAATTATAGACTTTCAGTCAAGCAGCTACAGCATCATCCCTATTTATCCTAGGATCATGGTACACACATCACTCTTTTTAGAATAGAACAGCTTTTGAAACGGTAATATTCACATTTCCCTATCATGTCCCTGAAGCGGGAAATTTTGATAATAATCGGCATTTTTTTTACTTTTTTTTTTTAAATTTTAATCCCCTCTTTATTCCCCTGTGTTAACGCACAGATCTCAAAATCAACTGGGAAATACTAAGGGGTGTACTGAATGTATGTACAAAATTTCAAGCTTCTATCTTGAGTAGTAAGGGTGAGGAAATTATTTAACAATGAGCTAAGAACATTCCCACGATGACCCGGATGTAATATAAAAATTTCCTCAGACATCCCTATTTATCCTAGGATCATGATTTGTACATTATTCTCTTCAGAATAAAACAAATTTTCAAACGTGTCCCTTCAAATGTCTCCATCATGTATCTGGGGCGGGTAAATCACGAAAAAATGAATTTTCTGTTAAAAATATCTTTTTTTTAAAAAAAAATAAATAATACCTCTGTGGACCCCTGCCCATGTTTTAAGGCAGAGATCTGAAACAAATCTGAAAACTACTGAGTGGTGCACTGAGTACATGTGCAAAATTTCAATCTTGTAGGTGCAAAAGTAAGCCCGCGAAAAATAATATTCCTCAAATACCCCAGATTCCCGTATAAAACAGGATCTCAGATAACAGTTTCCTGCGACATCCCTATTTATCCTAGGAGCATACTACGTACATCATTTTCTTCAGAATAGAACAGCCTTTGAAACGGTATCATTCATATGTTTCCACCTGAGACGGGAAAATCACGAAAAAAGCTGTTTTTGTTAAAAATATTATTTTTTTATTTTTATTTATTTATTTATTTTTTTTAAAAACATTTTTGCCTCTCTGGACCCCGCTGTTTCCACAGAGATCTGAAAACATCTGAAAATTATTAAGGGGTGCACTGAACGAGTGTGCAAAATTTCAGTCTTCTGAATGCAAAATATAACCCGCAAAATGCCAAATAATAATACGCATAACAAAAAAATCCTTTTTTAAAATTTGACGTCATCACACATTATGCCTCAACGCAGAAAGGCGTGAAAGCATATGTAACATGTTCTAGAATGCCTCCAGTCTTGAAGAAAACGAAGTAAAAAGCCTTATTGGTACTTTTTAAATCGAATAATGAAGATTCTACCCTATCACCTAAAATATAATATAATTTAAATAGAATAATTTAATTATATAATTTAAAAGGTTAAGCATTAAGGAAAAAGTACAGCAGCGTTTATCAAAATGACACTTTTTTTTCACAAAAGTTACTTATATTTGCCAGGGGCCTATTTTTAAAAACTCAGAACTAGCTTGCAGCATGAAATACATAAATTTCGCCTAAAGTTGTAAAACAAAATACAAAAATGGAGAGAGGATAGGACCCCTCTAAATACACCCTATTATCTAGGAACAAACAAACAGACACGCACAAAAAAGAATTTTCGTCTTAAATATCGATAGTAATTTCCCCGTTGGAATAGTTAACGATCTTAAAACCCAAACCCAATGATACGAAAAGAAGAAAACAGGATTGCTCCGTTACCTGTTCAAAACGGGATTTTCCCTAATCATCCTCTGCATGACATTTGTTTTCATACTATACTGTACATTTGAGTCTCATTGTATTATGATTATTAATTTCCATAATCGAAATAATAAAACAGAAACGGGATTTTACTTATTTTCACTTTAAATAAATTTATTTCGGAATTAGATTTAAATCAACGATTTTTATTAAAAAAATCAAGTGATTTAAATCTTGATTTAAATCATGATTTAAATCAGACTGATTTAAATCAATCCACCCTGCTTAAAATATCACAAAGGAAATCATATGTTCAGAACAGATAATACTTCCTTAAAGAGATATTAAGCTGCACTCTGTACGTTGGATAGGTTTGGAAATATAGGCCTCGGAAGTTCATTTTTCCACACTTTCGGCACCTTGTAGCTCCAAAACTATGTACCGTGGAGAAAAGTTAGAGGCATTTTTTCTTCTTTCGGGCTCGGGAATCACCTCCCGAAGTTTATCGGTTTAGTTAAGGTTCACCTGTATAATAGTAAACTTTCGTCTAAAACATTACTTCAAATAAACTACTATTATAGTAGTAGCACGTGAGTGTTGATGAACAATGACAAAAATGGCGGGAAAATAGCTTACTCACCGCTAAGTTATGGAATAAAATACCACAAGAGTATTTTACTGCAAGCACACCCTTTAAAGTACTCTTGTGGTATTTTATGCTAAGTACTGGTAGGACTTAGCGGTGAGTAAGCTATTTTCCCGCCATTTTTGTCAAACTAGTATTAGTTTAGAAGTAAAAAGAAAATTATCATATATAATGCAAATTCTTAACGCAAAGTAGTCCATATTGTTAAACGTTACTGCACATTCTTCTTGGATGGGAACTGGCAATCAGTTATATTTTATTTAAAAATGTATTGTAACACGAAAGTTTAAAAAACTGAAAATGTTATGGAACCACGCACATTATATGAACAAATATAGAAAACAACTTTCACAGTGAACAGTTTTTGACTTCTAGAGTTCAACATATCTTTTTCGCCTGATCTTCCAATGCATCTACTTCTGCTTCGGCGTCAGTTAGTATTCTTTTCTTCTTTAATTCCAACTCTCTTATTTTCTTCTTAGTATCTTTCTTTTCTCGAGCTGCTCTGTCTTTTTTTCACCGTGGTTTTTCAGATATTCATTTCTTCTGCTTGATGCATTCATCACATACTGGATCATACTCTGTGAGATATTCATATTACGTCTGTCACCAGCAACACGCACAGCATCCAACACACTTCTCTGGGCAATCAAGCACACCTCTTGGAGATTTTTCAACAATGCACTCTTTGTTAATGGAGAAACCCCTTTCCACTGCTGCGTTGCTATGGAAAAGTACACATATCTTATGCATGAATGTTTTAAACGCATTGGAGACATCTTCTTTATTTAACAGATCATGGAGCAAAACTTCTAATCTGTCATTTTTGTGACTGAAATTTGACAGTTTTCGTGCTGTGTGTGTCTTGGTCTGAACAAAATTTTAAATATTCCCGTTTCACCATATCAGCATTTACAGGTGTTATTTGCTCCTTCTCGACAAATGTCTCCAGGGCGAGTGTGATACGTGATTCACGAAGGGTTTCGTTGGTCATAGATTCTGGAGAAAAGCAATTTGCGGCTCTTGTTACACTGTATTTTAAAGGACATTTTAGTATAAGTTTTTTATACAGTTCTTGCAAGAATCTTCTGCATTCTTTCTTAAAGTTCAATATCTCAACATACGTCACTCCTTTAAGCGATGTCACCGCAGAAAAATCCAACATCAACTAGATTACGTGGTTTTAAGATGTTCTTATCAAAAACATCTATTGAGTTTTTTTTAAGCTACTTTTAAGACATAATCTTTCACGAAGCGGCTTAACAAACTACGAATCAACGTGTTTAGGTCATTCCATAGAAGCGGTAGTAATGGACTGTCTGTCTGGTACTTAATGAGGAATTCTTCTAGTTCTACAGATACGGACTGAAGGAACCCTAATCTAGCAGGCAACAGTACATCAGAGATGTGGGCTTTTACTTTAGAGAAGTTTGATGTTTTAGGAGGTTTTGATTTCACTGCATCAACATAAACTTTTAAGGCAGGAATCATAGTTATGGCACGGTTGATAACTTTAGAATTCTCCACCCAACAGAACAAAATTTAAGAGGGAAAACTGCTGTTCCAGATGCTGCCATGAAATCTGCTCTTCTTGAAGGGAAGTCCTTGAATAAATAGTACAACGCTCTCAAAAACTCTGTCACATTCCCACCAGCTTTGATATGCACAGTCTTAGAAGCCCCATTAACAACATGTAAAGAACATGTTCCTGTCTCCAAACGCTGTGGACCTTCACCATTTTCTTCACTCAGATAGGCCTTCAAATCACTCAGAAATTTCAAATTAACGTTGGGGCCATCAAGAGAAACCTGAAGTAACTTACAAAAATCGAGACCCTTGTCCTTGAAAGTATTTATAAATGCACTTAACAAATCCTGGGCAGTAGCATGTCCGAGGAATACTGATGTTAAATAACGTGTTAAAACTTTATTTTCGTCACTGTGTCAGAAAGGAACTACGAAGTCCACTTGATTTTTCCATGAGATAGTGTTTAGGCTTTCGTCGAACGATACTGCAAAAAATTCACAATTTTGTAGTTAACGAAGTCAAGTCTGTTGGAAATATGGACCCAATCCAAAAGTGATGACATAACCTATTTTGTCTTTGTGTAACTGCATATTTTTAGCGACTTCACACTCAGAAAACATTAAAGGAAACAAATCCGTTGCACTCGCTTGGCTTCTGGCCGATACATGACTTGTAACTTTGTGTGATGTCCAGATTATTTCTGCTTTCGTCACTTGATCTTTGATAAGATAACTCTTTATTACACCACTAGTTTTTGCTGGGCTTTCATTTTTCTCCTGAACAACTGGAGTAGATGATGTGCCAGTCAGTGAACTGGAAGACGCTGTAGAATTTTTTGTACAGGAAGGCTCCTTGTTAACATTGCTTGAGAACTTTACGATCGAACATTATGCATTAAGAGCTTTAACAGCTATTTGATGTTTCTTTCCTTTTTCATGAGATTTCAATGATCCAGCTCCCATATTTGAAATGTCAAAATCAGTTCTGCAGAGTTTACAACCTGCTTTAAATAGATCGTTGGACCTAATAACCCATTTCCACTGGCCTTTTCACGAGTCCTGGAATTTAGTTTTACTTTTCCCCATTTTAATGGTTGAAAAATAAAATGTTAATTGTTAGTGTGTAACAGGATTAATTGCAAGACTAGTAAAATGTTAACCTAAATACAAAAAGTGATTCCGTTAAGATGTGGACAATTTTACTTTTTTTCCAGTGATACACCTTTCGGCTACCGGGAATGGTGCTCACTGCGACATCCGCGGGCTTGGACTCCTGTTAAAAAGCTTCGGCACAGGAGTATAAGAGGAATGTTGTTCCAGACCTGTATACTACTCTTGATACAGAAACATGTAAACCAATGTCTTCACAAAGCAGCAAATAAGCTTGATTCATACTATGCACATAAGCAGCAACTACAGAGAAAGCTTCTAGCTTGTATGCCAGTATCCCCTCAGTGTAAGACACAAACTTAATAGATCATGAAATTT
Source organism: Thermobia domestica (assembly GCF_964235325.1). Classification (NCBI taxonomy): domain Eukaryota; kingdom Metazoa; phylum Arthropoda; class Insecta; order Zygentoma; family Lepismatidae; genus Thermobia; species Thermobia domestica. The sequence goes on along the minus strand of NC_137456.1, from coordinate 212,658,003 downwards.
AACTTTTTCAATTACCTTATTCTCATCATCGGGGACTAATTTAGTTCTTTTTGTAGTCACTGTTATTCACAACGACCATGCCAAACAAATAAAATCTTATTCAGTGTCTTCTTGTACCCTCAACATACTTTCCAAAGACATTCACCGCCTGCACTCTGTTCATGTCTGTCTGTCTTTCTCAACTACGTCTCCACTGAATAAGTTATTATTGGCTTGTAACTTATGCTATAGTACATAACTTTCTTGCATTTTACAAAAATATACTTATTCCATACCAATCCCAAAAGCAATATTTTAAAAACAGTTTTAAAACTTCCAGGTTCCTCGTCCAATTCCAGGCTATTTCCAGGTTTTCCAGGTCCAAAAGCAAATTCCAGGCTAATTCCAGGTTTTCAAGGTTTTCCAGGTCAGTAGACACCCTGATTGAATGGTGTTCACTAGGTTATGGCGTATGCTGATGATGTAAATTTAATAGGTGATAAGAGAAACAATAGGAAGAAATGCAGAGGTCCTATCAAACGCTTGCAGGAACATGGGTTTAGAAGTAAATCCACAGAAAAATGCATGGAAGTTCGTCGGGATCGTAATACGGCAAATTATGGATGCGTTAAAATATCAAACAACACTTTTAATAAAGTGGATACTTTCAAATATCTAGGATCAATATTAACAGACGAAAATCATATTCACGAAGAAATTAAATGTCGACTAAAAACAGGGAATCCGTGTTATTATTCAGTTCAAAATCTCTTGTAGTCGCGAATTCTGTCGAGGAGAAGCTTAAAATATATAAAACGATAATCATGCCTGTTGTTCTGTATGGTTGCGAAACATGGTCGCTTACTCTGATGGAAGAACATAGACTGAAAGTATTTGAGAACAAGATCCTGAGACGAATATTCGGACCTAAGAGGAACGCGAATGAGGAATGGCGGAAATTTCATAACGAGGAACTACATAATTTATACGGTTTGCCAAACATTATTAGGATCCATGTCTAGGAGGCTCAGGTTGGCAGGTCATGTAGCCAGGATGGAAGAAAGTGGGAACGCTTTCAAAGTCTTAAGTGGAAGACCAATCGGAAAAGGACCATTAGGAAGACCTAGGCGCAGATGAGAAGACAATATTAAAAGATGGATCTAGCAGAAATAGGAATACAAAGTAGAAACTGGATCCAGTTGGCTAAGGATAGAAGTCAGTGGAGAGCTTTTGTAAACGCGGCATTGAACCTCCGGGTTCCATAGGCCATAGAATTAAAGTTAAATTTCCTCCTCACAATTCATATGAACATCACCAGGCCAATTCCTCAGAATTCCACTGAATTACACCTAATTATATCCCTCTCTGTATTTTCTTTTCTTGTACCGTAATTCTAATTGTAAACACCAAATGGTTGTATACCTGTAAGTATCACACTTATACCTAGGTATAAGAAGAAAATACTTTTTAATAAACTTTCAGCATCAGCCATTCGTATTTTATACAGTCTAGGATCACAATATGTCCGCATTTTGAGAATAAAAAAAAAAAAAAATCGTCTGCATACATTTCCTGAAAATTTTTATTTGTCCGCATTTTCATAATTCAATATCAGACATTTCATATATCTAGGTATATATAAACATATGTTTGGCTATTTGAAATCAATATATTATATATTATATATATATATATATATATACAGGGTGGGCCATTTTAATTAATCCACGGAAATATCTGAAAAATGATAAAACATAGAAGAAATTTTTGAAGTACACGTTATATATTGCTAAGGGGGAAAACCAATTCCGCCAAAAGTATCCCTTCCCGCCCCCCTAAATGGGGGTAACGGGGGGTAACTTTGAAATGTCAAATGGGAACATGGGTCGAGTAATACCTCGTTCGAAAGGTCTTGGAAAACTAAGTAACGCTGTACCAAAAGATGTTTCATATTTTGCACCAGTTTCAAAATGGCCGCGATGATATGGTTCGGAAACTCCAGTACCCGTAGTATGAAAACCATGGAAGGTAAATGAATGGAACAAAATTGAAATACGTAAATATCATAGGGCATATCGAATGATGTAATCCCTGTGATCCCAGTGGCCTCCCTGAAGGGGTCTTGTGGGCTAACTTCAAAATTTCAATGTCCGACCGGACAACGGTTCGGGCGTACGCTTGACCTACCCAATGCTGTTTGGAAGGCAGACTTCATGCATAGAGAATTGGTACACTAAGTTAACGCGGATGGCCAGTTACATTTTGATTAACTATTAGCATTTATGTCATATTGTGAGCTTGAGGGACGAAACGGTGTGTACGTATATCCCCGAAATGCTTTCTGAATAACCAGCACGCATTGCATAAAAGTTTCTCTTTTTTTAGTCACTACAGCGTCATCCTTACAAACAAATGTTTCAACCACACCATACCTATTTGTAAGGTTAGCCTTAATTTACGAATTAAAGTAGAGTTCTCGTTTGAACTTTTACTTTACTTTCCACCCCACTCACATACAGAGCGCAGGGAGAGATTATTTTGCAGGACTTGGATTTCTCTTTATACATTATGGCAATTTTACTCTAATATTTTTATCTCTGTTGTATTATTCTCGAGCCTTGGAACGCCTCCGTGGTTTTCGTATTTAATTTTCGTTATTTTCATTTATGTCTAACCGTATTAATACTGTGGGCACTAGACGTTTTCTTAGACACAGTCACCATGTCTTTACGATCATTTTGAAAACGGTGTCTCATGTCGAAAATTTTCTTACAGAAGCTGTTTGATATTAATTTGTCTATGTGACGTGATGTTACTCGCTTCAAGCTGCTTTTTGAAATTTTCAAGTTGGCCCCGGATACCTTTCTGTTGGCCCTTGGAGTCACCCCGACAACACCTCTCGATGTGCCTTACGTCAGTTAGCTACTCCAGTTTTTCTTTTGTTGATTTATCTCCAATCGCTTTGATATTACGGGCACTAGACCTTTTCTCTGACACGGATACTATGTTTCGGCGGCCTTTTGAGAACACTGCCATTTCACAACAATCGTTTTCTCCTGCAATATGTTAGATTTTGCAAGATTTATCGAACGAGGTACCACTCGACTCATTTTACTATTTGAAATTTTGAAGTTAGCCCCCAAGACCCCTTTAGGGAGGCCACTGGGATCACAGGGACCACACCGTTCGATATGCCCTATGATATTTACGTATTTCAATTTTGTTCCATTCATTTACCTTAAATGGTTTTCACACTACGGGTACTGGAGTTTCCGAACCATATTATGGCGGCCATTTTGAAACCGGTGCACAATATGGAACATCTTTTGGTACAGCGTTACTGAGTTTTCCAAGACCTTTTGAACGAGGTATTACTCGACCCATGTTCCCATTTGACATTTCAAAGTTACCCCCCGTTACCCCCATTTAGGGGGGCGGGGAGGGGTACTTTTGGCGGAATTGGTTTTCCCCCTTAGCAATATATAACGTGTACTTGAAAAATTTCTTCTATGTTTTATCATTTTTCAGATATTTCCTTGGATTAATTAAAATGGCCCACCCTGTATATATATATATATATGTCTGTCTGTCTGTCTGTCTGTCTGTCTGTCTAATGAAAAATATGGATAGATAAAGCCGATATGATGCTGAGTACGTACTCTTCTTGAATTAATTTTCATACTTTCAATACATTTTTCATAATATATTGATGTAAAACAGAACTTATTCTTAATGTTTATATAACGAGTTAACCAGATGGAAAGGTGTCTGCCTTTTGGCATTTCAGAAAATGATAACTCTATGTTAGCATCCAATGCTGTCGTACCTAGAATTTATAACAGTTTATTTACTTCTAGTTTATTATTAAACATGATTTCTGCTGATATCTGTGCCAAATTATATTTGCAGAAATTTTTATCAAAGCGTTTGGTTTCGACTAATTATTATCTACATTGCTGTTTGTAAATTTAATTTATAATCTTTCGTCTTGATCAAATATGATTTGTATTCCGATCTTTCGACCAACAGATGTTTTATGTAATATATTAATATCTTTGATGAGATCATTGTATAATTTAAATAATTTGATAATTCTAAAACTGTATGATTTAAACTTTGGAGTCCCCAATATGTTCTTCAATTTTTCATGTCAATATTTCTTTTTATCAGCCGTATATAGGTTTAGTCATCTTAAGCCGACGCATATGCGTCCAAATTTACTTTTCCTTCCAGATAATAACTCTGTAGCTTGTTAATGAAAAATTCAAGTTTTTTTCTTCTTTTGAGATTTGAATGGGACTTTGAATTCATGTTTTTTGTGATATTTTTTGCACTCTAAACGAATGTGCTGGCCAAAAAGGGAGAGGTCCATTCGGCTTTATCGTCTGTGTTCTTTTCGATTTGTTGTTTGTTTTCAAGTTCTTTTTTGTACATGATTAATACCTGCTGCTTCTACTTATCTATTATTGGCTACAGAAAATCCTACATAAATAAATTCAAATGAAGAGGTATGCCAATGAACATGATGAAATCTTTTGATATACAAATATACTCGCAAATATAACAAAATGTTTTTGCTAGGCGAGTAGTGATAGTAGATAGTTGATAGTATAAAGACATCTTAATATGGAATGCCAATTATAGCTTTTCTTTGAAATCTACATAAAAGAGTACATTTGCCGCTGTTAGTGACAACTACGATCTTAATGTAGTAATACATTGCTGTAAAACATTTGAAATATTTTTTCACGATTCACTGCTCTTCTAAAGGTATTTTCACATTCATTACTAATTTCCCAGATACACTTCCTAAAAGACATTACTGCACACAGTATCATTTCGTTTTCTTTCTCCGTTATTTTGTTATATCTTTTAAATTACGACCTCTCCTGTGAACAATACAGTAAGTACTAATGACCCCTGCCTAATACGCAATATCAAATTCTTCTATACTGCATATACTGCTTTCGGTACAATTACATTAAAAATGGCAGCACTGTTGCAGCGACCTTCGTCATGTTGCAGGAGTTCTCCGTTAGGCTTTCTCCTTGAAGAAACAATGCCCTACACAAGTATTGCTCTTCGTTGATGATTACTACTTTAAGTACTTAAAGTAAGTCGAGAATTCCAGAGAACCTCTGCTCTTTGGTCTCTGAATTAGTGAGTATACAAGCACATACTACTTATAGCAACTTCTATAAAATCGACTCCCAAATTGTGTTCCATGGGGGGAAAAAGTTGAAAATAAATAGAAGAACTCCCTCGCTTTACAGTCTAAAGCTGGCCTTTTTACTTAGACGATGTGTAACAATCCTATCGGCTCTCATTGCCATTATTCCTGGGTTTCTAAATCAGACTTCGTTGTTTCTTAAGCAGATTCCAAATGGTTTCATCATGCAGAGTTACACTGAAAATTTCCTACATCGAAAATCGAATCCAGAACCACGCGTACTAATTAATATTGTTAACATTTCATTTAGTGGTTTTAGACAAATTATTCACTTGAAACTTCTTTTACTCAGAACAACATGCAATTATGAAATTGTGTTATAAAATCAACACGAAGACGCTGTGCACAACGCCAAGAGTGTGCATGAGATGACTGGTATCTAGCAGCGAGTAGCACACCATCGTACAGCTGAGTGGCAGGAAACAATGAGGTCAGATGTATGGATTCTCCACACAGCGACTGAATCAGAACCTTCTGTCGGTAGCCAAACTGTGAAAATTCATCCCAGCTTCTTGTTGCAATATGGTGTACACGCTATATCAACAGGAGTATAAAAGTAAGCAGAATGTTTTAAGAAGAAGAAGAAGAAGTGTAACAGATGAAAGCCAATTTGGTCTTCCATCAGCATTGTGCATGGAAGAACACATTCAGAAGTGGATGCTTGATCAAGGACGACCACCAATTACGTTACCGCAAGCAGCTGCATGAGCTATGGATCTACACGACCCAGAGTGCATGATGGGTTGGAAATCGCCAAGTTCGTGTGTGGTGGATATCCAACAAATTCAACATAGGCAACAGCACGTAGATACTGGGGTTGTTTTCTGACGCTACGAAGATGATCCCAGTATCTTGAACGGATCGTAACAGACTGTCCACTACAAGATATCAATGCTAACGTTCTTTTCGGGTATGAAGGGGCTTATTCAGTAGGTATTACACGCACATGGTGAAACGTAAGCAGTTCAACTATTGTGCTTTTCTGTAAGGCCAACTGAAATACACTAAGAAGCCTGATACCCAAAGGACTGCTAATGCTCTACGACAACGAATAGCCGCATGAAACAACAGCAACGGCAGACCATGTACAAAAGCCTGGATTTGAATTTATTACTCATATCCTTTATAGCCCAGACTTGATGCTATCCCACTACTACAGTTTTGGCCCTCTGAAGAAGACGCTACACGGTTGTAGCTTCAACTTGGATTGTAACATACATAACTGGCTTCGTGAATACCCACCCCCAAAAAAAATCTTTTAGTTGAACGACGCCAAAGTGCATCTCCGTACAGGGGAAACCTGTTGGAAAGTAACATGTGGACTATTCTTCTCCAGTGGGAATTAATGTATTACATGAAAAATTGAATTTATTTTTTGATTTATCCTCATACTTTTCATGGGGATTTGAAAAGACAAAAAATAAGTATCTTCAAATAAATCTTTCTGAACACGCTCATTTAAAGAAAGAAAGAAAAAAAGCTCATTTTAAAAATTCTGAAAGAATTATTATGCCTCCTTTTTACATTTAGCAGAGAGCAACGAATTGTAATTTATTATTTTTTAAAACGATAATAGTACCTACCTGCGGTTTGTTGGGGATTTATTCCTATTCCATCATCTGTGATAATTGCAGAAGTCGCTGGAGGAACTTTAAATTCTTCCGCAGCAAACTTTAAAACTGCAGTGAAGGGTGTAGCGTCTGGAACACTTAATCTGAAAATAAATAAATTAAATCTTAGAGACAAAACTAATTAAAAGAGAAAAGTTATCATTATTCATTGTTTACAAAACGAGATGCTAATGATGATCTGAGTAAGGATCAAGAATAAAACTAACGCTTAGTATATGATAGCAACCTAAAAACATGATTATATAAAATCATATAAAGATGTGGAAAACAGTGATTTTATCCTATGGATGATGTCAGTATTGTATTTACTGAATCATCAGTTTTGAGAAAGTGTATATTTTACCTTATAATTTGCTCCTGGAAACAAAGAGCCATAGCATGTGAAGGATCAAGAGTAAGGGGAAAATTCTCCCTTGATCTAGCTCTAGTTGTTCGATCATATCAGAAATTTGTATTTTTTTTAAAAAAAATATTCTTTTAGGCTGGAAATTATGAAGCTACAATTAAAAGGTTTCAATTTCTCTTCTTTAAAAATGGCAGACATGATTATAATATGGCTGTCAACATTTTTGGAGTTTCTAAGTCCTTTTGTAATATGAAATAGTTCTGGATGATGTTAGGGCAATTGTAATGTTGATAGTCATACAAGCGTTGTTTATATTATTAATATTTATGTATGCATTTTCACAGTGATGGGTCTCAACGAGCAAACACTTACAGATGGAAATACAACGAACATTTGAATTTCAAAGCCTTATAGACATACTTCATATTTTTTATTTATTTTGGTTTACACATACACATACACACACACACATATATATATATATATATCAGGTTGTGTAGGAAGAATAGTGTCAAAAGTGCTTGAATTCTTGATAATCAGACGTAAGGTATTGTACCGTGAAGATGAGTTAACTCTCCGCAAAACTACGCTACATTTTACAGTACGAGCTACTGCCGCAGGGCAGAACGATACATTCGGACCTGTGCCCCTAGCAATTCCGAAGAAAAAGCCGGATTTGGTAAATAGAAAGCACTGATTACCCTGATGAACCACTCTCTATATTCCTAATGGAAATTTAAATCGTTCCCATAATGCAACAAAAGTGACTCTGCGCCACTACCGGCTAGAGTTGTAACTAACTGCATCGTACGCTATAGCAGTAGCTAAGTGTATCATTGGCTAATTCTATCAGACTCGCACGCTCTGAATGATTTGATTCATTCTTGCTTTTAGTAATTCGTAGTACCCAACTTCCTTGAATGGCGGCGCCACAGTCTCCACAGTTTCAGCGAGAAGAGTAGCTGAAACCTCTTATACATTATTACTTTATGATAGAAAGGATGTCGTACACCACCTGATAAAGGCAGAGCTCCTACACTTTTTTTTACCGCCTGTTAGAAATTGAGAGAACTTAGCTTTAAGATTTTAATGCCAGACTACCATTTATTTCGGTCCCTGAAGAACTCGCTGAAGATGTCACGATAGTTTCAGATGGGGCTTGTAAGAACTACATGTCACAATACTTTAACTACAAACCACAGAAATTCTATAGCGATGGAATTATAGTGTTGCCGGGAAAATGGCAGAAGGGGATCGAACAGAATGGTCCATATTTGGTTTCAAAATGTTATCAAATCACAATACATGTATTCTCAACTTTGGCCTCCAAAGGCTAAATACGTTTTAGACAAACTTATATGGTTTCAAATAGTATGTATATTTCACTAGACATTTACTTTATTATCAACAGTTTATTTTTCTTCTTTTTGTAATTAGTATTATTTTTATAGGATAACAAAAATAAGAGAAAAATTGCTTATTACATTCTTAATCAACTTCTTGTAGCTAATAATCAGAAAAGGAAAACAATTTTACAGGATGTATTCAGTTTAGCGTTCCTTTCAACAGTCAGGTTATATGATACGTGGATCTACAGCTTAAGATGGATTCGAACCACATGAGCTCTCACCGAGGATAGAACCCAGGTCTTCCGTGCTGAAGGTGGGTACGCGAAAAGGAAAAACGACGTTCGTATCATTGTAAAAGATGTTTTAAATACCAAAAATAATTAAACAATGGGGTATATTCTTCACTCAGTTTTCAAACAATATTTTATTTATTTACTAGCCTGTCATGCATATAATTGAGATTGTTTCTGAGTACGCATACAGTTGGCAAAATTACAAAAAAAGAATAAATATACATGCTTGAACAAAATATTAAAGCAGAGAAATACCTAATAAAACAAAATAAGTTTTATACACAAATATACATACACGCTCATGCGTCCGTAACATAATTAATACAGAAGAAAAAATATGAATTGTCTTTATAAAACTCATTTACACAAGAATAATGTTTAGAAATACTTAATAAAACGTTAAAAATTGCGATTTGAACTCAAAATATATATTTATTTTGCTTTAGAAACTCAGAAACCTATTGAAAGCTTTCGTACAATTCATATACACTTTTCTAATAATCATAATAAATAAATAAATAAAAACAAGTAATTTTGCGGGCTATATTAATATATTGAGTGCTGTACTTATGGACGTTACTGTTTTCTATAAATAAGAGTTTATTACTTGAAGTCAACAAATAATTTTATACAAATACACACATGGAAGTGGCGTTTTTCTAGCTTTAAAACGTAGGCTTTCAAGCAGTCTTTGGCAACAATCTCAACATGACACTTAGTTAGCGACTTTTTTTTTTTCCAACCGAAAAGTATTGATAGTTTACTGGAATGATCAATCAAAACAATAACTTATTAGTGATTGGAATCTGCACAATAGCCCGAAAGTAAAGCTTGTGTTGTAATATTACCTCTTAGTCTACCAAGCGCGCACGCGAGAGAGATATATACACACACACAAAATGACTTTTTCAAGGTTCAACACTATACTTATTCCAATTTAAACCAATTAATTAACCAAGTAAATGCAATGTTTAGGTTATTTTCAATATTTCCTCCTGATTATGTTCAAATAATAATATTGGTGTCATCAGCAAATAAAACATATTTATTAGGTATCATAGAGTATGTTAAATCATTAATGTATATAAGAAAAAGTAGTGAACCAAGCACTGATCTTTGTGGTACATCAGTTAGGATCTCACCATTAGATGAAATGAAACTTCGTATTTTCCTATCAATTTCGTTATTAACTTGAACAACTTGATACATATTTTTCAAGTAAGAGTCAATTTACTTATTGGCAGTTTCTTTAATACTATATGAACATGAACTTTTAATAAGACATTATATGATTTATAAAGTCAAATGCGTTATTGAGATCTACAAAGAGTGCAATGGCTCATTCTTTGTTATTTATCGTATGCATTACAGTACTAAAAGAAACTAAAAATTGCTGAATTGTTCAAGATTTGCCTCTTAAAACTCATCTTGTGATAGTGAAAATAACTTATTGGCATGAAAGGTTTCCTTAGTTTATTTGACATTAGAATTTCAAAATTTTTAGAAAAAATTGATAAAACAGATACGGACATTCTTAATACTGTAACGACTGCCTTTTTTAAAGAAGGGAATCACTTTCGCCACTTCTAAACGCTGTGGGAAAATGTCTGATTCGATTGAGAAATTTATTACACGAGCCAGGTGGGGAGCCATTATTGAGACAGATTACTTTATAATAATCAACGAAACTTCGTAAAGACCAGCAGAGTTGATATTTGTCATGTCTCTTATGATTACTAATATTTGATCTACAGGTACAGGGCTAATAAGTATACATTTCCAATGACAACGTACAGTCATGTCCAAAATGATTGTCGCGTGTCTATAAATTTTGATAACGATTTCGCTCCGTATTTCTTATGTTAGTATGTGTATAATCAACAAAGACATGCATGTGGTAAATTTCAAGTCAAAAGAGCAGTAAATAAGAAAATAACAAAATAAGAAAATAAGTAAATAAAAAAAAACTTTCATGACCATTTACCAACATTTTGTTTTACTCATTCTAATTTTCGTATTTATACTTATTCTCCTACGAAATTTACCACACATATATATTCCCGATCATACACATAGTAATACAGTAGTATTAAAAGTACACTGCAAAATCATTATCAAAGTATATTCCCACAAGAAGACAGTTATACATATGCGACAATCATTTTGGACATGACTGTCCATTTAATGAGCCACTTGTACTGTACGAGCAGGGATGGAAAGAGTAAGAAGAGCTACCTGAGGGGAAGTTAGAAAATAATCATTAAGTTCATTTATGATTTCTGCTGGATTCATTTGATTTAGTAATGTTAATAACATTACAAAGACATTTAAACACATTCCACACTTCAGTATTTTTATTATTATATTCAGATCGCTCTAAGTTATAATAGTTTCAAAAAAATGAAAATGAAATGAAATCTTTGAGTTTTACGTCCCCCGTTATGCCGGTTAGGTTAAAGGAGACGGTGATGATGAGTAATGAATGAAATGGTGGAATGAAGAAAGTGGGAGGAAACGGGAGAATCCGAGCTACGGTTGGGTTTTTGTGGGTTAAACTGAAGTTTATTTAGTAACATACAACCTACTTGACAATATAACAATTTCAAGTACAGTGCAGAACAAGTCATACAAAATTATGTGCTGCTGGTAGAGATGCTGCAACATAGCACTACTACGATGTTTAAACTTCTACGCAATGCTGATTAGCACTGTATTATATTTCAAAAACATCCAATTTATGTTATTTTTTTCTTTACTAGAGCTATAAATATATATTAATATTTAGTATTCTACGACCTTTCGTTGAAGTGTATGTTGTTAGTGCAAATAAAAGATCATTTTGCATTCCTTAAGGATGAATCCTCAATTCCTTCAATATCTAGTGGACATTTCATAAGTGCAATAAATCCCTTCTTTTTCAGATCGGATTACCGAGTATTCACTTTCTTTTTTTTTTTTTTTTTTTTAAGTCATTTATACTACATTTTTCCGTACACATGGATAAACTATGCTGTTATTGGCCACTTAAAGAAAAAACTCCAACTTGGAATATTTATGTTGTTATTAATCTTTGATTTTTTACTGAAACTGAAACTACCCCTTAACACATGAACACTACGCATATTAAGAGGAACACAATTGGGCATTTTACAAGTTTCTGTGAAAAGCAGGGTAACTGGTCACTTCTGGGGTCTGTTTGATAAAATATAACCATCTTGTAATACTTGGGTAGGACTTACAAAAAACAAAATATCCATAATCGTATCTTATCACGAAATTACGACTAGAGGTAACACCAACACAGAAGGTTGTCCGCTTTACATCAGACTATTTTTGACGGGTAATCACCTGAAGAGATACCGCACCGCCACAACCGATCATGTTCTATTGGACCTCCAGCATTGTGCACTATCACACGGCATTGCACTTTACATTACAGCAAGCTACGGCCCAGGATTCTGTCCTACTTCTCCCTGCAAGCTTTCCATAGACCATCCAGAGGGCTTTAATTAATTTTTGGAACATATCCTTATAATCTTTATGTGAATTGTTTGCAGCATCAACGTGACATTGTGATTATATGTAGGGCCACACAATCTTTGAAACGTAACTGGCAAGAGTTAGAAAATCCAATAATGTTCTAGTGAATGTTTCTCCTTAAAATATATAAAGATTTTCTTTAAGTTGAAGAATAATAGCCTCTTCTGCTTCAAGATCTTTCCATTCCCAACTGGCACAGATATACAATCCTTTTTACCAGCACACTCGACTTATATCGGTAGGTAAAATTCTTGAACTCATCTTATAGTATCTTGGCGTACACTTGCTTCTTTTCTTTTCCCAGGTTTGGATGAATCAGAGCCATCTATTGAATATGTGAAGAATGTACATTGTTCAGTTCTGCCATCTGTGGGTAAGTAACAAAACTACTTAGCTACATGAGAAACAACTCCAAACTTGTACAGTATAGTGAGTGTTGACATTGTCTGAGTGGGTAAAAATGGAGGCTTGTTTCCTTTGTAGTGGTGAGCATATGGAGATACAGCCATTGTACTCTGTGTCTAGTTTAAGTGCAGAAAACCAAGAACTTCTTAAATTAAGAGCAAGACTTGTCCAGAATGAAACAGGTGACTTTGCTTCACTACATATTTGTGAGAGTCACAAGATAGAATATCTCACAAGATATGAACATAACCAAAGAAGATGCTGTGACCCTCTGAATTTGCATTCTCATAAACCACGAAAGAAATCTCTTAAAACTATAACACTGAAAATGTTGTGTAAAGTCAATCTTACAAATCTGAACATTGCACCAGGACAGAAAGTGTGCATTACATGCTACCAAAATATTTTTACTGCAGGTAAAACGGAGCAACAAGATACATGTGCTTCATTCTGAAGATATAGAGTTTTCTGAACCAAGTACGTCTTTGGAGGGACTGAACACCTCCCTCACTGCTGTTGGGTGTTCACCTCTCAAAGTTAAGAAACTATCCAGAAAAAGGCGTACACCATACATGAAAAAGAAACTGTTAGATTTAAGTGCAAAATGTGTTCAAACAGCAGCAGATCTATTACATGTTTCTCCTCATGAGTTACACAGTGTTCCAACGCCGTGCACTACCACATGTTCAGACTGTGACACATTGATGGAGGGGCTCAGGAGAAAATTTGCTGTATCTACCATCCCGGATAAGGTGCAAATACTGACTCTAGCTCCTAACTCATGGACTATACCACAGACTATGGAATATTTTGAAACAACTGAATACATGGTTAGACAAGCACGTACGATCAGAAACACAGAAGGTATTCTATCCAAACCTGGCAAAAGAAAAGGTGCAAGTGTAAGCAATGATACTATAAAATGTGTTCAAGAATTTTATCTACATGATGATATAAGTCGAGTTTGTGCTGGTAAAAAGGATTGTGTGTCTGTGCCGACTGAGAATGGGAGGGAATTGAAACAGAAGAGGCTGTTATTGTTCAACTTGAAGGAAATCTTTACATATTTTAAGGAAAAGTATCCAACAGAAAAAATTGGATTTTCTAAATTTTGCCAGTTACGTCCCAAGGAGTGTGTGACCACTGTAAGCCGTGGAATACATTCTGTTTGTGTATGTAAATATCATCAAAATGTCAAGCTGATGCTACAAGCCATACACATACAAGATTATAAGGGTATGCTCCAAAAATTGGTTTGTACATTCGAGAATGAAGAATGCATGATTCATCGCTGCAAAAACTGTCCATCAGAAGAGTTTGTCAAGTCGGGACTGCTGCAATCCGAAATGTTTAACCTTGTAGATACTATAAAGTACTACCGGTGGGAAGAAACGGACAGATCAACTATTGCATGCATAGAACAGCCATGGGATGACTTTATTGAGAAACTGGTTACCAATCTTTCAAAACTTACAGCTCATCACTTCATTTCTAAATGTCAGAGCACTTTTTTGCAAATATCAAGGGAAAACATAACACAAGAAACAGTTATCATTATTGCTGATTTCTCTGAAAATTATTCCGTTGTAATTCAAGATTCCATTCAGAGTTTTCATTGGAGTACTTGTCAAGCTACGGTTCATCCGTTTCTGGTCTATTACAGAGATGCTTCTGGGTCTGTCTGTCACCTCTGTATGTGCGTAATAAGTGACTGCTTGCAGCATGATACAAATACATTTTGGTAATTTCAGAAACACATTGTTGCTCATATTAGAAAAGTTGTTCCGGAAGTGGCCCATATTTTGTATTTCAGTGACGGCTCAGCAGCACAGTATAAAAATTACAAAAACCTCACAAATTTGTGCTACCATCTGGAAGATCATGGCCCAATGGCGGAGTGGCATTTCTTTGGCACAAGCCATGGAAAAACGGCATGTGATGGTATCGGTGCCACTGTGAAACGAATGGCTACTCACAACAGTCTTAAACACCCAAGAGATAATATGATATTAACTCCTGAAGATCTCTTCAATTATGCAGACAAGAATATCACTGGCATCAAAATATTGTATGTTTCATCATCAGAAATATCTGCTTCTTCCATTGCTCTGGAGAAAATGTACACTAATACACAGCCAATTCGTGGTATCAGGCACTATCATAGTTTCATCCCCATACCGAATTCACTAACAATTCAAGTGCACAGAGTTTCTGGTTCTCTTCATTTACACAATGTACACTTGGGTAAAAGGGAGCATGTACAGTCACAAGTTATTGAGTTACAAGTAGAGCAGTACGTAGCTTGTGTTTATTGTGGAAAATGGTGGTTGGGAAAGATCATTGATGTTTCACAAGAAAATGGTGATGTAAAAGTACAGTTCATGCATCCTAATGGTCCATCTATGTCTTACACCTGGCCCTCAACTCCTGACACATGCTGGATCCTCACAGGCCATGTCTTGAAGATCATCAATGTTCCCATCACATCAACAGGACGAACATATTACATCAGTGCAGAAGATACTGCCAATATCGTTTCCCTCTTCCAGAAGTAGTATTTGTAAGTATTTCTCGGTGGGAGCTTCTACATGCTGTACCTTCATACCATTGTCTTTTTTGGACATACTGTGATTATTATGTTATATTCTTGTTCATAACGATGTATAATTAGAGCATTTTGCCTTCTATTATGTGCGTGTTAATTCTTACACAGTAGTGACGTACTTCCACATATCTTCTGGTGTGCTAGAACTGTTCAATTTGTGCCATATGTGTTGTGTTTGCAGAAATATGGACTCTTCTAAAGGGTCAGACAGCAACCAGGTAAGGGTACAATAAAATTGTGATAATTTCATTGTCAGAAATAATACCTTTTTAATTTTTATTTATGTTATTGTGTATGTATTGGTAATGTGATGTACCAAATTATTTTGTTTTATCACCTGGGATTCACCATTTAAAAAATTGTCATTTCGGGTGTTATTTTGGTTAATATTTTTTGTCTAGTTCACAAGATTTTTCTGAGATTTTTGAAGTTACGCATGCAAAAATGACATCTTCGGTTTGTACATACTTTCCACTTTCAAACAAGACCAAAATCATTACAATTGATCAAATAGTTGTTGAGATATGGCTCTTTTTCTGTCGTAGGGTGTTTTTCAGAAACTGCCAATTTGGAGAAATTCGTCACTTTTTGAACACCCTGTATTTTCCGCAGTATCTATTAAAAAGTTCTCATATTGCATTTCTGTTACTTAGACCACACTACCTTTCAGTACAAAAACATCAGCCAAATCTGTGACTATGAAGCAACATGCATCTGGTGAATTCGTATGGAATGACCCTATGACCATACTATTAAAATATAAACTTTGGTGCAAACTAGCCCCATAGGTGGGGTTACTTTGCACCAGGGTTGGTAAAAACCATGTTTTTATTGAAAAAAAAAAAAAACAAACAAAAAACTCGCTTTTTTGGTTTGAACCTGTTTTTTTTTGGGGGGGGGGGGGGTTAAATAATTTTCTCTATGTATTTATATCACATATGGACAGAAATCAGTTTGTTTCACCTTGGTGTCATTATGCAGCAACAGGGTTATGCTGGAAGGGGCCACATAAGCTTAAAGCGGAATCCAAACCGCTTCTTGACTTACTTCCGAGAGAAATTGTCCTCTATTTGAACTCGAAACCAGAACTAATTAGCGACAAATACGATACGTCTGCTGAGTCACTCACGAAGGACTCCTGATAAAAATATGTTGTACTGACCTTTACATACTTGTTAATATAATTGTCAAGAGTCATTTCAGAAGGACAAATAGATAAACACTTGCAGAAGTGAAACCATTATACAGAATTACATATGGACAATTTCAAAACGTTGCAAAGTACAGAACTAATTTAATTCTATTAGTCCAAGTTAAAGAAATACAACGATTTAATTTGCATATCAGTAAGAAAAGTGAATAAAAATACGAATCATAAGTTCACTTTGAGTTACCCATTTTTCCAAAGATTCTTCTGATTTCAATAAATGTCCCTCGTGGGATTTGTATGTTCATTAACTTATAAAAATACAAAAGTTGCTTTTGTAGTATAATCCCTTTGAGTAATGAATGGGGAATTTAGGTCTGAATATAATACGAATAATATACGGGAGTGAAACGTGATAACCCACAAATGTGTGTTCATCAAGATTTTACGAACACTCACACTTTTAAAACATTTTTCGTTTTATTTGGTTTAAACCATCCAACCCTACTTTGCACAACACACTAAAAAGTATGTTAAACATACGAACATAACGTTTCTGTGCAATGTTTTCCTTTCAATATTTATACATTTTACTTTCTACACAAAACTGTACGCAGTCTACAAATATTGATATTAGAATGATGGTACTGGTATCAGTACTTAGTTTGAATTATCGATATTTGTAATGAAAATTTTGGATTTTCTGGTACCGGCACAGGAACCACATTCTAATAGTTCAGCTTATGTCCCATAAAAATGCCAACTCAAGGAAAAAAAAAAACCTCCGTGAACTGATTTGTGTTAGTTATTCCTTATGTCCAAGAATCTCACCCCAACTGTAATCAGTGGAAGATTTACGGTGTTTGGGACTTTCAGGCTGAAGCCCACCCAAATTACATGATTTCTTTCTTTCTTTTTTTTCTTTTCTTTTTTTTTTTTTTAATTCTAATGTTAGTCATTCCTATACGTATAAGCTGCAAGCCCCACCAAAAGTAGTGATTTCTAAAAAAACGAAGCCTTTTTGAGTGAAGCCCCTCTCAAACTACTTTTCTGGATCCGCCACTGTTCATAATTTATATTCCAATAAGAAATTCATTCTGGCATCCACCTAAATTGGAAATTTACCTAAAATTAGAAGACAGGAGATACCGATAGTAATAATTTCCTATCTAAGGGGTATTTTGAACCGGTGCAAAGCAACCCCGAGCAGAGGCTGACACCGCCATCTCCCAGTTTTACTTTTTTTTTTTTTTGTCTTTAAAACGTTTCACATTTCAATTTCAACAGTGGCGTCGCCTTGTGCAGTTCGCAAGAGCGCGTGAACCACCAAGTATCGTGGGCTGTTTATTGTTCCTTAAGATATTTAATATTTAGATTATTATTATGTTGTCGTTTCGTTTCTATTCTTCGCTTACTTTACCCTTCGCGTATATGCACTCCACCATCACACCACGTTCTCAACAGAGCAGCGAGCCTAATAGGCTGTTCTGTGTGTAGTATAGAAGAGAAACGCGGGCAGCTGAGGGGAGAAACTGCGGTCTCCTGACGTTCAAATCAAGATTTGCACGAACAGCGTTGACAGCACTGTTGTTGACTTATTTCCAGTAATGTGGCGCTTTAAACAGAATCAATGAACTGCAACTTAAAATATATAGAAGAATATAGTAGTACTATATAACGTATTCTTTTAATCAGTTATCTACATTTCTTTTTATTTCAATTTCTTGTAATGAAAATACACTAATGGAACAAACAAAATTACAGCTTTCCGAGATCATACCAAGGGGAATGGGAGTTTTAAAGCCCTTCCACAGAGATTTTTAACTTAATGCAGAATAAAATTAAATTTTAATTTAATTTATTTTCAAGACTTTTTTAAATATGTATAATCTGACTTTTCTTTAGCCTACGGTTTTTCTACTTAAATAAACTAAATGTTTGTAAGAAAAATGAATAGCTTATCAAAACATACTGTACTTGGTAATATTGCTACAATGATAAAATCTTATCTTCTGTATTGTGGGAAGGAAATTTTGGAATTGATATTTTTCAACATTCATCTTTAACACATGCAAAGTAGAAAAAGACGAGTATTGAGATTTGCAGTAACGTACGTTTAGCTGTAATCGGAATGGGTTTTTCTCTGGAGGGAGGCGGAATAGTAATGAAGTGTCTTGAGATAACAATGCAAAAGTACATGGACAAAGCGTTCCTAATTAAAGGTGCCTCTGCAACTATCATAATAATTTGATACATTGCATGTTTCGTGTACTGTTAACAGTTCACTAAAGAGCATACATGGCAATTCAAATATACGAGTTGAGTTGATTTTGAGTTTAACGTCCCTTTCAGCAGCTAGGCTATATGAGACGGGTCCTACTGATTAACGTGGAATCCGAACCACATGAGCTCCCTCTGGGAATCGAATCAGGGTCTCTCAGGCCAAAGGCACGTACTCTAACCGCTTAGCCACGAAGGTGCTCTTCAAATATACGAGATAGCAGACGTTTGTAGTCTTGATACTAATGGAGATTACATTAGTATATTGTGAAATTGATGATGAGTCTGTATAAAGAGAATTGCATACAACAAAATTCTTGAAAATCATAGAAAATAATCCAAAGTTGACTTTGGAAACTGAAAGTTGTGTTGCCATATTAAAGAATATGAAAGCATTTAAAGGAGTACCGTAGCTCAAAATAGTTTCAATGCATTAGCTATAGTATCAACAGAGAAAAAAAAATTGAAAAACTAAACTTCAGAAGAGTTATTGACAAGTTGATTGCCCAGAAAAACACGATAAATAATTTTATATACGAATGAAATGGAGCATTTCTTTATAAATTGGTACTTTTTATTTTTTATATATATATAAATGATTACTTTCATTAATTATTTAGAATTTCCTAACAACTGTGAACTACCGAAAAATTGTGTCACGAGACACCACTGAATTTCAACTGTTGCATCAAAGTCCCATTATACACAGTAGTATTCCACGAAACTGACTGAACTTTGACGGAAATTCTTGTAGGTGATATTTTTTAAAATTTTGGCGTCCTTTACAGTGACTGCTTTCCATACCTGTACAACAACGAACCCTCCCGGTAATTAGAACTGATGTTAACCGGCAACATTATAGCCAAAATATAGTTATATGTTCTATCTTACGGTGGCAGTTGAAACTTCCTCTTTACTGTTCATGGTTTTGCTGACAGAGGACTGTGAAACACTATCCATATTCTGTGCAAAGTAAGCCCGTCTTACCGTATAATTTCAAATGCGGAAAAATCCATTGGACTGGCATCTGAGCTTTTCACAGGAATGGCTTCAAACGGAATGACACGGACTCCTAATTCCTCCGACATGTTTTGATAAAAACTTTGTAATGTTGTGACGGTATGACTCGAAGCCTTGTCCATATGGATCATCACCTTGTTTGCGTCCATTCCATCCAATTGTGGGATGTCTCTCCGATAGATAGGTGTCTGAATGGATTCTTGGAAGTATATTGCATTCACCTTCACGTTTTTGTTCACCTTGTGTATCAGCAACTTATTCTCATATCCGAATCCCGTAACAACCATAAAGCCACAATGGAAACTTTCTCTGCGCTGACGATCAAAGTTGCTGAGCCTCTTGTCGTCAATGTCACAGCACGTGATCGCCCGAATGTAACCAACAGTAGTGAGATGGACAGATGATTCATCCATTGTAACAACTTTCTTCCATTTGGAACCCGCCAGGTACTTTTCATACTATTTCCTGCAGTTCATCTTAGGTTCGGCAATGTGACACGGCAGCAGATGGCGTAAATGGGCTTTTCGCACACACTTCAATCTAAAGTGCTTGCGAATTATTTTGTTCACAGTTGACGGTGCGAGTTGGAATCTGTGGCCCATATCACGTTGCGTTGGGGCTTTTTTTTTTTTTTGGCATGTCAATCGACAAATCCCCATTAATACTACGGGTGTCATTTTGCTTGCAGCCCTTTTCTTGGTGGTTTTCGTGTGTGGATGTTTCGCAAGGGGAGCCTATTGTGTATAACGGGCCACAATAGCTTCCAAGATAGTCATCCCGAGTGATACCCCATTCTCCCGACACTATTTCACATTGCCTACGTATGGAAACTTAGCATGGAAAAGGGCCATTACGTAATCCTCCCAATACCGGTAAATTTTCGGCGCCATTTGATAAAATTCATACCAACATTCACGCACCTACAAGGTCAGACACAACACTGGTCCCGCCAGCAAACTCATCGTTGTGGCTCGTGATATGATGCCAGGTGGCAGCACAGAATCGAAAATGATCGGATATACAGCGAACAATCTTCTGTATTTATAAGTGACTTTTACTATTATTCTAGTGTGCCTATTTTATATTTTACGTACTATAATAAATATTTCTGAAACTTGTAAGCCTTGTAAAACGACCCCTTGACAATTATTAGCTATGAAAACTTTCGTTTTACGAGTATCTTCAGGGTCGTTTGATGTTTCAGATGAAATAATGCGAATGACGGAGATTGTATTTATAGGAGTTTAGCAAAACAATCTGAATATCTAGAATTATTTTATTTACTAAGGTTTAAGGATGTATTTGATTTTTCGGAAACCTTTGAATATAAACACATACAAATTTGGAAGGATATAATAATTTTTCATTCAGAAATGGTTCTTTATCTTTGAAATATGATAAGAAGGGTAACTGACCTTTCTGGATTTCTCAAAGACTACGGTAGGTTAACAATGCTGACGTCTGGTCATTATGGATACCTGGAAAGTGAGATTTCTTCTTGGCACTTTCAAATCACAAAAAAACCCATCCCAATCTGTGTGAACTGAAACACTGCCAATTTAGAATTCCTTTCCCTTAAGAAGTAAACATCTGGACTATTCGCTAGTTGACCAGTATAGTTTCGTGGTCCCTACCATTCCATCTAAATTTCAATATGATAATGACATGTCTTGAAAACCACAATATTATCATATAAAACATGCAGGAGCCACCTACCATGTTTCACTGTTAAAAAAAAAAAAAGTTATATTGACACTCCATATAGTAGTCCTCGAATAGTTGAAAATCGAATATGTTTCGTGCCATTGACGTCAACATTGTATTATGTTTCCGTGCTCATGTGCCAGAAGAGGATTGACAATTGGAATTTTGCCATGTATTTCTTCTCATGTTATTACATCTACATTATTTTAGTAAAAAATTGACTTCTATAGATGTAAACTAAATTTGGTGGTAATCGAGGTGTATCCAGCAAATTTTCCTTGAGAGGCCTGATACTCTTCCAGAAGGGCTGAACTTTTATATACTAAATCGAAACACAAGCCCTGTTTCACAATGTGAAAGCATTAATAACTCACCATACATAGAATATATATATATACACAGATGGTGATCAGAAAAATGGAAACACCTGAACGAAATTGCAACTTACCAGATTAATATGATGTCGGGCCACCTTTCGCCTTCAGAATAGCCTTGATGCGACGTGGGATGGAGGCATAGAGGTCGTGAATGGTATCAAGTGGAATTTTACATCATTCCTCGTGCAGGGCATCGGCCAGTTCTGTGAGAGAGGATGGAGGTGGAAATCGTCGCCGGAGTCGTGTTTCCAAGACGGACCACAGATGTTCAATTATGTTGAGATTTGGGGATTGGGCGGGCCAGGGGAGGTGTTGAACTTCATCCCGATGTTCCTCAAACTACGCTGCAACAACGCCAGCTGTGTGAATGGGTGCATTATCATACTGCTGGCGATCCAATGTTCACTGGAGATTCAATGTCCTTGAAAGTTGTTCGAGGATTTTCTCGAATCATTTGTTCCACAGCGACAATGTTTTCATCTGACACAGCTGTTGCCGGATGTCCAGCTCTCTCTTCATCTTTAAGCGATGTCCGGCCTCTTCTGAATTCACCAAACCACCGAAAAATTGTAGCACGGGAAGGAGCAAGGTCCCCAAATGCTCCCTGCAAACGGTCAAGGCTTTGTGTCTCGTTCAAACCACTTTTGAAATCGTAAAGGATCATAGCCCGAAAATGTTCCCTTTCGAGCTCCATTCTAGACAGCCGAATACTGCTCACATCAGCAAACAAGTGAAGGCGATACGGCCACGCCGATAAGCGAGGCGAGTTGAAACTTGCTTCGCTTCTTCGCTCTGAATACCACTACCGAACGCAATTGTTGGAATTCAAATACTGTGCCACAACAATGCGTATCTCAAAACTTTCGTAGTGACCCTCGTATTACATATATTAATATTATTACTTGCAGTTGAAACATGGATTTTGACACTGTGCAAAATTAGAATCATAGGTTGTTCGAAATGTGTCTAACTATTCGCAGAAACAGAAAATATTTCAGGAAGTCCATTTGTTTGATTTAATTTTAATTTATTAATCTCAAACTAAAGCGTGTTATGCTGCAATTATTACTGAAACATTTATTTACTATGTTTTCAGGGAACACGTTCGAGGAAAACAGCCTTGAAAGTAAGCTACCATTTGTGGACGTTTTAATGACAAATGACTATCACGTATTTGGATTAATTATGTATTACATATCAACAGAATTGCATGAGTCGTATTGTAGGAAATAGTAGATAATAATAATAATAATAATAAATGAAACTACAACTACCCTTGTAAATATTTTTGTGACAAGTGATTTGTGCAACTATAGTTATATTATTTACGTACAAACAAAATAACCATCTCCGACCTCCAACATAGACAGTCTATCATTTAAAATAGATAAAGAAAGATAAGATATTGCAAAGCTGGTGGAAATGAATGAAAGCCCCGCAGCATGTTGCCAGAGGTCTCTTACACGTCAACACGGAACAAGACATTGCATGGGGTGATGTCAGCGTGACAGTCTGCTCCACCAATGAAACAGTTGATTAAATGCATTTTGGGAGCTGTTTAGATGCATTCTGGTGCTATTAATCATATCATGGCCGAGGACAACATTTGGATGACTTCACACGGGAAAGAATTACAAGAAAATTGGCAGAAGGACAAAGTGTGACGAGTGTGGCCCAGGCGGAATTACCCACGGCCTTGTTTAACGTGCAATCAAGAATGTTCCCGAGTCATAGGCAATGATGTGCGAAGAAGCGATAGTGCTTGACCATTGTCAATTACAGTAGAAGACGACCGCTACATTGTGCAACAAACAAGAAGGGAGCGATGTCAACTACCAGATACAGTTGTAAGCCCACTTAACAGGATTGCAAGACGCCCAATCTCACGCTTTACAGTGGCACGTCGACTACATGGGGATGGTCTCTTTGCCCAACAGCAATTACGTTGCATTCTGTTGATAACCGGACATCGGCCGGAACGTTTGGGGTGGTATAAAGAACATTAGGGTTGGACCGAGCAGGAGTTGGATCAGATTATCTTCTCAGATGAGAGCAGATTCAGTGTGAGTAGTGATTCTGGATGTACATTCATCTGGTGAGAACGTGAAAATACGCAATGAACTGCATTGTCTAACATGATTGTTTTGGTGTTCCAAGTGTTCTTGTGTAGGGAGGTGTAATGTTGCATGGGCATACTGACCTTCAATTTTTTGAACACGGTACATTCACTGGTAAACGTTACGGTGACCTTGTACTCCTTCCTTACGTGCAGTCAGCATGACTTCATCTTAATGGATGATAATGCGTGCAACCGCATCAAAAAGCACAGATCGTGTCTCTTGGAACGAGATGATATTCGGCGAATGGACTGACCTACTCGTTCCACCAGCTTTAATCTCACTGGGTACGTGTGGAATGCTATAGGGATACGTTGTACAGCACATCCAGATGTACCAAGAACCACCCATTAGTTGTCAATAGCACTAGTGGAGGAATGAAACCCCATACTACAAGAACTCATTACCACCCTTGTGAGCCACACTGCAGCACGTTGCAGAACATGCATCGCTGTTCGTGGTGAACACACACTTCTCAGGGCCATTTCACTCCTGTAGTTTCAGGGGTGTCACCATGATTCGCATTGACTTTAGTGTAAGTTATGTTTCTGTATAAAATGTTATTTTTGTTTTTCTAATCACACGTTTCTTCCTGCTCTTTCCGATATAATACTGTAGCGCAACTTTCTATGTATAGTTTAAGTGTCAACCTCTATACTACCTAGGAGTAACACAGCATGCGATATTTACTTTTGTCCTTAAGTTTAGTACACCAGTATAAAGTATAAGGATAACCAAACCCCCTTGGTGTTTGTAATCTGATATTTGAAGACATAGCAATTGATGTCTAGCATAGTTCAAATGATATGTTTATTTCATAAATTCTAAATCTGAAAACTAGTTTTACGTAAACTAT
This sequence comes from Thermobia domestica, assembly GCF_964235325.1. Taxonomy (NCBI): domain Eukaryota; kingdom Metazoa; phylum Arthropoda; class Insecta; order Zygentoma; family Lepismatidae; genus Thermobia; species Thermobia domestica. The sequence continues at coordinate 212,633,124 of NC_137456.1, read as the reverse complement.
GATTGCACGAAATCTATAATGATATGGGAATGGAGTTATACACATAAACTATGATAGCAGTTTGAAATTCTAAGTACAGGATATAGTGTCATCACGGATCAATGAATTTACCTGTATCAGAGATTTTTTTTAAAAATCGATATTCCATCACTTTACTCCTATGGAATTGTTCCAGTCAAGTTGATATCAAAAAGGAAATAATTCATGGATAAATAAATAGATAGATAGATCTGCCTTACCAGAAATATTGTAGTAGAGTAAGCTTGACAACCAAAGAAACTTTTCTTCCGTCTATGTTATATGATGTATATTAATTCATATCAGTGCAATCAATTATCAATATATCAATTTTATCAGTGCAGCATTCTGTCAGTTACATATCAACTAGCTTACTGATAAGGGAACTAGTAACAGTTTTCTGATTTACTAGTATTGCAATGCAGTGATAAAAGTACATTGACCTTAGCGTGAAAATTACTTGTGATTAAAGGACCATTTCACTCTTGTAGTGTCATCATGAGTCGCATTGACCTCAATATAATTTATTGTTTACGTATAAAAGTGTCAATTTTGCTCTCCTGTAATCACGTATTTCTTCCTGTTGTTTTCTGTATTATGCAGTAGCACTACTTTCTATATATGGTTTGAGTTTCATTGCTCTATGCTACTTGGGAGAGAGAGACAATGCAATATTTACCTTTATCCGTAAGTTTTGCACTCGGTATATACAACATAAAGGAGAGTAATGGGCTCTGCATAACCAAACCTCTTTTCATCGAAATTACTTTCCGACCTCGTTTCAATATTGACTGAAGTAGTTTCGAGCAAATATTTTTCACTTCACTATCATAGATCCAAACTTTCACTACTATGTCTTCTGTTGGACAGTCCAGAGTAGCTAGACATTTCTTCATTATGTTTCGCGAACTTTCGATAAGGTTGATGTCTGGTGAATCACCTAGTCAGAACAGCATGTTAGTTTTGCTTTCTTGAGTGAACTTCGTGATTCCTTTTGAGGAGTGGTAAGTCGCAGGTCATGCAAACTATGTCTCTTTAATCTACAAAAGACTGCAAGAATGTTACAGTTCTATTTTTAAGAATTTCAGTGACCCCATTACATCAACTGGAATCAGCTGAGAAAACTCCCAGAACATTTTAAAAGAGATTTTACAATCTACTGAAAATGCTCTATTCACTTATTATTGTTTCGTCAAACTACAGATGTTCTGTAACTTTAAATTATGCATATGATTCATATTCCTGTGTTTACTTCTTTCCGTGAATTTATTTCTTTTTTAAGTTACTATTTTTTATTTTCGTTAATTTTATCTAGTTTTGTCATATTGTTGTTAACTGAATGTTTAACGTTATTTCTACTAAATGAAATGAAATGAAATCTTTGAGTTTTACGTCCCACGATTATGCCGGTTAGGCTAAAGGAGACGGTGATGATGAGAGATGAGTGAAAATGGTGGAATGAAGAAAGTGGGAGGAAACGGGAGAACCCCGAGAAAACCCACGAGCACGGTGTTTGTCCACCACAAAGTTCACTTGGCGGGGACTGGGATCGAACCCGCGACCCCAAGCACCAGAGGTGAACGCTCTACCACTGAGCCACCGCGCCCCCCGGTTGTTTCTACTAAGAGTGCGTAGCTTATATTTAACAGTGATGGAAAAAGTGAAATATTAAAGAATTTTAAGATTACACTACTCAAAAATTTAAACTTTTTGTCAGCCACATAGACGAAAGTAGCGATTTTAATTAAATCGACTCTCCTGAACACAAGAATATAAATAAAAAGTTTCTAATATGTAACGTTTTTGTATTACAGAAGGCAAAATATATTCTAGTAAGAAACTAAAATTTATTAATTTCGCTGATACAGAATTTAATTACGTTACTAATATACTAACTCCACTACGAAATCTAACTAAAAAGTGCCTTCACTTTGCAGATAATACTGAATGTAATAAACTAATGTAGCTTTTGCAAAATAGTCTTTGACTTGAAAAGACTCGATTAATATATCTGTTTTTGACAATTACTTAAACTTGCTTTAAAATTAAATAAATAAATAAATAAATAAATAAATAAATAAATAAAAATAAAAATACAATAATGATGTTTTAAATTACAATTTTGATCAGTATTTCAATTTTTATTTAGAACATTTTGCCAAGTTTTTTAAAAACGTATTTTTATAATTATAAAAAATATATCAGAATTAATGTTCTTATAATGTTTGTTGTTGTATTGAACCAAAATAGGAAGCCAATGTACAAAGTAACACAAAAATCAATATAAAGATTTTTTTAAAATGTACAGTTAATTCTTTTTCTTGTAATGCGTGACACTTTTTCTAACTAAAAAGCAGGAATAGTTGCGTATCATGTGAGGATTGCACCTCACACCTTGGTACCTCTGTCCATTTTCTGCATACCGTGATGAAACTTTCTTTCCACTCGCCGTTCACAACTCCTAACTTCTGGTGGAATAGTTTAGGTAAGAATGTACGAAGTGAATTTTAGCAAGCTATATATAGTTCTAATGAAGTTTTTACTAGGCCTACTTTTATGGAAAGAAAAATTGCAAGCAGAACTTTATATGGATTTACTAAAGGAATATACTTACCATTGTGACGAACAATTACAGCTTTTGTTAACGAAGTTCATAAAGTTCTTTGTTAAGTTCAGTATTACTTAACGAAGTTAAGTATTACTGATCCTAAAATTAAATTTAAAGTTGGCAAAGAAAGTCGCGGTTCCGTGAAAATTTTCAGAAAAACGAAGTCTGCCACAAATTTCCTTCGGAAACTTACGATCACAACAAACATATAACCAAAAACTAAGCACAGTCACATGTGACGAACATATGGGGAAAATTCTTTGTTACGATACAGAAACTTATTTCATTAAAGGAGGGCTTAAATTAAAAGTAGAATACATATTCTCTTTGATCAAATTCAATGATCCGTAAACGATAAAAAAAAAAAAAAAAGCTCATATTTCGATCAACACCACGAAAGAATCTCCTGAACACAAAGAAAAGGAAATAGATGGAACCCCAAAATTCCCGAAAGTATGTCAGAATTCCAAAATATCACATATTTAAATGTACATTATTCAGAAATATAATTTCAATCCGATCTTAAAATCATGAAATTTCACTAACGAGTTGCAAAAACCATCTTATTGAAAATGATATTGAAGCGGGAGTTGCTCACGGAGTTACGCATGAGTCTAATATAGCAATATAGGCATACCAAAAAGGAATATTAAAACTCTGATTAAGAATTCGGGGACACAAACAGCGATTTCAGGCTTTCCAGAACATAATCTTGAGAGTAAGAAGCAGAAATTGTCCAGAATTCGAGTTATGCGCGAATTAAAAACGCAAAAGGAAGAAAGAATAGGGCGCTTAAATCTTATTATGTAAGTACGAAAAATCTTTTTACGAAATACACAAGAGAAACTTAAACATGGCTGGAACAAAATCATAGGAAGGTTTACTAACTAATCGCTGTATATTTATTCCAAAGTAACATAAATACACACCTTTCAATCATTATTCCATTAATTTGGAAATTTTATTTTTCAGCAGGTTTTTATGGGAAAAAATTGGTCACCTAAAGTAATAACCAGCATATATACAGAAAGAAACAAATGAAATCACAGCTACGAAGAGTATTACAGCATCCATGCAAAATAAATAAGTTAATTAATAAAAAATAAAATAAAATTTAGGTAATAAATTCTTCAGATATCTTTTATTTAACTTAACTAACTCCCAATTCTCAACCCATTCTAACATTGACCTGAACAGAGACTATAGTGCATTGTAGTCGAAAATTTAGTCTGCTGATTCTATATTGACACTTATTTGCAAATGAAATTCTGTTTGAAATTTAAAATGCGCCTACTGTTATACCACAAAATACAGAAGGATACATTTATTGGTGTTCTATATCTATTTTAATACACGATATGTCCTCTTAAGCAATTATACAATGCAGGATTTTTGAAGGAGTTGAAGCAGTAAGTGTTTGGATGTCTTATTGTATTATGTTTCTCCGTGTTTACGTAAGTTTGGTTGTCTGCTGTTGTACAGTGTGCTATGGAAAGTAACTATCTGTTCCAATATCCAACATAAAATATCAAATCGTTTACTGTTAGTTATCTATATTCTTAACATCAAATGTACACCAAATATTATCCTCTTCAAAATAATGAGTAAAATGGAGATTTTCTGAGCACGCGATCACTATCAAAACATGATGAGTAATTTTTACTGATTTTCGTTCAGTTTCACTTTTCTACCTTGTTAAGATAATAATAATAATAATAGTAAAAAATTACGAACACATGCATACAACGTTACAACGTGAATAGGTCGTCTACATTGACTCTTACCTCAACAATAAGTAACTGCTACTATAAACTCAACACTAAAACGCAAACACTACCTATACCGCCCTTACTGCACACATGTTGCGCATTGAAGCTGTAATTTTAAGTGGCGACGAGATGATTAAAGACATTTTATTAGATGTCACAGCTGATTAAAAGAGACGGATTCTTCAGTTTTATGGAACGAAAGGTGATCTGTCAGGTTCAATTGTACTTATTTAAAATATAAAGTGCCAAGATACCATCGTAAATAATTATATTCCTCGTCATGCTCGTAATTTTTAATTTGCCGATTGTGACATTTTTATGTTATTTTCTTTTAGCCCAATAATATTCTGTATCTTGCTACAAACTTTTCCATTGTTACATCTTCCTGCGCAATAAGTATATAACAATGACAAACAATACTTCTTTGTGTTAGCATCTCCAAATAATCTGGGTATTGTATTAGAGAATCGTATCTTTTTAAACTACAGGACCAAAAGATGTCAATCTGCGAAAAAATACTGACATAACAACAAGGATGTATGAACATTTTATGCCACTATTACACACGTAAAATCAATGGCTGGAATGAAAATTTGGATTCCTAATGACAACTGTTTATTATGATAATGGTTATTAAGGAGTTTAATATTTTGGATTATTTTTTTCAGCATCATTAGAATTTAAACAGTAATTATTTCTGTACAGAACAGGGAAATCTACTATACCTGAAAACTTCCAAGTAAATAAGTAAATACGCATTATACAGTATTCTCGTTTTGTCATAAGCTGCTCACTGGGTTACTTTTAATTTATACATCCATCATATTGCATTTAAACTAATATCTATAAACAGTATTAGTGGACCTACGAGAGTAAATTCGCATGTAGTTCAAAATTTTCAAATACATTAGAAAGACAATCATTTATATAATTTAACAAGACCAAATACTACTTAAAACACTTGAAACCATTTTTTTTTTAACAAACAACAAATTTGAATATGGCATTGCAAAAATAAAAAGCACAAAAACTAATGATCAAAATAAAAGCAGATAATGTTTACCTTAGTAGCTTTCCAGTACCAGTACACAACATAATAGTCGATATAGTTAAGACAAACAATACAAAGGAGAGAAAACAACGTTATGGGTTATTTACAGGAATACAAGGGACACGAATACAGCTAAACATATAGAAACAAACTTATTATGGGTTGTCCAACATAATGCACGTACTCCAAGCGTCTGAAATAGGTTTCTTTCTATTCTACAGGAAGCCAAATCTCCTTAGGTAAAAACTATTGCAATGTATAGAAATATAGAGAAATAACTCTAAATCTTATAAAGGCTCCTACATGGATCTGATATTGGACTGCAACCTGTGACATACGTAATATACACACCAAAACAGCTGAAGTACACACGACACGTAAGTGATTCAACTCTCTGATCCAATTATTTCATGCAAGATATGAAAATAATAAAACCTTCAAAATCAATGTAGGAAAGTTTTGAGTAATTTCTTATTATAATGTACAAACGAAACTTACTCGACCAACTTTCTCAATGATTACTTAGTTTAAAGATCTTAAGCACTAAAATGCAGATTTGGTTTCTCTCAAGAAGAGAAATACAGCATTAACTGGAACACATTCATCATGTGGACACATCTTTTAGTTATGATTTATTGTTTCTCTTATCTAACTGTAAATAATCACTTCTCTTTCAATCTATTATTGTTATTTCTATTAGTATTATTACTATTACATTTTCTTGCCTTCTGTCCAGAGGATGGGCATTTTTGGCCAAAATATACTAACTAATATCTTGTATACTGCTGTTGACTTAATAAGGTAAGGCATTATTCTGTTTGATCTTGACCATGGTAATTACATGCAGTATTTTCAAAATGATGTGTTCCCAATTTCAGCTGACACTTTTAAAACTATCGTTTTAATTTATTTTAATGTCTTAAAAAGAACATACTGCTTAATATTTTACTATACAAATCAAATTAATAATTACAGAGTTGCGTATTATTAATAAAAGTGACAAACAGCATATTCAAACTTTTAAAATTTGTATTATATTAGGAACAATCCAATTACAGTCATGTTCAAATACTTAGGACAATCATTTTTCTTTTAAAACTTCCGTACTGCCACTACTTAATAGCACTTTGAAGACACATGCTTATAAGAGACAATCAAAGGAGCAGACAAGATAGAATTTTGTCAGCTGTCCTTTTAAAAAAAAACAAACATTTCTGAAAGAAAAGTGGGTATTTAAAGTTTGGACATGACTATACGCACAAAACAAAACATTTTTTACAATCAAGTGTCCTGTGCAGAGAACAGAAGGTTGAATTTTGAACTGATACATGTTGCAGACATTTTTAGAACCAATCTAAGCGGGTTGGGAATTTAATTTTTGTATTCATGTAAAGAAGTAAGCACGATCCCAGTATCGAGCAACTAAAATTTATTTCGAAATGTAAGTGGTTAATTTTTGGGCCATTCTTATATTTAACTTAGTCCACTACAACTTAAGTTTCAATCCATCCTAGTCGTGGCTTAGATGATGATTACAGCACGCACCAGTTGAAAACTTTTAGCCTGCTGTTTTTTGCAGTAGGTGCTTGTTTGTGAGCGAGATTTAGTTCTGTACTGAAAAATATGTATATTGCATGATTATAGGGAATGAGACAAATCTTAATTTTATTCAGAAGATTATTGCCAATATTCTCACAAATGTCAACATTAGCGATAACAATGCTCTTCAACGTCTGCCCAAAATGATGCACCTTCTTCGCCTTGCAACTTACGAAGCCTTGTGAGCATAATCGGTTTCACACTACTGTCTCCTCGTAACAGTGACTTTATGAACTGAGTAAACAATTCAAAATGGTTAACATTACCTGCACCAGAAACTAATATCCACTGATATCCACGCTCAGAATACTCACACGAAAATTTTGTTCTTAACGACACAAGCAATTCAATGAAGCTTGATAAAAAATTAGGATACTTTTCACACACTCGTAACACAGTATCACACTTGATATCTATATACAAATGCCATATTTCACATGAATCTCCTTCATTCATTTTTGATACAATAAATTCGACAGTTGATAGCTGAACATCTTTTAATTCATCCATATTATTTATAAGTGTCATTTCCAACATCATTTGAAAAGTAGCTTTCGATTTACCACTTTCTTCCCAAAAAGATAATATATTTTTTCTGAAATCATCTGCAGATTTGCAAGTCCTTGACCAATGGAAAACAATCAACCAAAAATCTATCGTTATAATGGACGAATGTCTATCCATTAGCTGTTTGATCACTTTGTCAAAAGCGTTCAAAGCAACAACAGTGGAAACTGATGCTACTATATCGTTCTGGACTGTTATGTGAAGTCTCTGCTCTCCACAAACGTTAATATAACATTGTACCAATGATCTAATTTTCTCTACATCATGCACTATTAACAAGAATTTTTTTAGTAACTGATCACAAGCTCTTTTGAAAAACTCTACTTTATACGTACGCTTCCAATTTCGAAGTCTCATCCATTCTTGTAACTTTGATTCGAACATTTCCTCCGCATTTTCTGCACATGCTTTTCTGCACAACTCCTCAACAATTTTGGCTGACTCAAACGGTAAAGAAAAATCCTCCATTTCCTGAGTCTGACTGAGTTCTTCACTCTCACAAACTTTAACAAATTGTTCGAAGAGCAAAAATATTTTTGCCATTGGTCACGTCTTCATTGAAGAATTTTCTAATAGAATGTTCAACATCAGCCGACATCATAGTTACCGTATATCTGCTTTCCATCTGTTAAGTAAATAAAACTTTTGCTGTAACAATGCCTGGTTTGAACATAAAGATCTATCTACGTACAACAAAAACGTCACATTAATAACTAACTGAAAATCGAATCGCATAACAGTTTCCATTTATACTATTAGTAATTGCTAATTGTACACAGATAACTTGAAGGGAAAACAAGTTCAATTTAGTTTTTGATGCTCACGGCTTACGAGTCAATACATCACTTTATCGTGCTCACAAAGAACTGAAAATACAGTATACTAATCTTAAATGACTAACTTGCGTAAGAGTATGAAACTGTAACTCTCTTATGTTTCATACATTTTAAATCTCGTTCTAGCAACGAACTCTAATGACCACGGAAACAGTGACTGGATGAGGAATTCAAAGGCAACTGTCCAACGATTTTTACTAGTGTATGATTGGGTGCAGTGTGCTTTTGATCCTTAGTAATGTCAATAATAAGCATTCAAGCATTAGTTAGTGCTTTTACAAACCAAAATAAATACTATTCCTGTTATAATTATACAGAACTTGCTAGTTTTATTTCATCTAGACGACTGTTAAATGATTTTCAATACAAAATATGTTTATAGTATTTAAGAATATACGAACAATACTATCGCCTCCGTAATACGCATGAATCAAGACAACATTTACTACTAAATTTTCCGTTCCAATTCATGATGACCGATGAGAACGCGACAATTCTTTTATAGATCGCAGCAAGATCTACTGAACTTCGTGGATTTAATCTCGGCCAAAATGACATACAACTTGTATTGGTCAAGTGACTCCGGAGAAGTTCCATAAATTGGTTCTATTCTCTATCCAGAACAATGGAAGTTATGTCTGAGTTAAAGAAGTTGTTAAGTTATTTTGTCTGTCACTTTATATTCATTTTCACGTTATAGGCCTTATCAACTATGGAACATTTACTTGCTCTTTTCATTTATATTACCGTAATTCTTTTCCAAATGTTCACGACTGTATGAGCACAGGACTACCACGATCATTTTTGATATCTTCTTTAACATCTTATAAACACAGATCTAACTGCAACTGTATTTGAAGATCTATACTGTTCCATGGTTATTGTTTGAAATATATACGTGAGCTGAGATAAGTTGAGTTCGCCTGCCTTATTTAAACAGCACGTGGAACATGTCGCAGTAGGTGGGGAGCATTTAAGGATTACTATTTTTCAGGGCTTCTTAGCACAACTGCAAAATTACTGACAAAAAATGAAAACAATTCGTTTGCTACAAAAGGCAGGAAATTACCACGGTTTTAAAAAGTTTTGCGGAAGTAGCCATAACGGAACCACATGAATGATTTTTTTTTCTTTCTCGTAAACTATGTAATGTACGTTCTGGACTTGCCTGTCCAAGTGGTATTGCCGGTTAACTGGCTGTCAGTTACGAGAGATCTCACTATGTGAAAATCGGGAAAAATAGAAATGCAGAAAGACAACACACATAGGAAGGAAGAAATAAAAAGTATGGTCTACCGCACCAAGCTTTCAATTTCTCGAACTTCGCTCTATTTCTTAAACTAAATCAGGTTATGCAGCAGTTATTACTGAAACATTTATTTTCTGAAATAAGAGAAAGATAAGATATTTGCGGAAAACTATATCTGAAGAAATCTCACCTCCAAAATTACCCTATGTGGATATTTTCATGAGTAGTGACATATCTAATATTATACAATTATTAATGAAATATTTATTTATTAACTAAGAACAAAATTGTCTGAATAGATTTTCAGAAAGTCGTCTCAAAAACTTACCTCCAAGAGAAATGACCCCTTCCGGATTATATCCAGAGAAATAATTTACGCCCAGTATAGAGTTGCTAGAGAAATATTGACATGATATAAACACAAAATCGTTAGATCTGTTTCCGAGAGAAAACTCGAGAAACCTCTCTGGAGAATCTTATGAAAACTTCTAGGGGACAAACATCGGGACGAATGGAAAGACAGACATTCAAAAATAACCTTCTCGGTATTTAGAAGCCATGAAGCGTGTAGCCATCATCCGTTGAACACTCAATTTTTCTTTTTTCTTCAACACACCTTCTCTTCTATCGTTGCTCGAAAGTATAGAAGGTATATAGTGGGAGACATGAAATGTTCAGTTAGGTAGAAGGGATATATTACAGATGCTGAAGATGAAAGTAAACAGGAAAGAAAACAGAGTTGACAATGCTGAAAAATGACAGCGAACAATTTTTACCGACTATTACGAACATACTTTTAATGTGTAGGATGGGGGACAACTGTGTGTTGTAGTGAAATTTATAGCTAAGTCGGTGGAAAATTACTAGACGAACAACCCCACCAAACAGGACAGACGAGGAGCCTTCTGCGGAAAGAAGTAGTTCCTCCAGTAGCCAAGTTGGAGGAAATCATTGAAATTGAAAGGAAAACTTAACTTGATAGTTTAAATGTGATCAATGATTTTAACGGTTGAAGCACAACTGTGTGGAGATAAACAGAAAATTACTACACTATTTTTCCTTGTTGGCTATAAAAGAAAGTAAAGATAAAAACGTACAATGATCATTCGCAAGGTAAAATATTCCCCTTGTTCATTGACATGAATTGACTTGATTTTAGGTCCCTTCCAGCAGTAAGGTTTGTGAGATGTGGATCTACAGTTTAATGTGGTACTATGACCTTCCGTAGGGAATCGAACACGGGTGAAGATCTGAAATGCAATGAAGAATAGGAAGCATGTATGAAGTAGAAAAGAATATTTGTGGAACGTTAAATAAAGTTACGAAAAAGACCAACAGAAGTATTATGTGAAGTACTGTACTGTGCAGCGCAGAAACGCTGGAAAGCTTGAAATTTCGATTTGGAGAAGAGTGGAGAATATTACGTGGGTAAAAAGAAAACAGAACGAAACAGTGTTAGCGAAGTTTAAATAATAATAATAATAATAATAATAATAATAATAATAATAATAATAATAATAATAATGGCACTAGTTGAAAAAGGGAAAGAGACAACCTAAGGGATTACTTCAGAAAAGTTTTTCTTACAGTGTGACAAAATATAGGGTAGAAGGAAAGAGTGGGAGGGGAAAAAGGCAACTATAATTAATGGATGGTATTAAAGGGGATAATTCTTACGTTCAAATTAAGAGACAATAGAACACTCCATACTTTAAGGTGTTCCTAGCAAGCAGCAAGCGAACTGCTAGTGGAGCTCTCTCGTGGCTATATTGTTAACATATGCGCCTTCGACGCAGGAGACCCGAGTTCGATTCCGAGTGGCAGCTCATGTGGCTCAGATCCCACGTTAAGCTGTAGGTGAACGTCTCATGTAGCCTTGTTGCTGAAAGGGACGCTCAACTTCGAAATTCAAACGAACAGCCAGTAATTGGTGACAGAATGTTTATAATAATGTTATAAATATGAGGAATGGGACAGCAACTAAGGTAGATCGTAAGTTATTGAATTCAAGAATCTGGGGTCAGAAGAAAAGAAAAGGATTTCTAATTTTTGAAATGCATGAAAAGAGACAACGACTTTAGGACTATGTGAGAACTACAAAACAATTAGTTTATTATCAGACGCAGCCCAAGTTTTGAATCAAATTAAGAAAATGAGGAAGAATATCTGAGGTACAAAAACGGTTATATTAATATACTTAGGGTAATCAGTGAAAGATTTATAGGAAAAGAAAATGATATACATACGAGGCGTTCCGAGTAGTAAAGGACACTTAAAAAAAAGTGCCATCTGAAAGTTTGAACTACAATTGAGATGTTCGAGTAGTAATTACCATACTACTCTGTGGTGGCCAGGTCTCATCACTATATGAAGTTTGTGTAAGTTCATCTTTCCCTTAGAAAATAACTAGTAAGGGGGAGTTTCATGGAACAAACTCTGAGTAGGCCGTTATTACTCAGAATGTCTCTACATATAAAGGTAACCAAGAAAGTTTTGTCGCTTTTCCACTTACCACCTTCGAAAATCGATATGTCACTACGACATACCTGGAAGATCAAAAATAGTCCCCATCAGCATCAACGGCCTTCTGCCAACGTTCTGGAAGGCCATGGATTTAATCGCGATAGAATATGATGGGCCGTGAAACGAAGTAAGTATCAAGTGCATTTTGCACCTCTACTAGGGATTTGAACTGGCGTCCTCTAAGGTGATTGTCCAAGGAATGGAACAGGTGATAATCGGACAGAGCAATCCGGGGAGTATGGTGAATGCAATAGTGTTTCCCATCCAAGGCGTAGAATGATGTCCCGGGTCATCCTAGCCACGTGGGCCTAGTGTCCTGTAACAGGAGGACCCCTTTGCGATTCAGAAGTGCTGGCTCCAGAGTTTTGAGTTTTTCTTGAACAACGCTCAACTGTTGACAGTACACAGTTGCATTTTTGCTCTGACCAGCTGGTAGCAGTTCTCGATGCACAATGCCACAAAAACTCCACCAAACACACAGGATGATTTTCTGGTGCAGTGGTGGTTTTGGCTGTTTTGGAAGCGATTCATGGGATGCTAACCAATGATGACGGCGCCGTGAAGCTTCGTACAGGATCCACTTCTCATCTCATGTCCACACCCTGTCCAGAAATGGCTATTTCCTCAGACGAGACATCAAAGAAACACAGGTGTCTGCTCGCGGTGCCTTCTGACCCGGAGTCAAATTATGTGGGATCCATCGAAGCAACTTCTAATGCCTTTCAAGTTGATGCAGGTGCTGCCGAATGGTTTCTCCACTCACACTGAATTGTAGTCCCAGTTCCTCACATGTCTAGTCACTGTTCGTCTCAACTGCTGCCTGAAGATCTTCATTTTGTACATATATTGGTTTTCCGGCACGTGGTGCGCCTTCGAGTGTTTCGTTACCGTTCTTAAACTTATTAAACCACCGCTACAGTGTCCGCGTAGTCACGACACCCTCATCAAAGGACTGGCATAAGTTCCACCCTGAGCAGCGGCGTTTGAACCCAGTTTGAACTCGTAGAATATATACGCTGTTATGACACTCTGTAGAAGCCCTATGTTTACTCTGTCCTTACACATTAGGCTGGAGCGAAAAAATCCAATTTTCGAGTATCGAATTCTAATAGGGCTCAAAAGTTGTGTATTTGCATGCTAATTGATGGAAAAATAACGAAAAAACTCACACTTTGGATTGTCAGTTCGCGCAAACGGCCTAAAGTTTGAAAAAAATACCAAAATTTACCTTTACGCGAAAGGATAAAGTCGAATTCTAAAAGGCCTCTAAAGTTGCGTATTTGCGTGCTAATTAATGTGACAATAACAAAAATAATCACACTTTAGATCTTCAGCTCGCGCAAACGGCCTAAAATTAAAGAAAGAAAAAAAAAATGACAAAAAACACGAAAATTTACCTTTACGCAAGGAATATACAGATTATTTTTCTTTTCATTTCTACAATATCTAAGTACTTTATTTTAGTTGTGTGAGGGCATGTTTGTTAATAATTCGTTAATGTGAGTGATTTTACACATTTTACTTTCATAACGATTTTGCAGTTCTTCGCCCATCTTTTTTTCATGAAATGGTCCAGAACTCATCACGAGGAGGTGGCTGCAATTCGAGTTCCACCGACATCCTACTCAATTCTCCTACCAATTAGGGTGTGCTAAATTATGGTGGCTTAGCCAAGGACGTTGTCTTAAATTCAGATTTTTAATCAAATTTTGGGATTGTGAGTCTTGAGAGCAAATTTGCTCTAATGTAGCCATCTCTGTTTTCTTGTCCGTGCACTTTTCCTGCAGACTCTGTGACAAGTTTGACACATCTTTCAACCTCCTGAGTATGGCATGGAACATTTAAGACATCAAACTCGTGAGCAGATTTGTCATGCATAAGTGATAAAATAGTTTCTGTTGTCAAGCTTTCGAGCACTGGAGGAGGCGACTGCTTACAATTTCTCCAATCTATCAGCTCACTGTAGTCCGTATTTCAAAATTTATTGAAGTTGCCACAAAAGTTCTAACATATTTCAACTTCGGATATTGATTTCTTGCCTCTAGCACTCTCCCATAACCCAATTCTCGTACGTATTGTCTCTCATACACTGTCATAGTTAACAATATGTCTTTGGATGACAGATGAACGCGTTTCTCTAAATCACAGGATCGATAATTCTTTCAATGTTGTTTGGTAAATGTCTAATTGTTTAAACTACCTTCAAAATATGTTTAGGTCCATATTCCACTGACTGATCACTTTATGTCGAACCACATAGGAACATATGTCTTTATAATGTAGTTTACACGCACTTTGAGTTCGTTTGTAGGATTTGAGAAACGTACAACCGTAAGACCCGGTTTGCACATGTCAGCCATCGATGAGAGGTCTAGGATCTCTTATAGCCACATCTGGAGCACACTGCCCTGTATGAATTGCTCTGTTAGAACTTGTATGGCAACTTCAATAAATTTTAATGCCACGAACTACAGTAAGCTGATAGATTGGAGAAAATGTAAGCTATCATCCCCTACAGTTTCTTTTCACTTATGCATAACAAACCTGCTCATGAGTTTGACTTCTTAAATTTTCTGTCATACTCAGGAAATCGAAAGGTGTCAAACTTGTTACGGAGTTTACAGGAAAGTGTGTGGACAAGAAACCAGAGATGGTTACATTAGAGCATTTTTGCTGTCAAGACTTACAATGCCAAAATTTGATTTAAAAATATGAATTTAAGACAACATACTCGACTAAATCAACATAATTTAGTACACCCTAATTGGTCGGAGAGATAAGTAAAATGTGGATGGAACTCGAATTGCAGCCACCTCCTCGTGATGAGTTCTGGGTCATTTCATGAAAAAAATTTGACAAATGGGCGATGAGCTGCAAAATCATTATGAAAATAAAATGTATAAAATCACTCACGTTAACGAATTATTAACAAATACTCACACAACTAAAATAAAGTACTTAGACGCTAAAGAAATGAAGGGGAAATAAAATCTGTATATTCCTTGCGTAAAGGTAAATTTTGGTGTTTTTTGTCATTTTAAAAATTTTAGGTCGTTTGCGCGATCTGAAGATCCAAAGTGTGATTGTTTTCGTTATTTTCCATTGATTAACAAGCAAATACGCAACTTTTGAACCCTTTTAGAGTTCGATACTTAAAAATTTGATTTTTTCGCATAAAGGTAAATTTTGATGTTTTCTGTCATTTTTTTCAAATTTTAGGCCGTTTGCGCGAACTAAAGATCCAAAGTGTAATTTTTTTGGTTATTTTTTCATTGATTAGCATGCAAATACGCAACTTTTGAGCCCTATTAGAATTCGCTACTCGAAAATTTGATTTTTTCGCTCCACTCCATTACGCATGTTCACGATGTAACTGAACTGCCACAACCAGGTAGTACGTTGGATATACTTACACTAACAACTGATCAGCTTTATTCGCATTCATCTCACGGTGTGAGGGCCAATGGAACACGGACCTCCACAAAAAGCGACAGAACTTTCTTGGTTACCTTTATAGTATTGAATAGTGCTGTTTACATTTCATATTTTCGTTTGTTTTTTTTTTTTTCTCTCGAATATGTGAAAATCGATTTTCGGTTTAAAACAAAAAACAATTTTCGAGTGTTTTGAAATCAAACAACTGTTACAGAAATCGAAATTGAATTTTAGTTTTGAAATACTAAAAGGTTTTCAAAATCTAAAAATCACTGGCGAGTTTGATCGTCTCTCCATTACAAAAATACTTTCTAGCCAATAATAATAATAATCGAATTAGGAGCGATATTCCCTTTCTTTTCTGTTCTTTTATTAAGATACCACTGCCTAGCTTTCGAAACATTCCTATATAACCAGTGCTCGAAACCAGAAATGTGAAGCGCCAGCGCCGGGATATGTTTCACATACGAATATTCAAGTGTACGGTTCAATTAAAAAGCTCCCTATACAATCTTCCTATGAAAGGTGCTGTAATGGAAATTAATGGAAAGAAGTGGAAGAATATCATACCGGACTACGCGACCCTTTTCAAACATTGTATATAACATATAAATACTTCTAGTACTTCTTAATGTAACTTCTGGATGTTGAGAATAAACGGTACAAAGAATGAAAGGAAATACAAAGTAGGCAAATTCCTTTTTCTTCTTGTGGCACGTTCAGCAAATGAACTGTCAGAATCAAAACATAATTATATCTTTATAAAGAAGGTAACATTCTTTTCCAGTGATTTCTTTCCACTCTTCCGCGTGTCATTTAAGTTACAACTAAAATATCAACATTTTATCTTTCTTTATCTTTCTTCTTAATTGTTCTTTTTCTACACGCAGTGTCGTATCTAGTGTTAACAGCCCAGAGCAAATGCGGAATTGCGCGTCCACATCTTTCAATCCTTACATTCATATTATACAGGAAAATTTCTTTCTCTTTTTCTCCACTTCTTTGCTAAATGTAATTGTCCTTGACTTTGGAAACAAAACAAAACTACTAAACTCTGTGGCCTATGGAGTCCAACGGTTCAAACTTGCATTGACAAAAGATTGTCAGGGACCCATTTTTTTCCAAGTTCATCTCAACGTTATTGTCCAATCTACCGAATGGTACTTTTTCTTTTGGGTTTCCATCCGATCAATATTTTAAAAGTGTTTCTACTAACTTCTATTCTGGCTATATGACCTGTCCTAGTTTTAATAACCTTAACGATATTGTAAGTCATAAAATTCCAAATTATGAAGGTTTAGTAATTCCTCATTCTCACTTTCCTTTGGTCCATATATTCAACTCAGGATTTTATTTTAGCGAGGCCACATGAGATGAGAACCTATAGTTTAATCTATGTCACCATAATGAGTTCAAATTTCAATGCTCTCCCAGTAGTCTGCTCCCCAATATGTAGAGGGTGGCTGTACTTCCGTCCGTACTGATGACATCAGGAGTGGTATCGTGAAGCGCGAATCATTGTTTGATGAGCTGAAGAAGTATAAAAGTGTCAGTTGTACGTATTCAAGATAGAATGAGGCGAATATGAAAATCGTGTGGCCGTGGAAGCTTTGCACAAGGTAGACGAATCACCATGGGAGATTTGTTTACCACACTATCCAGTGCCTTCTTGAGGCTGAAACTGTGAAAGATCGCCAGCAGCAAGGAAGGTCATGCACAGTACGAACACTGGAACTTGTGAAAGAAGTGGCGGCGCGTGTTCGACGAAATCAAGTTAGGAAACAGTCAGTTATGGCTCGTGAGCTAAAGGTATCGAAAATGTCTATGTCTCGCACGTTAAGCAATGACCTGGACTCCATGCTTGCAAACAACGCAACGGACATCTCCTGACAAATGAACTGAGCGCCAGAGGCTCCTAAAGGCATAGCGCTTACTTTAGCGTTACGGAAGAAATCTTTTTTACTGATGAAAAAACTTTTAGTGTTGAGGAAACTTTCAATGCCAAAATGACAGGATATATATCAAATCCTTAGAGAAGCTGGTAAAAAGGCTCCACGGATTCAGAGGGGTCAGCACTGTGCCTCATTCTTGGCGTGGTGGAATGTGAGTTACGAGGGCACAACGGAGCTCCATTTCCGTGAGAAACAGGGTCAAAACGTCAGCCAAAGTGTACCAGGAGACAGTACTTGAGAAACTAGTGAAGAATCTCACCAATACCCTCTTCCATGGACAGAACTGAAGTTTCCAGCAGGACTCAGACCCAGCACACACGGCATAGGCAACCCAGCAGCGGCTAAAGGCAAATGTTCCGGACTTCATTTCCACTTCAGATTGGTCTTCTGCAAGTCCGGACCTAAATCCTTCAGACTAAAAATTTGGTCCAAGCTTCAGGAGATGGCTTGCAAGAAGAGACGTACCAATATTTCAAGTTTAAAGCGGTCTCTTCGGAAGGCAGCTTTTTTCCAGTTGATGTGTTGCGTAATGCAACTAATGAAGTCACAAAGACTTAAGGACAGTGTCCATACTAATGGTGGCCATTTTGAATAATTATTTGTGATTTTAGTTCATAATGCATCCATGTAACTCACATTATTAAGATCTTAAAATATATCTCCAAGCTTTTTGTGTCAATGTACTTAAAACTTTGAGACAGTATTTATGGTAAGACTAGGTATACATATATGCATTTAGATATGGAGTGATCGTGGTTCAGTTGATACATTGTTGACTAAGCATTAGATTTTCCACGTAAGTATATAGTACTTTATTTTTCTTCCTTGCAATGTACAGCCTAACAAGATCGGTACACTTACTTCATTTAAACAAAATGAAAATACATTTTCAGCAGAAAAAAAGTAAAAGAATCACAATGTAGTTTTGTAACGAAAACTGCACTTCAGGGCAAACGCTATTGTATTAAAAAAAAAAAAAAAGTTTTATATGTTTGATAACAGCTATTTATCGACCAGAAACAAGTTTTAAACATTTTAGTTAGCCCCTCCTCGTAATAGCTCTGCCACTGCATATAAATAGCTAGAACTATTCATTAAAACTCAAAAAATGAAATGAAATCTTTAAGTTTTACGTCCCACAGTGATGCCGGCTAAGATAAAGGAGACGGTGATGATGAGAGATGAAGGAAATGGTGGAATGAAGAAAGTGTGCTCGTTCCAAGTCTCATAAAGCCTAGGTGCTAAAAGAAATGCTAAAATCCAACACAACAACTATATTATAATCATTTTTAACAAGTATAAGTATGTAACAAATTTTGAAGCTACTTTGAAAGTAAAATTATTTAACTTATTTAAACAGTACTTTATGTCTAGTTGTGATGACTAAACTTGCATAACTTGCTAACATCTTTGATAATAATGAATGGAAAGCTTCATATTTACTTATAGGAACTATAGGACATATATTCATAAGAAAAGTGTTAGGGCCCAAGTGGCCAGCAGAATAATGAAAATAATGTAGGAATAATTTCATGCACTTCCACAAAAAAGATCATTGTCGAATTTGCAACAAATGATCATAATGGATTGTTTCATAAAAGTGTATCTAGTGAAGTGAGGTGTCTGTTACATGTACTTTTAAATATCGTTTCCAGTTTACACAACTTCAACGTTAAGAAGACTAACAGGTATATTAAGGAACCTAAATAGAACCTGAACATGTGTTTTCTGAGGATATTTACATTACTTGAATAATTTGATCTGGACACATTGCTCTCATTTGGCGTTGAATTGTCAACTGAAAATTATTTTTAAAAAATTCACATCTCATGCCACCAAAAATACAGAACTAGCTTTCAGAAGAAATCTCATGGACAAACTACACAAGCCATGTAAGTGTTCAACCACCTTAGTCCCAAACTGCACAAAATTTGCAAATTGTTAATCTGCCAGAGGAATTAATGTTTACAACCAAAAAGAAATTGCGAAACAACCTCATAGAGCATAAATTAAAGACATATTATGGAATTCCGGATAATTATTAATGTGAGTACTGTTTTTGTGAAAACGGTGAATTGATGGAAAATAAAGGAACAATTATTAACTTAAGGGTAATTAAAAATCGAAATTAAGTCATTGAATATTTTACACTAGCTGTTCTTTAAAGGATACAAAACTTAGAACAGGGAATGTAAAGCAAGAATCCGGTAATACAGTAATAAAAATGGTGGTGATGACGTTTCCTGAGAGGAAGAAATATTGAACTAAAGTAACAAACATGGAAGCACAAGGTAAGCATTTTTCTTATCAAAAGTTTCAACTGAAATAAACAAACTAGTGTTGGGCAAAAAACCGGTTTCGGTTTTTCACTTTTTTTTTCTCCGAAATTTGTTCTATTTCTGACCAGAATAGTTTTGTTCTTCTCCGGAAACCGAATCCGTTTCCACAGAAATAGCTTTATGTGTTTTCCAAGTTTTCATCGAAACCAGTTTCGGTGAAAACAGGAACAGTTTTTTTAGAAAACCGAAACCGGCTTCGGTGAAAAATCGAATTTCGGTTTTTCTAGAAACGGTTTCCGGTTTTTATTTTTTAAAAAACGGTTTTCCCCATCACTAAAACAAACCTGAAGCGTCTCTTCTTTAAATTAATGCGTAAAATACCTTTATACCGTATTGGAACTTAAACAACTACGTTTTCTGTGACAATGTTTTAGAAGTGGAGAAAACTCTTTTTGAAGCTGCTAATTTTGCGAGCTTAAATAGGTAGGTAAATTTTAGCCAAAACAGAAAGAGTGGGATACCCGGTTTCGAATATTTACACTATTCTAGGTTATTAACGTTTGGCGCCAGAATTTCATATCGTATTGTGTTGCACTACTTTCAGTAAGTATGAACTAGAATTTTCTTTCTTTTCCACAGACCTTATTCAGATATCGGTATCGTAACACGAATTTCGTTCTTAAAAAGAGAAACTAAAAATCGAATTTCGATTTTGAAACCCAAAACCGAAAATTATTTTCGGTTTACCAAAAGAATTGAATTAGTCAGTACTACTAGTTATTGACTTCTAATAAAACTTTTGACCACATAAAATTAAATAATTTATACGGGTGCCAATGAAAAAGTTTGGAATGCAGCGGACGGAAAGATCAGTTCGATAAGAAAATGAAAATGAAATGAAATTTTTGAATTTTACGTCCCACGATTATGCCAGTTAGGCTAAAGGAGACGGTGATGATGAGAGATGAGTGAAATGGTGGAATGAAGAAAGTGGGAGGAAACGGGTGAACCATGAGAAAACCCACGCACCAGAGGTGAACGCTCTACTACTGAGTCACCGCGGCCCCGATAAGAAAATGAGTAAGTGTACTTAGTCATTTAGTTAAATTTGCACAATACGATGTTTTGCATTACATGTGTTTTCCTCAACTTTGAGATAACCAATCTTGTAGATTGATTGAGCATAATGTAAAAAAACTGCGTTCATTAAATAGTTTAAAAGTAGAAAGGTGATAATTTTATATTCCACTTACAACGCACAAGAGATACCTTAACGTAAGATTTACCTCAACATATTTAATAAATACAGAATAAAATTTCGTATCTACATTGACGCACACTAATGTACATTGCTCATAGGAGAGATTTGGTCGTTTCAGAAGACTATTTCCTTTCATATAATTTGTACAGTCCCCAGCAAAAATTAATACACTCAGCCTACGTGTTCTTTCGTCGAGAACTTCTATACGAACTAATAATTGAGTTTTCAGCATTACGAAGAACTTATCTCCTTAACTCACAATTCGTGCGGAAATTATCCGACAAAATAACATATATACCGATCTGCGCTGGTGATTGTACATGAAGTAATTTCTTACTATTGAAATCTAGAAGTTAAATCAACATTCCTTTCGGTCTCTTTAGTCCACTTAAGTTTACCATTAATTCATTCACACAACTTCCTCCCAAAAAATACTTTCACCCTCCCTAAAGCGTTAGGAATGCAACAGCTTTCAAAGCAAAGATATACATAAACAACTATTCATTTTTCTACAAATATCTGTTTCTGCATCCACGAGTTAGCCAAATAAACCCATACATGAACAAAAAGAACGTACGTGTGTGTGTGTGTGTGTGTGTGTGTATTGAATATATAAAAGTCACAACTACTGGCAAGAAAAAAATGGAAATATCAATGAAAAAAAGAAAAAAAAAAGGATAAGCGCTTGACTCGTACTTCTAATCATCATGGCGAGCTGGCACCCTGGATTTTACGAGCCCTGTTGATAAATATGTAATGTACAAAATTACACAGATCTTATTTCCCATAATCTAAGATGATAAAAAGTGAAAACTTACACTTTGAAGGGAAGTTTGGGATCGGACGTCAGTGTAATCTTGAATGTAACTTTGGACCTAGAAAAGAGAGAAAAACTTCATTGTTTTATACTATTGGTTGTCATAGCTGATTTCCATAAATAATATCTGCGAACTACAAATAAGGCTATAGCATTACATCTAAATGCCAACTGTGAATCAAGTCTATGAAACAAGTTTGAAATGTCCTATATTATGCGAGATAATGACAGCTATAAGGTTAGATAAAGTTACAGACTATTTTTACATCTCATTTATACCGCAAATATTCGAGAGAATTTGTGGTGTGTTGATTATTTAATCTTGAGCAGTATAACATGTGATTCATAAGTAAAAGATAGTTACTGGTATGGGCAATATCTTGTCAGAAAAAAAAATCCATTATAAATTCCAATCTATTCTAACTTCTTGTTTTCCTCAAGAGATGGCGAGGACTAAATTAGTGTGAGAGAGCGATGTTATCGCCCTCTCTCCCCTCCTTAGCTCGCTTGGTGATGCCTGCTGCTGTGCGTCTTCATTGAGAATTAAGCAATGAACCTGAGTGTTCAACGAGAACAACAACTAACATGAACGCTTAATCAACAAGAACGATCTATTTTAACGTGAATGTTCAGCCTGAAAGCTGAAATGGAAATCAACCGAGTTGAATGAAAAGGAGGAGTGCTATGTAACGAAATCGTATTACAACATTGAGTGTAATTAAAACGGAATATAAAGAAGATTTAAGTGATTTTCTCTTAAATAAGTTTCGTCATAAAAACACGTGTGTTAAATGGTAATCGCGTAAAAGGGGGCTAAATAAGAGCAGTCAAGATTCACACAGAAATAGTTCTCAAAACCAGGATAATCCCATTCCTAATTAGAGCTGTTAAATGTGGGACAACAAGTTTTAAGTGATTTGTGTTAAAATAAAGAATTTTGCAACCTTAAAATTGTTTTATCATAGGGTACTTAAAACTAACGGTGTTGATTGGTGTCTGCGAGCAGTTTAATTCGGAAATTCCTTCTTTCATTTCCGTAAACTACGCCTTTGATGCTCAAACAAGACGAAGTGTTAAATGGTAAAAACTGTGCTTTTAATATTCATTCAGGAGGAATGCTAAGAGCTAAAAATTTAACAAAGTACGCATTAAACAATAACCTAAAAAAAATATTATTTAATCATTTTCAGCTTTCATAGACAAAAAAGGGAGGAACAGTCTTCTTGTAGTTTGCGAGTGATAAAAACCGGTTTTGACTACATGATGCTAAAGGGTCAAAGTGTGTGTATGAGCCTACAAAACAAGACTAACTTGTTTTTAATTTATTTTTGGTCTAATTACTATAAATAAAAACGAAAGTGAAGTTATATATAATAGTGCTCTTTAATTTGAAAAGGAAAGGAAAATATATTTTAATAATAATTTAGAGATTTAAATACAGATTTCTTCAAATAAGAATTTAATGTTTTCTGTAAGAAACGGTTGTTGAATTTAGAATTCTTGATAGATGATGAAATCTGAATGGAAGCCATCGCTATGTTGCCACCTCCCAAAATAGGAATTCATAAATCAGCGAATTGTTACAATCCTACTCTCGTTTCATCTCAGGATTTCAAGACGTGATTGCTCCGACATCTCCTCTTTGTTATATAAAAGAACAATTTGATTGGCGAGATGAAGAGCATATGACCTTTAAAGAAATTAAAAGTCATGATCTAAACACGAGGTTTATAGTTCCTGTTGGATTTAAGCAAGATCTTTAGATTATATTTTTTTAAAAAGTCGAAAATCATAGGTCAATCTATAATTTGGAATTCATTAGTCTGGTTAAAACAGTGCTAAGATTTAAGCATTATCTATTCAATGAATTTGACACGGACCACTTCTCACTCTCTTGGACCACGAATACATCTAAAGATTACTAAAATATGTTTCTATGGTAGAAAAACTTTCACAGTTTTCGTTCAAAATACATCACATTTGAACGAGAGATAACTTAGTAACGTACGTATTGTCTGCGCTTCATGATCTGTATAATTTTGAAATGCAAAATGAAGTTAGTCGGTCTTAATGTGGTTGGAGGATATATGTCATGTGTCCACTTCAGAATTTTCGAAAAAAGGGATCACGAATTACAACCAATTATACAAAATATTTAGGCTGCAAACCTTGCAGAAGGGTATTTCATCTATAATGGGTCTTTGCTGAAACGAACTACAACAATTCGTTTTCTACTAAAAATTGTGATACCTAAGGATCTTAGGATTCATATAACGACATACTATCACCAAGAAAAATTGACCGGAGGATACTGTGGAATGCAAATGACGCTTACGAAGATAATAAAGAGGTTCACAAGGAACAAAACAGTAGATATGAACAACTGCATGAAGGGACTTGTGATGTTTATCAAAAGGCCAAACAATCAAATGTGACGAAGACGGGACAATTAGGGACACATAGTGTATTTTTTGATTTCCAATAGCCAGCGTTTCATTCAGAAAAAAATGTTCGGGGACCACATCTCCCACTGCTAGTATTTATTATTATGTTATAGACTATTATTTTGGGCTCTCAGAGCTCCGGGGGACAGGGCCCCGAAAAAACATGTCTGGAAGAAACACTGCCCATAGCACTTGAAGGAGGTCCCGAAGGATATACCATTCATTATATAGCATTTTCGCTTTATTTTGACCTGAAGAATAACGCTCTGTTGTCCGTGGACCTCATTTTTAGAACCTGATTATATATAACAGGGACATTTACTACTTCTTGCATAATTCGTTGAGCTGGTTGCGATAGATCTCATAGTTTTCAAGTCAGAGAATTCTAAAACGTGCCGTTTCGCATTTCAGGCTGTTTATATCACTGAATGGAGGCGTTTTTCGATTCAAGTTTATTTTATTTTTTATTTATTTTTATATCATTTGATATAAGGAACCATCTCTCGCAGTTTGGTAATCAGATTTCTAAGTATAATGTGATATAGTAATGTACTGCTAGAATTTGTAATAAGTATACGCTCGACTATTTTTAAAAATATAGCATTAATCTATGCATACACGCTCCACTGCATGGTGGAGAATGAGACTATTAATGGTTTCGGATCGCAAGGAAGTTAACTTGGGAGGATCTAACCGTTGAGGGTTATTAGCTTAGCCTCCGATATTGTTTCTAAGAGGGAGACGGGAACATGTTACGGGTAGAAAATGTTATAGCTTTGTGAACATTCAGAAAGTGTTACAAGACATAAGAAGGAGCCATCTGTTTATATTACTCATACATAGGTCAGATTGTAATCATTTGACCAATCTATTCTGGAAGTAATAGTAGAATAAATAAGTAGTGAATTGATATTCTTGGAAAATATTATTGCTTTCATTTCCATAGATACTTGTAAAAGAATCTTCCGAATTACAGTAACGATTGGTAGATAACTAGTACCCATTAGGTAACACTATGCAATGTTATAATAAATAACACTTATAATAACATCTATGTGTTGTGTAAATATAATTAATCGTCGCCGATAATTTCAGTTGAACATCCTACAATTACTTATAGGTCAATTGAGGCCTTCCGGGTAGTAAGGGAGGACTCACAAGTAAACCTTACGTTTAGGACTCATACATATGCTGCAACAATATTTAATTTCCCTGTAACTTTTTACCAATTGCGCGTAAATCAAAATTAACGTGACCATTGTTCTTCTGATTAAATTTGCGCCTTAAACCATGTATCACATGACCCTATTCCTTTTTTAAGAACTTAATCTTAATTCAAAATGGAGGATTTCAAGATGGCCGCCGTCAGGTATACCCTTACTACAAGATTTCCCCCTAGTCCTAATATGTACCCATATATTTGTTATTCACCTTTTGTCGTTACAAGAGGTCTTACAGAGCTTTTACCTCCAACTGTATGAAGACTATTCTGTACTTCCATGTGATGTTCTGGTAGCTCTATCTCCTAAACCCCTGGAGCTTTGAACCTACAACTTCACTGAAATACTGACCACATTTAGTACTACTTTCTCATGTGTGTCTCAGTCAGGAACTCGATTCACCCAAGCGTAAGGTTTACTTGTCACCGAAGGCCTGTTTCCCGAGAGCACACTACAAACGGTCCACACAATCATTTAATTATTTTGTAACTGATTACTCTAAAAGAGGAATGACTTCTACCATAGGCACGAGAAATGGTTACCACAGAGTGGTTTCGTGTTGCTACTCGAATACTTCAAATGTAATTTCCAAGCGTTCAAGTTGAACGCAACTTTTGTTGAGTTCGCCTATACTATCTGGAACACCTCAATTATTCAACTACATTGAAAAATTAATTTAATTAGTTACATCTTTGCTGTTTGCATCTTTTCTTAAACAGTATACAGAAGCTCTATTTTATATTTACAAGTGGGACGTTACTAATATGAAACCATGACAAGTGCTACTGAGATTACTATCATTGACATAACTCACTTATTTTCACTAACCCCGCTTACGCATATACTCATCATCGCTGTCGCGCCTCCCCTTTCAGATGCAGCGCGAGAGCGCAGAATTGTTGAAAAATTACAATTCTTTTACAATCTGCGTACAAATACAGTGTCCGGAAACCAACCTGTGCTAGGTGCTCACAAAAAAGAAAAGAATGCTATCTAATCGAGTCAGAGCAAGGTGAAGCTTGTGCGTCTGAAGGAAGACGCGGCAGCGACGGTGCGTATACGCGTAAGAATGTGAGATTAATGAAAAGAAGCACCTTTTGGCAATGACACGAGTTTCAATAGCACTTGTCATGGTTTCATACTAGTAGTGCTCCACTTGTGAACATCCCCATAGCAGAACGTGCCGCGATTTACGACGTGATCGCAGAAAATTTGCCGCGCCTGCGCAGAAAAATTGCCACGGGGAAAATAAAAAAAAAATAGCTAACAGAAAACTATAAAAACACGGTTGCTATGTGTAGATGTCATAAATGCAGGGACGACTCGCAAAATATAGTTTAACCTGTGTTTTACGTCAAATAGTGTTGCAGTAAAGCTAATGATGTTGTCCGAGGCCATATGTGAAAACTGGGGTTCAGTGGTTACTAATATGATGGAGAAAAGGCCAACAGCGACGGATGGACTTAGTGATGACATTGCACCAGCTTACATACATTATCCTAAATGTACCCCCATCAGGATATAAAAAACAAGAAAATTTCATAAAGGTGCTCTAACTACAAAAGTCGGTGTATCGTATCTTAAATATTTTAAATCTGCTTCTTTTAGCAAAACTCTTTTAAAAAATGTGACTTTACAATTTGTAACTCGAACTAGTGATACAGATGAAAATATTTTACCATGTTTTATGTAACGCTGTAGTAAAAAGATGATAGTACCTGCTTTTTTATTTTGCAATTCCTGCAGAAAATTTTTGACTTACAAACGCTCATCGCAGAAAGACAAAGGAAGTTCTGCCATCCAGGTGAACATAAAATACAGCTTCTGTACACTGTGCTGAAATACACTGCCGGTAGAAAATAGCATCTCATACAGTTCTCTTTCATATCCACTTACTCACATTATCCATCGTAAAGCACTTATAATGATTTTACACTAGTAACCCTACACTTGTAAGTCTAAAATACAACTGTATTATTTTGTATTTAATTCTGTCGCCTGCAGAAATTGGCTATAAATGTCTTTTCCGGCAAAATATTGAATTTTACCTGTAAATTTTTCAAAATATGGTCTGCTGAAACTACACAAACACCAAAAAATTATTTTTCAACAACTACTTTTGGTGGCCCCCTTTAACTTCATCTACAAGCGAGATATTTTCAGGGTTAAATTCCAAAGTTGGGCGTCCGTTTCCAGCAATTTTTTTAAAATTTACAGGAAAGATATGGATAATTTGATCGTTTTTGTGCTTGATAATATATAAGAGTCTCAAAAAATATGTTTATTTGTTATATATAAGCGGTTACAAACATGGGACTATACGGCGAGCGTAGGGAACTACTTGGCGCAAGGTAACTGAACAGATGCATTGTGGGAAAGAAACGAGCATTTATGTTATCAACATGGCGAATGTACAAGGGCAATGAACTACTAGTTTTAACATTTGTGAAGGAATACGTTGATTACGAGCAAAATCTTTTAAAAGTTTGTGAAGAGCACGGATTAATGAACCTAATAACAAATTACAGAAAGTGTGGAAAGGAGATAACAGCGAAAAAACGTGGCGAAAGCGGACGCCCAACTTTGGAATAAATGCCTATTTTCATGTCGCCCAGTCCAAATCTTTTACGAACAATAAGAAGGAAATTACTGAAAGAATTATAATTTTTCAACAATTACTTTGAGTGGTGTGCCAGAACTAAACCTCCACGTACTTTAATTAATAATGATGTACTGACATTTAAGTGATGTACTAAAACATTCAAATATTAACCACTAAAAAGAAACCAATAAATTCCATACCCCATTATCAATTTTATGGAGACCTTAATCCACAAAGGTGTTTCAGATTTGAAAAATCAGATCGTCCGATGACTAGCGTATACTTTTCAAAAAATAAAAACTTTCACTTGAACATATGTTTCACACAGTTTCTGCTCCCTCGTTTTCTTGTTACTCGATGACGTAAACACACTGCGACGATAGCAGAACAACGTTCTTCTCCTCAGAGTTGCCAATTACTCACAGATTTGATTACTCAAATTAGCAGACTTTAATAATAATAATAATAATAAGACTCTTTCATAACTCCGACAGAGGTGCATTACGACAATTTAGGATGTAATGATAGTCCTCGGAGCTAGATCATGATTCAGTGTGAAAACCAACTTCGATGTATGTATGCTGTCGCGTAAGTTCTATAGAGATGTGCCGGTATTAGTGACTCTGCTCTCGTTTTTGAATACACTTCCCTGGTTGTTCCGAGTAAACTTCATGAGAATCTAAGGCGGGCTATACACTATAGGATAGATCCTAGGAAATCTCTTACGATTTGTCCTAGAGTCAAAATCTCAACGTGTATGGCATCAGATCTCATGTCATTTCCTGTGTTCTGAACGATCCTATGAGATTTCTCTTGTTTAGAGCACGCTCTTAACAGACACAGACACACAATCTCAGGAAAATATATTTCTTAGTTGCGGATAGACGAAGCGTTAAACAACTTAAAACTGCACTGTTTACGTCGCGGTAATAGAAAATACTTGTTTTGACGTGTCGAGCCCTAGAGGTGTCAGTTTTCTTCGAGGGAAATCACTGGCAGTGGCAGTGAAGCCGCCTTAATAGATACAATTTATCACATAATAATTTCTAGTGCAGTCATCGACTTGGGTAACATGACTGCGACTTTCTATTTACCTTTAAAAATTTTCGTTTTATCTTATCTGGCACACTGGTAATTTTCAATATGGCGTTGTGCGCTGGGATGTGTGTTGTTTTGAAATTCTAGTGGCTTGTATTGGTGCCAATGGAAAAGTGATTGTTGACATTATTTTGCATTTCATGAAAGTCAAATTATATGTTAATTAGTTACATATGCGCCTTTAGTAATATTGACGATAATTTTGTTTTTCCTGGAGAGTAGGAAATCAGTTGTTTTTATTATTGTAAGTATATAGTCTTCACTTGAACACACATTTCATTCCTAGTAGTGGTAACGTTTTGTGGCTAAGCGGTTAGCATAGGAGACCTAGGTTCGACTTTCGGTGGGAGCTCATATGGTTCGGATCTCACAGTAAGATGTAGGTCCACATCTGATACATCCTCGCGGTATTATGTGAGCGGTCAGTTTTACCAAATTTTGACCGATTTCTTACATTTTTAGGTTAGGTTCCTCCACTTGGATTTCATTTCGCGGCAAATTTTTACTTTGACTCCAACTGTGACTTCAACCAATTCATGTGATCCGGTTCCCGAAGCAGTTTAGGAATCATTCCTAAACTGCTCCCGGAACCGGATCACATGAATCGATTACAATTACTAACACAGTGAAAGTAATGTACGATGTTAAGAATTATACTATAAGTACAAGGGCCACAATGTTACTATACGATGTTAAGAATTATACTATAAGTACAAGGGCCACAATGTTACTATACGAAGTTAAGAATATACTATAAGTACAAGGGCCACAATGTTACTAAACATCAATTCAGGTGAAGCGGTGACTATGAATTTTGAGATCTAAATGGGGGGCTACCGCCCCCCAAACCCCCCGCTCAAGTACCATAAAGACAACCAAAATAATAATAAATAATCACACCACTACTATAAAGCTAAGATAAGAAGGGAAAAATTTAAAAAAAAAAAAACACTCGTCTCTAATCATAAATCAGTGCGACAAAGAAAAAAAAATACATCTCAACAAGACAATAGGACAAGCAGTAGCAAACCAAATACTTTGCCTAATACTCAAATGCAAAACAAATCAAGAATAAAAATAATATGAATTAAAAAAAAAAACACTCACCATTTCGCCATAGGAGAACACTCATGAATAATGAACTCATAACTGCTGATTCCACACACGAAAAAATAAGATACCAAGAACACATGCACAATACTCTACATTACTGAAAAATGTTTCTTTCCGCACACACGTCATTTTATTAAACCGAGCACACTTGCTATTATTACAAACAAGAAACCAATAAACGTCCACTTTTACAATACGTCGAAAATATCTTCAGTTTAGACCACAACTATGATAGGTTTTCTCTAACTCAATTCAACCAATTCAATTACGCGCTTCCCGCATGCAGCACACACATACATGCACACAGAACATGTGACTACTAACTACCATATGACTACACAGACACCTAGTGGGAAAAATATGAACTAAGACGTCACACCACAGGCACGAACAGTTCTAACAAGTGACTCACGCACAAACAGTTCCAGGAAGTAACTCAACCTATAAGAACCGATTAAAGTCACAGTTCGAGTCAAAGTAAAGACTTACCGGTTTATGTCTCATTTGAGAATGAAACAGAAGTACATGTTGTAGAAATGAGATATGTGAATGCTACAGAGACCATACGGGGACGGTTCTAAAATCCTGGTCCGCATACATTGGCGAAGGTGGGTTAATAGCCAGAATAAGTTCCCTTTTTTATCAGAGCTCACTACTCAATTTATATACGGTAGTAGTTCCTTCGAGCAAGGTTCTAGAACACAGGTCCCCCTTCCCATTTAGCTGTAATAAAGACCAAAAACGTGCCCTGCGAGGCTCTAACCCGCCTAACGCTAACGCTCGCTCGGCAATCTATTTGAATCGAATACTAAACTTTGGTACAGAAAGGTACCAACCTACATAGGGGGACCTGTGTTCTCGAACCTTCCCGTTTCTTTGTGGCTAAGCGGTTAGCGTACGTGCATTTGGCCTGGGAGACCCGAGTTCGATTCCCGGCGGGAGCTCATGTGGCGAATACCACGATAATCAGTAGGTCAAAATCTAATATACCCTCGCTGCTGAACCGGATGTTAAACTGAAAATCAATCGGCCAATGTTTAGTTGAAGGGAGCCAGCCTTTTTTTATCAGAAAAAGTGTTACAACTTCTGTTAATATTAAACGTTAGCATATGTTGAGTTAGGGTAACTATTTGCATCATTGTATTCATATTCCCTTATATCCGTTTCCGGTAAGTACATATAATCAGGAGGGTTCTAGAACGCAGCTTCGCATCCATTGAGTTATCATAGAGAAAGAAATCAGTCTACTAACCCGTCTTCACTCCTCGCTCACTTGACATTACTATGGAAATTGATTGATTGATTGGAGTATGTTTAGTACAAGGGGTCCAGAAGCACGTAAAAAACAGAAAATTTACAGGAAAAATGAATGATGCAAATACTTAGACTAACAGAACGTAACCTAATCTAACCGAAAGTAACCTAAGCTAACCTGAACTAACCTAAACCGACCTAATATTACTAGAAATAAACGAAATTCTATCATTCTTTGGAAAAGTATGCTAGACCCATACACTAATATAACAAACTAAACTTACCTAAATTAACATAACCTACCCTAAACTAACCTAATGTGAACAGAAATTACCAAAATTGTAACATTTTTTTAGAGAAAAGAGCTGGACCCCTTCTGCTAAACATAGGCCAAATGAATTTTTATTGGTAGTAAAAGTATTGTATGTGTAAATATTTACCGAAGCGAAATGGGTAAGTCTTTACTTTGACTCGAACTGTGACTTTAATCGGTTCTTATAGGTTGAGTTACTTCCTGGAACTGTTTGTGCGTGAGTCACTTGTTAGAACTGTTCGTGCCTGTGGTGTGACGTCTTAGTTCATATTTTTCCCACTAGGTGTCTGTGTAGTCATATGGTAGTTAGTAGTCACATGTTCTGTGTGCATGTATGTGTGTGCTGCATGCGGGAAGCGCGTAATTGAATTGGTTGAATTGAGTTAGAGAAAACCTATCATAGTTGTGGTCTAAACTGAAGATATTTTCGACGTATTGTAAAAGTGGACGTTTATTGGTTTCTTGTTTGTAATAATAGCAAGTGTGCTCGGTTTAATAAAATGACGTGTGTGCGGAAAGAAACATTTTTCAGTAATGTAGAGTATTGTGCATGTGTTCTTGGTATCTTATTTTTTCGTGTGTGGAATCAGCAGTTATGAGTTCATTATTCATGAGTGTTCTCCTATGGCGAAATGGTGAGTGTTTTTTTTTTAATTCATATTATTTTTATTCTTGATTTGTTTTGCATTTGAGTATTAGGCAAAGTATTTGGTTTGCTACTGCTTGTCCTATTGTCTTGTTGAGATGTATTTTTTTTTCTTTGTCGCACTGATTTATGATTAGAGACGAGTGTTTTTTTTTTTTAAATTTTTCCCTTCTTATCTTAGCTTTATAGTAGTGGTGTGATTATTTATTATTATTTTGGTTGTCTTTATGGTACTTGAGCGGGGGGTTTGGGGGGCGGTAGCCCCCCATTTAGATCTCAAAATTCATAGTCACCGCTTCACCTGAATTGATGTTTAGTAACATTGTGGCCCTTGTACTTATAGTATAATTCTTAACTTCGTATAGTAACATTGTGGCCCTTGTACTTATAGTATAATTCTTAACATCGTATAGTAACATTGTGGCCCTTGTACTTATAGTATAATTCTTAACATCGTACATTACTTTCACTGTGTTAGTAATTGTAATCGATTCATGTGATCCGGTTCCGGGAGCAGTTTAGGAATGATTCCTAAACTGCTTCGGGAACCGGATCACATGAATTGGTTGAAGTCACAGTTGGAGTCAAAGTAAAAATTTGCCCTATTGGAGTTGGTTGCAGAGAGGGTTTCTCCATGGAAAGAAAAACATGATGCGTGCCAACCATATCAGATTTTACTAACGGGAAAAGCACTAAAATAGTTTGATAGCGTACTACAAGGTTGTAGGACTAATTCGATGTGAATTACTTCAGCAACAAACTACAGAAGTAGTTAGTAAGATAACTTGAAAGTTGTTCGTGAAGTCACCACTGTCTATATATTTTTATTTGATATTAACAAATGTATTAAATTAGCATATAGCCATTAGCATAGGAGCCGATATAGCTGATGGTTTTACCAAAACAGACCAGGGTAGTGTTCTGCCATTGACCTTCAAGAGCAAATCATGGGAATCTATGCTTCTGTGTCTCCAGTAACAAACACAGAACATTTGGCTCTCATACGGGAATACGAAAGAGTTAAGAAAAATAACAAAACGTATTCGTGTGGCCAAGATACGCAGGTTAATTTATCATTATGAACATAGGATAAACATTCCTTCAATATGGCCAACTTCCAAGATAGACAGGTGGCCAACTTACAGAATAATAAGTAAGGAATATCTTATGGGAAAATGCAGGTTCAATACGAACTAGGCCAAGATAAGCAGGTGGCCAAGTTGACAGGTTCTACTGTATTTTAGAAAATACTTTCCGTGAGTAGTATGCCTCCTGACTCGGCGACCTCATACTTTTGACGGGTTTAAGGCCATAGGTGCCGGTACTACCAGTAAATATGTAAATACACCAGTAAAACTATTAGTATTATTTCTTACTATTGATGATAATACAAGTATTCTTCAGTAATACTGGTTTTCCAACAGCAACAGTTTAGTTCAGTCATTTGTTGCTACCCGACAGATAAGCATTCTGTAGAATGAATACCAGCAATAGCGTAAAAATTCTTGTCAAAATTAAGAAGCTTAATGCTTGGAGCTCCAAAGACTACGTAACACTTAACTATTTTAAGTGCTAAATTCAAACTTCAGTATTAACGGAAGTTTCGATGTACAGTAAAGCAAGCTGCATTTTCAGGCAAAATTCGTCGTGAAAGAAGTGTTTGGGAAATTCCCGCAATTGAACGCACAAAGCATCGGAAGTGAATACTTCAACAATAAAACTATTTATTTTACGCTGGAAGATATTTAATTTTATTTATGACATTTTGAAACATTTACTTTATAAAATATGAACTATAGGCCTATCTTTGTTAATTGTTTTAAATTAATTTTCAGAAAAGAATCGTCTTGCAACAAGTGCTCGGGAAATTCCCGTAATTGAACGCACAAAGCATCGAAAGTGAACTTCAGCAATAAAACCTTTATTTTACGTTGAAAAATATGTATTTCATATAAGACATTTTGATGAATTATGTCTTTGTTTTAAATTAATATAGATATTTGGTATTCATATTTGGCGAACGTCACTGAGACTCCTGGAATGACTCCATCTACATTTGTTCGTTTGTCTGCCTGTACCACACAATGTTCAACTTTCGGCCTTTTAAATTTTCAGGATACAAGCTGGGGACACTCTAAATTTTCTGTATAGATTTTGGCGGCATACCAACGTAAAATTACAAAATGGGGCCCTTTTTTCAAAATAGCGGATATCCATACTACAAAGGACAGTTTTCGATCTTTCGAGTTGAAATTTTCAGAGTAGAAGCACAGAGACTAAATTAGCGGTATATATTTTGGCGGCATAAAATTTCAAAGTGACGGCCATTTTTCAAAATAGCGAGTATCCATGTTACAGAGTGCAATTTTCGGACTTTTTAAGTTGAAATTTTGAGGGTAGAAGCACAAGACATTCTAAATTTGCTGTATAGATTTTTTCGGCTATCCAATGTAAAATTTCAAAATTGCGGCCATTTTTTTTAAACAGCAGTGAATAGAAAATTGTTGCAAGTTGTGGCAGTGACAATCTTGAAATGTAAATCATATTTTAAAATTTTTACCCCAAAGGCATTGAAATATTTCGAAAAAAAAAAACAAACAAACAAAAAAAAAAAAAAAAAACAAACCCGAAAAAAAACACATGGGCCCAGGTTTTTTCAAACCCTGCCGTGTAGTCACGACACCCTCACCAAAGTCCTGGCATGTCTTCCGCCCCATTGCAGAGGTGTTTGTCCTTAGTTTGAACTCGTACAGCATACACGCCCTTATGACGTTCTGTGGAGGTCCCATGTTCACTCTGTTCTTACGCGGGTTCACGGTGTAACTGAACTGCCACAACCAGGTAGTATGTTGGATATACTCACATCAACATCTGACCTTCGCCTTATCTCCATTCGCATTCAACTTACGATGTGAGGACCAATTGAACACAGACTTCACAAGAAACAACAGAACTTTCTACCTTTATATGTAAATAGCAATTGATAGTTACCTTGTTTTATAGACTCTCTTGACAAACTTGAGAATGAGATCCGTGAGGTCACAAATGGTGTTCCTGCTAAGGTCTACAGGAAGATCGTAGCAAACGTACCTGTTCGTTTCAGACAGTACCTACAAAGTACTTGATCACCCATTGAGTTGCAATTTTTGGAAAGATAATGTGTGCAGAAAACTGAGTTGATACCTACAATATTTTAGGAGAGACAAATATTTAAAGTAGGGAGTTGCTTTCTGCCCATCCTGTAGACTTTCAGTGTATTTATAGTTCTGTTATGGCCACTTGTAGCAGAGGTCAAGCGAGGGCAGTTGCCACCCGTGGATTTTCGAAAGATGCTCGGTTCGTGGAAGTACATGTCGAGACCGAGAGCTACTAATTTACTTCCTCACGTACTATAGTACTCAATATATTTATATTAAATATCGTTGATTTCTGTAACGAATAAGGATATGTTCTTAAATAGCTGTTGTTTTCTATGACGTATTATGTGCACAGGTGCATCAAAGTATGCGTATTCTCGACTGCGCTTGTGAATCTTTACTCATATCCCTCTCTGACTCGAATCGATTATTTGTCTGCTATTTGAAAAAAAAAAAAAAAAAAAAAAAAATTATCAGCCTTGGGAAATTAGAAATTACCATTCGACCAAACAGATAGCGATCAACTAGTTGATGCGTGATCAGTGTATCGACTTCTGCTTTATTTACGGCTTTCTCGGTTAGGGTTAACTTTATCTTTATTACAGTAGTTTTACAATTATTTAAGCACATAATAATGCAAAACAACTACATGAGCATTAAATGTTTATTCTGTCGTCATGATTTCAATATTCAACGATCTTGGAATAAAATTAGTAAAATAGAAATAAATAAGTAAAATAAAAAATAAAATAACTTTTCCAACTTAACAAATTTTCTTTAAAGCTAAATGGAATGTTACAGCGGTTTTACATTTGCAGATTTTCATGTTATAAAATCAGTAGTTTACACCGTTATAAATATAGTGTCCGGATGAAAATGTACCAATAGGAAATTTGAATAACTCGAGAGTCAATAGTGATAGAATCGTCCTTTCCGTTTTTTTTTCTTTCTTTTCGGAAAGAGGAAAGAATAATGTTAGTTGAATGCAACAGACTTCACGCATGTGCATTAGTCTTGAGCAAAATGGTGTCCTTTACTATTTGTCAGCTCACAGAATTCAAATCCCCGTTACCTTCAACAATACTATCAGGAACACAACCGGACCGCCATTGCATTGTTAAATGACACAAACAATTGCTGGAAATTGGCTCTGTGTTGAGGAAGAAAGGCAATAGGAAAAAACCCGTGAATGAAAAACAAGTGGATACAGTTCCCAAGCTTTCAACGAAATCCACGCAGATCGATAAGGCGTGTGAGTACACAGCTGCGAATCCCGCGTTAGACTGTGTATGATATCGTGTATAAAAGGTTACGTCTCAGAGCCTACAAGCTACAGCTTGTTCAAAAATTTCAGTTTAAAGACAAGCATTGCAAATATGAATTCACTGTTGAAATGGTATAGTACCTTGATAAGGACAATGATTTCCTTAAAAGGGTAACCTCTTGTGAGGAAACCACCTTCCATACATCAGAAAAGGTGAATAGGCATAATTGGAGAATATGGGATGAGGAATATCCACATTAGTTTGCGCAACATGAACGCAACAGCCCAAAATTAAGTGTGTGGTGTGCTTTAACTGAAAATTTTGTAATATGCCAATTCTTCCTTGAGGAGGCTACAATTACAGGAGTAACGTACCTGGCATTGTTGAAAAATTATGCTGTACCTCGCATACCACAGGGATACATGTTCCAACAAGACCTGGCTGCTCCCCATTATGCCCGTTGCGTGAGAGAATTTCTGGATAACCAATTCCTGAACAATTGTATTGGAAGAATAGCTCCTATTTAATGGCTCCCGGGATCGCCCGACTTAACTCCCTGGACTTTTGCTTCTCTGGATACGTGAAGACTTTAACGTATTATTAAGTATTCTGCCTTTTGGAAGGTCCTGGGACTACTGAGTTTTTTAATTTCTTTTTTTCGGAATTTTCAGGTTGGGCCTGGAAATGTTTTTTCCATGTTTCTCGATTTTCAGCTTCCTTTTTTAATTCCCAATATTTTCTTCTATTTTTAAAATTATCGATCACTTGTGTTGTTGTTGTTCCTATTCCACGCTTTTCTTCTATGGCGGTATGAAGAAGACAATTTCTTCGCAAGATGTGTCCAATCCAATCAGCCTTCCTACCAAGGATGCTGGCTAGAAGCGTCCTCTTCTCTCCTATCCGTTTCAAAATATCTCCATTTGTTATTCCTTCTTTCCATTTTATCTTCTCCATCTTCCTCCAACACCACATTTCGAAGCTCTCTAAATATTTCTTCTCTTACTTCCGTAATGTCCAAGTCTCTGAACCATACAATTCAATGTTCCATATATAGCACTTGACCAACTTCTTCCTTAGTCCAATTTAAGCCTGCTAGTTAAGAGTGATCTTTTCTTATTGAATGTTTCTTTAGCTATGGCAATTCTTGACCTGATCTGTTTGGTACAGTAAGCGTCTCTCGAAAAAATACTTCCCAGATACTTGAAGTGATCGATCTTTTCAAGTTCTCTTTGTTCTACTCTGACCTGTAAACGACACATTTCCACGGGATATTTTCATGACTTTCGATTTTTCGATGTTGATTTCCATTCCATATAATTTCCTAGTGTCAAGTATTTTGACCATCATCTCCTATAGTCTTTCTTCGTTTCTAGCTGTAATAACCGTATCATCTGCATATTTGATCTTGTTAATGTGCCCTCCAATCTTGAAGTGTCCAATTCTTATTAATGCTTCCTTCATTAAACATTTATTGTAAATGTTGAATAATTGGGACTACACACTATCCCAGTCTACTATCTGACTCCTCTTCCAGTCTCGACACTATTGGTTTCTTCGTCATTCAAACTCAATTTGACTCTTTGTTCTATGTACAAATTGCGAATGAGTCGTCAGTCTCTCCAGTTGACCCCAATTTTTTTGTTGTGTACCAGACCTATGTTCGAAATGTGGATGATCTCAGACAAATAATGTATCCATGCTTGTGGATCCGCGACACCTCAAATGTTACACATCACCTGAAGGGAATTTGAGTGCTGCCATTATGTTTGCCGTGCAACAAAAGGGACACATGTGGAGGTGTACTGAGTTGAGTTTTTTTTTTTGTTTATTTGTTTTTGTTTGTTTGTTGAATATAAAATCTGTTTTTTTCCGAAAAGCTTAACCGGACAATTCTATCACTACTGGTTCTTGATTTCATCCGGGCACACTGTGATGTAATCATATAATTTTGCCCAAACGGAAGGGAAGAATATGAGACTTTATAATCAGGAATCTGATATCCAGTTCTTTTTAGCCAGTTATTTCTGGAGGGGTCGTTTGAGACTGCCGGAAGGGTACAGAGCAATTGCATTTTATATATGAGTGATTCCATTTCAAATCGTCCAGGGTGGTCCACACGACTATCTCAGATTTAGTTTATTTTTTAAAATAAGAAACTACTACAAAATTATTAGACCCAATTTTTTCTTTTTGCTGAAAAAAAATTTTTCTTCGATATACAGCCTTCCAAAATGGCTGCCCTCCTCTCGGATTGATCTAAAAACTTAAAAACATGTCAAACTAAAAATGTTATTCTAGAGAAACGAATGTACTTAGTAACATAATCGCAATAGCAGGAAGAGTATAAAGTTGCATGTTTCGGTGGAGGGCCAAAATTCGTCTATTGGTCCAGTAGGAATCACGCAATTCACTCGCAATGTTGCCAACTTTGGTGAAATTTTTGCTAACTTCAAACATATTTTTTTCTGTCCTCACGAGCAATATCAACCATCTGCTTTTAGCATCGAAATCTACTCCATAAGGTCTCTTGAAATTGTTAAGGACTTACGTTTCTGATTATTACATCCCACGTTATAACATGATGAAAAGCTGAAAATTTCATTAAGACGCCATGTTTGGACGCCATTTTCTCAAAAAACCCACCTTTTAAAAATCTGATTTTTTTACATGTATTGGAGAAGTACCTAAGTATTTAATATCCGTTAACCGTTCATGCGGCTGAAGCCCCTAAACATTCGCAATTAATTATTGAAATTTCGATTTTTGTACTTGGAATGTAAATATTTCCTATGGGCATTTAGGTTCTATACATATGGCGATTTGAAAGGGAGTATGAAAATTTTGAGAGATGAATCCTGACATCAAATCCTGTAGAAAAGTTCCTATAAACATGAGTCGAATTCCACTTTGTTTTCGAGTTAGAGGGTTTCCAACTCGAGACCCAAAATCGGCTTGGGACAATGGAAAATAAAATTAAACCATTAAACCAGAAACTGTGTGTTAAAGCTTTGATAAAGTTCAGAAAGTTGATTTGTATCAATATGATGATTTTTACGTGCGTTGCAATTCGGTTGGCAGTGTTGCCAACTTGGTAGAACTTTGTTTCCAAATGACACTCCGTGAATTTTATTTGATATTTGGTATTCATTAATGATTGTAAACATCACGTGAAGCACAATTTCCCATCGCCACAGTTTTCGAAAACTTACATGTATTTCAGTAAAAGGTTTTATCTTGTGGGTTATTGATAGTTTGTGTGATTCGGTGTCGTGACCATCGTCCTAGTGTTCTCTGGAACCATGAAAATTGTTTTCACTGGTAGCATGACATTATAGTGCACTAGTTAAGTGTTTGTGTGAATAACAATGGGGAAGTCCTATTCCAGCAAGGACCGTATTAAATGTGTTGATTATGCTAAAAGCCATAAGAGGATTGTGCACAGAAAGAATTCTAGACAAAATTTTATCTTGCGGTAAAATATATGGATTGCGTACAACGTGTCTGCCCAAACGTACTATTAGGGGAGGATGATTGTTTGTGTCCTGTACACAAGGCGATTTGAAAGGCAGTATGAAAAATTTTGAGAGGTGAATCCTTAACCGTAGTCTAGGTTTCACCGATAACGGCCGTTTTAATGGCGACACATCCATGTTTAGCATGTTAACTGTCTGGTTAATGGTTTCCAAAACTACATTCACAAGAACAAATTCTTTATCTTGCTGGTGCATAATTTCATATTTACACATTTCGTGGTCACCAATATCACACACACACACATTCATGTTGTTCACGGTAAATATTCAAAGCATCCTTTACAGAAATAATCATCCTCTCCTAATACTACGTTTTAGCAGACGCGCTGTACACAATACATATATTTTACAGCAAGATAAAATTTTTGTCAAGAATTCTTTCTGTACACAATTATCTTATGCCTTTTAGAATAATCAACACGCTTAATACGGTCCTTACTGTAATAGGACTTCTCCATTGTTATTCATACAAACACTGTAACTAGTGCACTACAATGTCATGTTACCAGTGAAAACAATTTTCATGGTTCCAGAGAACATTAGGACGATGTTCGCGACACCGAATCACGTAATAAACTGTTTCGTGGTTGCGGCAGAACTTCTTGAACAAGTTCGAACTTGATGTGTAGTGTTACGAGAGGTTTTGCAATAATAAAAAATAAATTTTCTTCTTCTTCTTCTTCTATTATTATTATTATTATTATTATTATTATTATTATTATTATT
Source organism: Thermobia domestica (assembly GCF_964235325.1). Classification (NCBI taxonomy): domain Eukaryota; kingdom Metazoa; phylum Arthropoda; class Insecta; order Zygentoma; family Lepismatidae; genus Thermobia; species Thermobia domestica. The sequence goes on along the minus strand of NC_137456.1, from coordinate 212,591,809 downwards.
ATTATTATTATTATTATTACAACTTACACAGACGTAGTTGTTATTCGACATTTTGGTTTTACTAATGATGGCAAACATCAAGTGAATTTCACACTTAATGTTGCAAACTATCAATAACGCACGAGATAAAACCTTTTAATGAAATACATGTAATTTTTCGAAAACTGTGGTGATGTGGGGAAAATTGTGCTTCATGTGATGATTACAATCATTAATGAATACCAAATATCAAATAAAATTCACGGAGTGTCATTTGGAAACAAAGTTCTACCAAGTTGGCAACACTGCCAACCGAATTGCAACGCACGTAAAAATCATCATATTGATACAAATCAACTTTCTGAACTTTATCAAAGCTTTAACACACAGTTTCTGATTTAACGCGAAATATATATTTTATTTTCCATTGTCCCAAGCCGATTTTGGGTCTCGAGTTGGAAACCCTCTAACTCGAAAACAAAGTGGAATTCGACTCATGTTTATAGGAACTTTTCTACAGGATTTGATGTCAGGATTCATCTCTCAAAATTTTCATACTCCCTTTCAAATCGCCTTATGTATAGGACCTAAATGCCCATAGGAAATATTTACATTCCAAGTACAAAAATCGAAATTTCAATAATTAATTGCGAATGTTTAGGGGCTTCAGCCGCATGAACGGTTAACGGATATTAAATACTTAGGTACTTCTCCAATACATGTAAAAAAATCAGATTTTTAAAAGGTGGGGTTTTTGAGAAAATGGCGTCCAAACATGGCGTCTTAATGAAATTTTCAGCTTTTCATCATGCTATAACGTGGGATGTAATAATCAGAAACGTAAGTCCTTTACATTTTCAAGAGACCTTATGGAGTAGATTTCGATGCTAGAAGCAGATGGTTGATATTGCTCTGAGGACAGAAAAAAATATGTTTGAAGTTAGCAAAAATTTCACCAAAGTTGGCAACATTGCGAGTGAATTGCGTGATTCCTACTGGACCAATAGACGAATTTTGGCCCTCCACCGAAACATGCAACTTTATACTCTTCCTGCTATTGCGATTATGTTATTAAGTACACTCGTTTCTTTACAACAAAACTTTTAATTTGACATGTTTTTCAGTTTTTAGAGCAATCCGAGAGGAGGGCAGCCATTTTGGAAGGCTGTATATCGAAGGAAAAATTTTTTTCAGCCAAAAGAAAAAATGTGGGTCTAATAATATTGCATGTAGACCCCATATATAAAAAATAAATGAAATCTGAGACTATGATGGGGACCAATTTTGGTTTGCCTGGACGATTTGAAATGGAATCGGTCATATATATTTCAATTAGAATAATAATGAGACAAGTATAATTATATCAGTGGAGAGTCTTGCCTAGTAATTCTGAAGATTCCCCGCATATGACGGGGGGGGGGGGGGGGATTTTGGTAAATTTTCTCTAATTTAAGAAATATCCAAGAATCAATTTCTCTCTTGGAGTCTTCATTAAAAAGGACAGTTTAAAGAAGCACAAATCTGGTCAAACAGATCATTGATTACTTCACCACCACTCCTTTTATCACTTGAATTTACGGAACTTTTAACTGGCTGTTCTATTATTTTAAACTCCAGGTTTTAAGCCAATTGATTTAAATCTGTTAATTGCACTTATGATTGTTAGCTTCACTTTCAACACCTAAAAACTTCTAGGAAGACGATAAACAATTCCAAAGTTTAAAAGATGCTTTCCATACGAATAAACCTATGCGACAAACTGCTTTTTTCTAACCAACTTTTTAACACAAGGCAAAAGCCATATAACTTAGTACTCGTAATAATTGATTCATGCTGTCCAAGCATTTCATGTTGTAAGTTCGAAGAAGAGAAAAAAAATTCAGTCGCCCACTGCATAGATACGTCCATAGAGATCGAACTATCGACCACAAACGGTCTTACAGCAAAACGGTGAAAGGCATAGAAGGCGTGTGAACCACTTCTTCCACGTGCGCAACCGAAGCCCTCGCTCCCTGCGAAGGACAAAGATTCGCTTACAACAACAACAGGTGAAAAAAATAAAATAGCTGAAACTTCAATCTACAATATCACCATTTTTTTTTTTTTTATCGAATTGTCATCATACTTTTACCAAAATAAAGAAAACTAAATATTCTACAAACTGTCTTATCTCAAATCAATACCAAACACAAATGATAATAAGATATTCTCTCTAACTTCTTTCCAACATTTCCATTATTTCATTTAAACATATATATACCGGTATTCATTTTTTTTAAAAATATTCTTCCCTTTTCTTTCGGAGGAAAATAGGGAATGATTTTTCGATTCGTTTCAGGATACCGGCCACTCCTTCACAAAATATTTGATGACCACTCCCACCTCAGTATTCTCCATTCTGGCATGTTGTTACAACTTCACTCAGCTGAATCCCCTGTTAAAATAATCCCTTTGCTTGTACTTGAAGTTCACAATGCAACATACCAAACAATAACACAAAGGGTCACTAACCAAAAACTCCTTCTATGTTAGGGTCGGAACAACCTTATCACTCCTCGTATATAGGTACCACAAAAAGAAATACCATCACTAAAATTAAAGAGCATAAAGCTTATTGTACATAGGAAGCTAAGGTTTACGTAAATCCAACAGTTATATAGAAAAGTCAATAAATGAATTTTTCTCTATAAGGACTAAGAATTCATGTTTAAAACTAAAAAGTGGACAGACGAAAACGAAATTCGAACTATAGAAGTTTTTGAGAAATGTAAGAAGCGTGTCATTATTTGCAGGCCCGTATTTAGCTAAGTGCTATTCTGTGCTGGAGCACAGGGCGGCAAAATTTTTTATTTTTTAAGATTCACAATAAAGTAAGATTTGAAACTAGCAACCCGCATAGTCCCGCGCAAGCGCGAGAAAATATGCTAAAGTGTTTAATTCGCTCTTATTACAGTTGTTACTAATTAGCTGGCATATCTGATTATTTTTCAAAAAATCATCCTCTCCCAACCTCACCTCAAGGGGTGAGGATGAAATTAAACATCATGAAAACCGATACCGGTAAACTCAGCGACCTCGAAAACTATGAATTCAATACTAATATCTGTCGTTTTCGACCACTTTTAAAATGTTGCCCCCTCCCTGGGGAGTGGAGTATGACCTTCAAGTTGAATGAGATTAAAACTGTCACTATTCATCTCAGCGACCCCAAAAACTGAATTAAACTCTAATATTGGTCGTTTTCGGGGGGGGGGGGGGGAATTTTTTAGAGCACAGGGGCGCACATACAAATACGGGTCTGATTATTTGGTTACTCTTTACGGGCAACTCTGATTCCAGACAATATGGTAGAAAGATTTAGCTACAGAGCTGTCAAATGCGCCCTATGTATTTACTGTATTACATTGCAAGGAATTTTTATACATAGGGCTGGGTATATTTTTACATCTAGTTATTCTTACCTTCTTCTGTATTATGAACACACCAGAGGCAGTGGTGGCTTTAGCGTGTAGGCCATGTAGGCATGGGCCTACCCCAAACTTTTGAAAAATATGAAAACGCTAAAAGATACAATAAAAATTAAATACATTTTCCACTATTTATAATAATGGTAGATAATTATTTAACAAATAGCGTCAACCACTACTGTGAAAGTAATTTTCTACTGTCATTATTTCCTAATAAATCAAATGTGCATATGTATCCATAAGCGAGGAAGCGGGCCTACCCAAAATTGAATTACTAAAGCCGCCCCTGACCAGAGGATGAGTTATACTTAACTTGGAACATATAGTATTGAAGATTTTTAACAAAGGGTGATAGTTATGTGCTGTTCCTATTTTGTGTATTTCACATATGGTTTTATAATGCACAAAAATCTGTGCTAGATATACTGGATTTTGTTCACTAGTTTAAAAAATATTTGGTTTAGTTCTTTTATTTTGGTTAAAACAATATCAGTAAGAGTTTTTCACATCTAGTAAGTATATCGTTTGTTGGAGCGGTGTTCGTTTTTTGTTAAACCATTTCAATATCGGGGTTGTTTTAAAAAGCTACTTAAGTAATTATTTTTTTTTTTTTAAATGTGTATTAGGCTAATTGATTGAAATATAGAGCATAATTGTAAAGTATTAGTTGTTTTACAATTTTAAGTTGATGTATTTGGCATTTCTTTCTTTCTTTCTTTCTTTTTTTTCTTTTTTTTTCTTTTTTTTTTTTTTTAGTTAAGAATCTGCTCTTAAAATGGCGGATGAAGAAGAGGGCAAGGAATATCAGTGGGAAACTGGATATGAAAAAACTTGGTAAGCTTATTTATTTATTTCTTAAATTGTACATAATGTAAAGGCCTTTTCACTTTTAACTTCTGCTGATAGAAAGTTTTGCATGGATTGAATTAATCTGAAAGCCACTTTTAAGTTACTAACACTAGGTTAAGACTTACTTATAAGAATCCCATTTCATAGTGCAGGACTACGTATGGATATACTGGTTTTCGCAAACTTTTCCCTACCTTTATTTTCTTTTGTGCTGTTCTTTAACAATGTAGAAGGCAGTGTTTAATTTTTAGTTGTCATCTTGAGATTAGAAGGAACTGAACAAGATATATGTTTTTACATCGTTAATAGGGAAGCTATTAAAGAAGATGAGGAAGGACTACTGGAAGCGTCCGTTGCTGATATCATCCAGCGTGCGAAGCGCAAGAGACAATTGGAGAAGAAAGGAAATACACGGTTAGGAATGATGCGTCATATGTATTTAATACTAGATATGTCCGAATCAATGAGTGAGCAAGATTTAAAGCCAACGAGGCAAATATGCTCATTGACGGTAAGTTTTATAGAAGTTACAATAACACTAGTACCTACTTGTAGTTTTATTTAAGTGTAACTTTTTTTTTCCTGTTTGTTTTTATGTACATTCAAGTCAGAAATTATCCACTGTGAATGAATATCTATTCAGTGAAGTGTTCATTTATACAAAATGAGTTATTTCATTAACCTCTTGCACTGAAATGATGAGTCTAGCTCGTCATGGCCTTCTGGTGCCAAGTCGCACAACGACGAGCTACACTTGTCATAAAAATTTAAACTGTTGTAGCATCACGTAGGGTTACTATATTGATGTTTTGAAAGTTATATAATTTCCATTGAAAAAAATTACAAAGAAAAATAAATGGTAGGTAGGGACAGGAAATTCAGAAAATAAATCGTAGGGGAAGGGGTTAAGGAGTACTTTATTAAAATCTTGATTTCTGAAATCGTTGTCTGAATCTGCTGTCTTGTCTCTACGTTGTAAAACTTCTGTTATAAAAAAAGTATGAAAGAAAAGCGTTTTCTAAAAAATGTTCATAGTAAAATTTGTAACAATCGTAAATACCGTTTACCAATACCGGGACATTTTTTTTAATACACAGACTGAATCAAAAAGTAATGGCAGCAGTATTGTGACGTGATTCAGATAGGTTTTCGTTAGACGAGCAAATGTGCCGAATGGGAACAGTGGCGTCTTGTTTATTTAAATCCTATAATGTCATGAGGTAGAGACGTGAACGCGGAGATTTCAAGCACCTAAACGAGATGTTCATGAAAATGAATCAAAATTGAAGTGACACGTAGAGTTCACAAGACTGTTGTTAGGGACTGCATGAAGCAAAGCATTGTTGTTTCTAATAGTAGTGTAATAAGTGAAAATATTTCGGGAGGGTAGGGAGGTCGTTTAGGAAGATCCCACACTGACAACCACCGTTCAGCTGCTTTTTCTCCTAATGGAGATAGGTCGGTGATTTCACTGTGCGTAAGTTGACCGCAAACCTAAGCATATGCCACAAAACCGTGCTGTACATCCTGCACAACGTTCTTGAAGTTCCTTAAAAGTGCAGTTGTAGCTTAACCACTCAAACAACACGGACTGTACCACAACTCCTGTTGTACTTGGACAGTCCAGTGTCGACATTCAGAACTCCTTTAGCAGTTGAACTTTGTAGACATTGGGTTGTTCAAACTCAATAGTAGTTTGGTTTTAGTGGTAGAGCACCGACTTCAAGAGAGTGATAAGCGGACTGGGTAGCATAGTGGTTGACACATCAGCACGACAAACTAGACGCCCGGGCTCGAATCTCCGTCTAGTCGTACACTTTCTCTCCTTGTATATCATATTATTAAATGTCTATTTGAATATAGTATAAAGTATGATAATTTCAAGTGGATTTTGTGATTTATTAATATTAAGATTCTTCCTGCAGCTTTTAAAAAAGTTTGTCGAAGAATTTTTTGACCAGAATCCGATAAGTCAGATGGGTATAATCATAACACGGAACAAACGAGCCGAAAAGATTAGTGAATTGGCTGGCAATCCTCGAAAACATGTAAAAGTAAGTATTTTCTTTTCTTCCTTATGCCATAGATAAAATATAAGAGAAAGATGCGACGAAACATCATTAATAATTTCGTTGTTCTATACATCTGTCTTTTAAGTTTTTATACCAATATGAAGATACTTAGAAGTGGAGATGAAATTATGTTTGTTATAATTTTCTCTGTAATGGTGAAATTAGTGAATTTTATTACAGATGACGTGTGGTGTTAAATGAAGAACCAGTGCTACAATAACCAGAGTAATATACAATAAAGTAAAATAAAATATTTACCTTCGTACGGTTGTTTTGTTTTTAACCTGATATTTCAGTAAGTCTAGGCTGTTACTTTTATCAAGGGTCGTTGATTTCAAGAAAACTGAGAGCTGCTGCTGTGGTCACATTTCCGAAACTTCCATGTCCAATTTCCTATGTGCCTTATCGGATCTTCCTTCTAGGATATTTTACTACGAAAGTGATATTTTATTTTACTTTAGTATGCAATAATATACGTGCACATAAGAGAAGAGGAATACTTTAACGTTTTAGTCAGAGTAATAATTGAAAGTGAATTTTCAGAAAACAGGAAACAAACTGAGTGAACAGCAGTAAGCTTTGCATGATGTAGTATTTACAATATTATGTACTCCTTTGTTGGTTACCTTTCTTGTGAGGTTTACAGAGTTAGATGGCTATATCTCAGTGTAGACATAGAATGGAGTACAAGAATTCTTTCTTTAGATTCATTCAATCCGTATAGTAAAGAAGATAGCTGTAGTACAAGATCTTGTCAAGAATTTCTACGAAATGTCTTTAATTTATGGCGCATCATGCACAATTCTGTTTCAACAGGATCTTGTTAGTTGTTTTTCAAACCTACATCTCGTAGTAGCAGATTTTAAAAATAGACTAATAAAAATTTGAAACGTGTATTTTGGGTATGGCGTTATCTATTTATGATTGAGAATGCTGAGTTTTCCCAGATATATTGCTGGTTAGATTTTTCGAACAAAATGATAATGTATAGTAATTTGTCTTCATGCACATATCGAGAACGTACAAAAGAGTTCATTTACGTTTGAAAAGTTTCTCTTTCTCTTTCTTACCTTTCCAAAGATACAAGTAAAATACATTCCTTTCTACGTTACACTTGTATATTTCAGGTTACTGCCGTGTTCTGTTTCCGATAACGTGGTTATAGACGAGAATATAAAATCGTGAAAAGAAGATTGGCGATCATTTCTTTGAGGAGCACCGTATTCATGCGAATCTAAGACGCCCTCAAATGTAAGACGTACCCCCAATTTTTGAAGGAATAATAATAATAATAATAATAATAATAATAATAATAATAATAATAATAATAATAAATCCTTGATTGTAAGACGCAACCTTAGCGAAAATGGAAGAAACCTACACTGCATTGATTTTAAAGAATAATAATAATAAGAAGAAGAAAAAGGTTAATAAACATGGGAAAAACAAATAATGTTATGAGAAAATAAAAAAAACATTGAACTTACTGCTAGAATTTACGGTATATTCATGTGCATCTGCTGGTACTTTTTTTCATTTGCCACTGGTTTGCAGGCTAATCTTAAAAAGGGTCTTTATGTTGCCTAAAATGAACGATTTTAGTTCTGCATTCTGTTCGTACACACGAAATACATATTCTTTACAAAATCGTGACTAATGGGATTAGCAATTTTTGACAAAACTCCATCTACTTTGGCCTAGATTTGCTTAACTCGAATCTAAGACGCACCTTAATTTTGGAGGGAAAAAAATCGACAAAAAATTGCGTCTTAGAATCGCGTAAATACGGTAATTTACGGAATTTCCGAATAAAACTTTTTTTTTTTTAAATATGTATATACTGTGGTTTACTGGAACAAGTAATCATTACAGAGTTTCTCGTAGTTCATTGAGGTTTTGTCAGATGTAAACAGGAGGAGTGCATTTACGGTGCAATTTCAATAAACATACATCACTAACACGTTAAAACGAAGCCTTGTATTGAAAGTGGAGTTATTCTAGTTAGAGATTTTAGGAGTAGTACGATATTTAACTTTGAAAAATATTTAGATTTGGAATCTGCGTATGTAATGAAAAATTTTCCCTTATTGAGATAATAATCGTAAAAAATTATATCTCCGTTCCGTGCAAAAAATTAATACACCATTATGAAACATGTTACCGTTACAAACAAATCTAATTTAAGATACATAGTCAAATATTAGACGATCCAACAATTATCTGATCTCTGTATTTTTCTTATTTTCAATTCTTTGTTTGTTTCGTTTGTGTGCTCTTAGTGGCGATTTATTGGTGATCACAAATCTGGTATTTTTAGTTACTGTTTTGTGTTTTGTGAAAACGAGGAAATGAAAAGGCTGTAACAGAAAACTCGTGTTACCTTTCCGTATAAAACTTTGTATCTTTGTGACTAATATAAAAGAAAAATTTTGTCTACTGTATGTATGTATTAGGGATGGCCAAAATTTTCCGGAATCCGGATTCCGGAAATTTTGTTTTCCGGAATCGGAAAATTTACTTCCGGAATTCGGAAAAATTCCGAAATTCAGAAAAAAATCCGGAATTCGGAAAAATTCCGGAATTCGGAAAAATTCCGGATTTCAGAAAAATTCCGGAATTCGGAAAAATTCCGGATTTCGGAAAAATTCCGACATTCGGAAAAAATCCGGAATTTAGAAAGATCGGAATTTTTCCGAGATCCGGAATTTTTCCGATTTTACTTTCCGGATTCCGGAAAGTAAAAATTCTGGAATTGGCCATCCTTAGCTAGTAGCTGTTAAAAGAGAAACACAATAATAAATAGGCTATATATACTGTATTAATTTCTTGTAGTTGGATATGTCTTTATCATTTACGTAGACAATTGCTACTGCAGTTATTTACTACTTTATGAGAAAGGTCTTATTTTCACACACAAAAAAGTCGCCGGTATGTCTCAAACATTATCGCGTTCCCACCTGCAGCTGCTCCAAAGCACTGCAAACTACTTTTTAACCAGGCGAAAGGCAGTGAAGGAAAATAAATCTCAACAAATATTCTAATAACATTCGCTTATTGTCAACATACCTACAGTCAGCGCAGAAAGTGTTCGTACACCGTGCATACTTTATATTGAAAACAGCTAGCATGAGAACGGGAGGTGGAAAATATATATATAACCAGAATTAAGACTACACATTCATACATTTTATTTCTATATACAAGAGAAAGGCCAAACAAACACAATCACTGTTTTGTTCAGAAGAAAAGAGAGAAATCCTTTTTTGTAAACGCAAAAAGTCACCGTACACTTATGCTTGAATTAATGCTTATAAAGTATATTACGTTATTTAATATTTTGTGGGATTACCCTGTGCGTTAATGATTGTCTGTAGTCTTCGTGGCATTGATTTCACCTGTAGTAGTTCGTAGTTCTGTAGCTTCGGGACTGATTATGTCCCATTCTTCCCCGACGGACTTCTGGGGAAGGGGCGGTCGGCAGTAATACTGCTACTTTTAAGAGCTCCAAACTTGTTATGGATGGGTTTATTTATATATAAAATAAGAAAGTTTCCTCTTGTGTGTGGGGGGGGGGCGATGGCCCCGATCGCCCCCCTCTGGATCTGCCCCTGAGGTTTGCTATCTTTCTCAAAGACTTACCCTTCTTATGCACTTTAATAATTACTTTTCTTGTCTCCTCATTTGTTTCTGTTCGGTTGCTTCCCATTTCGACAGCCCACCGTGCAGTTTTTTCACTCCTATTCACAACTAAACTCATTCTGTTACTCGTCATGCTATACAGAGGTGTATACTCAGGTGAATACTAGTGAACCCTAGTTGTGATATCTTTGTTTCGTATTCGTATGTCAGGTGTACGATCACTTTTTGCGTCTACTCTATACATTTTCTACGGAATTTATTTACTTTCTGACCATTAAACTTGTCTTTGTGGTTCTTTATTGATATATTCATAAAGCTTAGTTTTCATTATTCATATTGTGTGTGTTATTACACTTCTTAAATTTTCTGTTTCTTTTTCGCAGGCATTCTCGTTTCAATAGCATAGGTGTACGAACACTTTCTGCGCTCACTGTATGTACAGTAAATACAAATTTATAATTTTTGACTTTACGAAGTATACAATGTAATTGTTCAATAATTAACATAAGCAGGCATTCATTAATTTATATTAATATAATAGTTAACAAAACTAATAAGCGGGTGATTGATGACTCAGTGGTAGAGTTTTTATCTATGGTATTCTAACCCAGGACATGTGGGTTTTCGATGGCTAATTTTGTGTTCGAAAATTATCCCGGTGGTACTCTTGGTTCCTTTCTTATATTTGTTCCATCATCACTCATTAACGAATTTAGTTTATCAAAACTCTATAGCCATATATTCATTCTGTCCGTCAGTGAAACAAACAGTCTCAAGAACTATCTGATGGATTACCAATCAATTTTGGCCATGATGTACAGAGTCAATAGTTAAGAATAGAGTTCCCTGATGAATGTAATATTCAAACCGGAAGCGGTACAAATCAACCATTTCTGGTTTTAACGTTAATCATTATATAGTAAATATGGTAATAGATAGCGAGAAGCGGTTTCCAGTAATCGACATATATAACATTCATGTAGATAGAATGTTACCCAGTTTGTGCATCTGCTGAAAATAATGAGCTTAGGTATTTAGAGAGCATTTTCCGCTTTAGAAAATGTGTGCTTGGTAAAGAATGTAGAGAATTAGCTGAGTCAGGCACGTAGCTAGAATATGGTAATAGGAAGGGGGGGGGGGGGGGCTCTGTCACGAAATACTGTGGTTATTTACCAGGAGCTCAATCATTCTAAACTATTTTATTGGCAACATATATTGGTTCGTTTAGCCAAAATTTCTAATGGGGGCATGATATGAAATACTGTGGTTACACACCAGAGGCTCGATCAATCTAAATATTTTACTGACAACATACCCATATTGATTGGTTAGGACAATAAAATGAGGATATATTAGTAAGTATTTTAATAAGAAGCTATGAAGAAATCTCGAGTAAAAGAATATAAAAAAAGTATTGAAAAAGATATCGTCTCCCGAGGTCATTCGAACGGTGTCGAGAATTTTGCGTCTGGGAAATTTGCGCCCTACCTCAAGAACAGGGAAAATTGCGCCTGCGATGTACCTCCACCGGGAAGTTTGAGCCCTGCGAAATAAAAGAACCTATTGGAGCTTACGCATTTCCTCGGAGGGGCTGACATTACAGCATAAACAATCCTCCCCCCACAACCATGCCATTTGTGATTTATTTTCGTTGTGGCTATATAAGGGGAGAATAAACTTCAATATAAGCCAAAAGAACACAACGGATCAACGCAATCACTGCTTCTTCCAGAGATGATTTTGGGGGAACACTGGCCTCCCCAGAGCTCTCAGAGTGCCCCCTCGGAGGAGACCAAAATAATACGTCTATAATATAATAATAAATAGAATAGTACCAGCAGTGACCCCCCTCCGGAATACTAAATGTGCCCCCCGGAACATTTTTTCTGAAAGAACGACTGAACGCAATTGTGTGTTTGAAGTGTAATTCCAGCAAGTAAACACACTGTACATAGTTTTCTTGATAATATTACTGAACTGATTTTACATTCACTTTACATTTTCTTTTCTATATTTTGTGTCCTGAAAAGCCAAACAACTCGCAAGGATTGTGAACAGAGATATCTGGGTGGAGCCAAACAGCCTTTTGTAGATTAAATTATACTCTTTGATTATATTAATAAATAATTATATATCAGTCATTTATACGTTTATTGTAAATTTTGTAGTATAATGAAAAATTGTATTTGTATGGATTGCCCTTTAGTGAACTAAAATTGTATTTTTTTCATTTGTTCGGAATATTATAACGGATGGAGTAACTCACTGAGACGATGAGAGGCAAGCCTAGTTCAAGTGCGAGTGGAAGTTACTTTACACAATACAATAATAAGTTGAATTGTAGGGCGCTAACATCCCAGTGGAAATATATAGCCGGCGCATTTTCCCCTCTTTTTGGGGTAGGGCGCAAACATCCCAGTGCAAATATATTGCTAGCGCATTTTTTCCTATTTTTGTGGTAGGGCGCAAATTTCCCGGGCGCAAAATTCTCGCATTCAAGGAAAATATAATGTCCGTGAAGTTGACAAACCACTTATGTCAGACTCCAATTTCGACTTTAAACGTCGCTAGTGCTACGTTAGTGTTCGATAGTGACGCAAATCGTTAGTACTCCAACTGCATGCCAACACGCCCACTTCTAAGAATCATCTCAAAAATGAGGTTAACCGTTAGAGCAAGTAAGTGCTCATTGGTGCCATTAACATTAACGTTAAAGCCTCCATCGTACGGCCCTTTGAGTAATAATAATACCACGTTTTTTGCTAGTCTCAATGCGTCCCTATATTCTCGCGAACATTCTGACGTGCCCAAGTTAGTTTTTTTTTTTTTTTTTTGGGACTATTGTTTATCTGTTATTGTTTATTGTTTATTGCTAGTCTGCAGAGTAGTCCTTACATTAATATGCCATTGTCCTTGATAATCATTGCGTATTTACAAGCAATTTGTTATTACTGTTAGAAGATATCAAAAAACAACAGATAAAATCTACTACTTAACGGTTCATATTTTTCTTTTACAGTACATAAACGATTAATAATAATAATAATAATAATAATAATAATAATAATAAGACTATTCCAGCATAAAAGTTATCAATTGCATCACACTGGCAACAAGCGACGCATATTTTAACTTCATAAAAAATCGTTTCTCACGATTTTCTGGAAAACTACGTATGATAACATCTTCATTATGTCAAGTTGTTTATCTCAGTGTGATATATGTCTTACCTCTGGGCAATATCACAGTAAAACAAAAATTAAATATTAGGAGTACATCGTACTTTTGGACTACATCTCATTAACCATGGGAAGATTGAGTAGTGTATACTTTAGGATGTAAGTTTCAGCTTAACTTGCATCATACATTCTTAGGATTACAAAAAGGAAATTTGTTCGTTTGCATTTGAACAAAATTCTTAGGATTACAAAAAGAAAAAATAATTTTTCCGAAATCCGGATTTTTTCCGAATTTCGGATTTTCCGAATTCCGGAATTTTTTTCCGAAATCCGGAATTTTTCCGAATTCCGGATTTTTTTCGAATTCCGGAATTTTTCTGAATTCCGGATTTTTTCCGAAATCCGGATTTTTTCGAATTCCGGAATTTTTCCGAATTCCGGAATTTTCCGATTTTACTTTCCGGATTCCGGAAAGTAAAAATTCCGGATTTGGCCATCCCTAGTATGTATGTATGTATGTATACGAAAGTGGGCCGGTAAACCGCTGTAATAAACACAGGCAAGAAGGGGAATTCAAACGGGGGAAAACAAAGACTTCAGGGCAATGGAGGAAGCTATGTAAGGCAGAGCTCTGTATAATATGCGAATAAATAAATCTAGGATGGACGGGACACGCTAGATGGCTAAATTTGTTCGCGTGTCTTGGAACATCGCCATGGAGTGCAGTAGAGAGTTTCAGAAAAAACAGTTGTTTGAGTAGGTCGAGAAGAATGTTGTACGAGAATATAAAGCAGGATATGAGCCGCTAGCAGATTTTTTTGTCCACGGCTTTGAACCTGTGGATTTCATGTCTGTAAACCATAGAAAACATTAGTTTTTAGTATGTAATGCTTAAGATAGCCAATTGCAAATGTCTTACATTTTCATTATAATGTATATATGGAACCACAAAATTGGACATTAATGAACTTAATATAAGTCTTAGGGCTGTTAAGTTGATTTGATTATTAAGGCAATATCACAATTATAAGCAAGGATAAAGTATGGTAAGCAAAATGGGAGAATGATGGCAGAGCATGAAGTACTTATTCAAAAACAGGTATTCCATCTGATCAAGACTATTGTATGGATTTATTTCTTTCTCTTCAAATTTCCTTTATTGCTAGTTTCCTGGTTGATTCATTATATCAAATGAAAGGAAAACGTTTTAATAAACATCAGTCGAAAAACACCTCCTTTCAGAGTTATAAACCGCCTAAAATGCAAAACGCACGTTTTGAAACGCCCTAACTAGAAAACTATGGGACTTAGGTTCATGCAATTACAGAGGAACTAGTATACGTTCTATCTAAATATTTATGTTTTATATTTCTCCGGCCCTGGCGAAACAAAGTGAAAGATGTTCGTGTAGAAGGAGCCACTTTTAAGCATTCGTTTCGCCGGTACCGAAGGATTCTAGAACGTTTATACTTAGAGAGAGCGCATACTAGTTCGCGCATAATTCCTTTAATCGCTTGCGATAGGTCATATAGTTTTTAAACCAGAAAGTTTTGAAACGTAATGTTCCTCGTTTTCGGCGATTTACTACTCTGAAAAGCGTAGTTTTTCGACCCATGTTTGTTAGGAATTCTTAAATTTTATTTGATATAATGTATTTCTCGGAGTTTGGGCGCCGAATTTCTAACATATACATAACTAGTTATTTCATAAATATTACCAGAGATTTTGACCGCCGTTTGACCTTGGTGGGCATAAGTGAGCGCTGCCATCTGGACATCTTGTGCGAAGTGGGTCTCTGAGCTGTTCAGTCTACGGTGAGAAGCGAGACAATATGAACGTGTAACGATGGAGTCGGGCGACTACGAGAATTGTATTGCAGTCAACGCGCTATACAAAGTGGGCATGTCACCACCACGAATCTTCACCACACTCAAACAGCAAATCAGTGAACGATTTGTGTATCACTCATCTAGCGTTACGATGAAACGTGAAGTGTCAATGGTCTGTAGCGTAGTGTTGGATCGTGCACAGTGAGGGCACCAGAGGCAGTTTAAAGCTGTAGCTGCAAGGATTCGGCGAAACCTGTCACGACCGAATCAGTAATATCCACAGAGATGTCCTTTTCGAGACAGACCATGTTACGAGTGCTCAATCAGAAGCTGGAACTCAAAGCCTACAAACAATGTACAGATCACTTCCTGACTGATGCGTTACATCAGAAGAGAGTGGTGAAAGCCAAACGTCTGTTCAAGCCTTACGCAGAAAATGTCCACGAGACAATTGTCTTTTCAGACTAGAAGCTGTTCACAGTTGAACAGTCCTTTAATACTCAAAATGAATGTGTGTACGCATCACATCAGTGCAAGCTGCTGAACGTCTTTCCAGATTGCAAATGGTATGTGACTTTATTTGGACAATACGGCTCCATTTTTGTAAACAAGAGGTAGACATCGACTATCGTGTACCAAACCATAGTGTTGTGTTGGAGCCCATTGTGAAACTGAATACCACCATGTTCCCCAACCAACAGTAGATCTTCCAACAGGATTGTGCTCCTATCCACATGGCGACATGGTCAGCACAAGAGTGGCTACCGTGCAATATTCCAGAGTTCATCTACACATCAGACCTGGATCTAAACCCACTGGATACAAACTGTAGTCAGTGCGCCAATCAATGATGTGCAAGATGAGACACTCTAATGTGGATTACTTGAAGCGCATCTTGGTCAAGGCAGCCCGCCCGATTCCGGACCTGCACCCAGTGTGAAGGTGGACATTTTGAAAATTGATTGATGCTCTTCATGCTTCATACTTCCATGTATCATTTTACAAGATGATATCAATATATCATCAACACTGTCTCTGTGTTTCATTATCAAACCTCTGATAGTATTTATGAAAGAACTAGGTATATATATTTCTAAATTTTTTGTATAGAAAATCTATTCTCATACTACAGTATATATATAAAAAAAATCTTCCAGGCTTTGCAGACCTTAATGGAAAGCTCATGTACTGGTGAACCCTCTCTCCAAAATGCTCTGGAACTTGCTTTGAGATCTCTACGTCTTCTGCCATCTCATGCGACGCGGGAGATACTAGTTGTAATGGGAAGTCTTACCACCTGTGACCCGGGAGATATATCTGTTACAATAAACGTAAGTTAACTCAAATGTACGTTAATTTGATAGAATAGCTATATATGAGTAGTTTTGAAATTTAACAAAAGATATTCAGAATTATCCTTTAATCATTTGTACAACAGATTCTAATTGAGGTTAAAATGAATGATAAAAGTTCTTATACTAGACATAAATCTATCGTCTCATATGACTTTCTATGGAATTCAGTTTCAGAGCTTGAGTGTAAGTAGTCAATAATTTTGAAAGCTACAGTTTTAAAATTTTCGAAGTAAGTCGTCGAATATCGAATGTCAAAAGTAACTTACCTATTCTTATAACCGCAATCATAGTTTTATGTACTGTTTATACATAAAACTGGCAGGTCCTTTGCCGAAGTTTCTATGCGCTAGTCGGTTTTTACTTTTTTTTTTTTTTTTTGTCTTGGCTAAGAATTGGCCTCTTTAGTACCATTAATAAAACTGCATTTTTTCTTTCGATATACTTTCTATCACGTCCTTCAGAATATTCTTCTTTCTCTCTGTCTTTAATGTCTAAGTTTCTCTGTATCGTGATAATTATCTCTTTTATTGTTCTTCTCTGTCTTACTTTTCCAATATTTTATATTACTTTTCCATTTGAAGGGTAAGAGGGAAAAACAAGGAATGTCCATGTGTGTGCTTTGATCTATCTATTGGTGACTCTTGGTACTATTTGACTGTATATGCCATGCATGCGTAGATGTAGAAATGTCCATGTAAAAAGGGGCAAAAGATTTAACTAACTCTTCATTTTGTACACGGTTTTCAATATTAAAACGCCGGTTTCTCAAAAATGCAGTTTTGTGACATTCCTTTTTGTTTCCCCTTACCCTTCACTTTAAAATCTAATTTACTGCGTTGTTCTTCACACTCACTTCCTGAAAATCTGCAGTAAGTTTTCATCGCTTTTGCCTAGTGTTTATATGCTTTAAAATTAGCTAGGTTTTATGTAATAACAATAATTGTCTATGGCCGTTGTAAAATGACGATTTCATGTTCCACTCCTTATTTTTTCACGGAAGTAAATTGGTGAATCAGTTTTTAACTTAACAGTATTTGTTTTTATCTTAAGTGTCTTAAGTTATGATGCTTTAACAATAAATAAATAAATAAATAAATAAATGCTAAATTAATTTCATTACTGGCAAATACTTCTTATCTAGTCATGGATTTTCCAGGGATTATTTTATCTCATGTTAAGATTGTCGACTACAAAATAAAGCGGTATTGTATATTGGTGATGTATTCTTTATGTGCCTCTTTGGAATATGTGGTGACCTCATTCATGTTTCCCGATACATCACACTTAGCACACTAAACTAGGAATAGAAACGTTATTATTGTTGTTATGTTTTTAGATAAATTGGTAAAGAACCTTTATCTTACTTTATTATTATTGCGCGTCTTGGTGCATTTTCAGTGGAGATGCACTCATATTTTATCAGCATGTTGCCGATAACGCCAGTACCAAGTAACTTATCATCACTCAGATTTTATCAGCTACCGAGTAACTTACTGAAAAATGTAGTTAGAGAATAGACAGTATGCGTGTTATGAGTCTACACTTAAATCTCCTATTTGAAGTAAAAGTAGTAGTAATAATAATAGTGTCTGTACAGGTTAAAAATTCCCGAGTAAACAGTTACGTACTCGGCTAAAATTTGCATATTTCTGTATACAGTTATCATGTATATTTTGCATGTGTTTGATTCCCTTGAAAAAGTGTAGTGTATGCATGTAGTAATAGGCATTTAAAGCGTAACAATGATTTTCTCAGGATCTTGCCTCTGTTCTACCTGAAGGTGTGTTCTAACCTACTTACCCTAACACTTCTAGTTAACTAGAAGAGCAGGCCAGAGTAACCAGATGCTTTCTGCTGTAGTCGTAAACCTACATACCTTTCTGCTGTATGGAAAACTAGAGATTAGACAGCTGAAGTAAAGAGATATATTACTTGGTTCGTTGGCTAATTAGTTTGGAGTTTGCTGTCCATTATTAGCACTGGAGTTATCATCAGAGACGTCTACGTACAGCTTAGTGTGAAATACGAACCCACATTAGCTACCGTCGACAAAGAAATTAGTGTGTCCCGCGCCGAAGGTTCTTATGCTAACCGTATTACCTCGGGTGAGCTCTAGAAATAGAGGAATAAGTTGAGAATTAGAGTTAAGAGATACAGCGTACACAAGAACCGAGTGATCTTCATTACAGGTATTTACTTGCCCATGCCAATATTCCTCTGAAGAAAATTATTCTGACTTTTACAGCATCAAGAAGCCAGGACCCTGATATCTTTTCTCTTTATTTCTTCGGGGGAGTGTAATAGGAGTATTTTTCTTTATTTCTTTGGATCATAATTCCTGAAATGTTTGATAATGTCAATGCAGATCAGGGCTGTGGAAAATCCGTTAAAAAAAAAAAAAAAAACAGGAACATGCCAGGCAAATACTGGGATAGTACCTCAAGATCAAGAGCTAGAGACGAAAGGAAACTGCTTTCTTGGAAAAATTGAAATATTGGAAGTCTTTTTTAAAAATATCATTTCCAGTTGCCAATTTGATTTCTTAAAACACATCTTACGATTAAATACCTTTGTACCTTTTAATCGTACTCTACGTCACATACACCACTAGGTCACATACATACATACACCATACGAAAAATTCAGGAGTTTCCCGATCTTTTTTTTTTTTTTTTAAATGCAGCAGTTTTTCGTTTTTATATTTGTAATTATTCAAGTGTTATGTTAAGAAAATAGAGATAGATATTCATTAATTTCATTTTTAATTAAACATTTCAATGTCTTTGATTCGAATTATGGTATTGCATAAAAAAGTGTGACTTGTGTATGTGTAATTAACATAAGAGAATATTTTGTTTCTTTCTTAATGCAACTTTATTTCAGTTGTATGTGTGTCATTATCTAATACGCGAGTATGTATTACAAAATCAAAGCGAATGTAATAGCATTGCTGTTTGAAACTAAATGAGATGAAATTTTAGTTTAACGTCCCATGATTATGCCCTTTAGGCTAATGAAGACGGATGATTAATGAAAGTGAATGATGGTAAAATTAAATTTTTTGCTCTCTTCCACAGGGAATCAAATTTGGGATCACATAAACGTGCTAGCCACTAGACTAGCAGGGAGGGTTTGATCGCATTGCTTTTTGTTCCAACTTTCTTCAATGGTATTTTGTTGTGGAGATCTCCTCTTGATGAACTTTTATTTTAAGCCAATTCTGAAACTAGGCGAGTACTGAGAAACGCGATTGAAATGAAATGAAATGAAATCTTTAAGCTTTACGTCCCACGGTTATGCCGGTTAGGGTAAAGAGACGGTGATTATGAGAGATGAATGAAATGGTGAGATGAAGAAAGTGGGAGGAAACGGGAGAACCCCGAGAAAACCCACAAACAAGGTGTTTGTCCACCACAAAGTCCACACGGTGCGAGCTGGGATCGAAGCAGGGACCCCAAGTACCGGAGGTGAACACTCTACCATTGAGCCACCGCACCCCCAAACGTGATTGAAGAAAGTGATTATAATCACTTTAAGATTTATTTCAATCCAAGTTTTGAAGTATATTTTTGGAGGTGTTTTTTATTATTATGGGCATTTTTATGTTGGTTTTACTCTTCCCGCCACCCAGAAACACTGGTTATTTTTGTGCTGGAAAAAAATCCATCCCAGATGCAATCTTAAGCTTAGTTATCAGATTCGCCTATCTTGTAGTATTATATATTGTTGTAAATGGTTCATTAGTATAATGTGGTGTAAGAAGCATTGCTATATGTATTGGTTTTACTTTGATTATATGTATTTCTTTTTAGAATCTTAAAGCTCAAGGTGTTCGGTGTTCAGTGATTGGTTTAGCAGCTGAGGTTCGTGTTTGCAAAATGTTGTGCCGTGAAACAGGAGGCGAATTCGGAGTGATATTAGATGATGCACATTATAGAGATCAGCTGTTGCAATTTGTTGACCCTCCCCCTGCTGCATCTTGTTTGGAATCCTCTTTAATTAAAATGGGATTTCCACATCACGCTACTCAAGAAGGCAAGGAGGGAACTCTTACTATGTGCATGTGGTAAGTCAGACTATGAAGTAGACAGTACGAGAAATTATTACAAAAGTACGTCGATAATAAGTAAATACAAATATTGGATTGCTAATGATGATAAAAAACCTAGCCTAACTACAAATGTACTCCCTTTTATGCATTAATTAGCTTAAATGTCACTTTTTGTCCGGTAACAGGTAGTAAAATATTTAAAATATAAACAAGTCTCTGTCTTCTGACTGCAGTAAACTCGTTGATGTAAGTTTGAATTTACAGTCCACGTCTCAGAGCCGCCTCTTTAATCCAGCAAATGAGAGAAAGTTTGTCCTACACTGTGCATCGGCCCGTTTCCTCGTTCGTTTTGGGGTGGAATTTCCTAAATCCATGCAGGTGATTTAGATGCTCGTATTTTTGAAAAGTGTGATAGTAGTGATAGTAATAATAGTGAAGATCTTACTTTTCTTGGCCTTTCATCGTAGAATTTACAAACTTTATGAAAGCAAATGAGATATACCTATTATGTTTACAAAAAACTCATGTATATAATTAAGTCCAATCATTGACAAGAAATATGTAGTAATAACTAGCTGAACCTGCTCTGTCTACTCAGCACATCGTTTTGTTATGACCATGAATCTCCTTCCTACTGTGCATGTCTCCTTACCCACACAAGTAAATGATAGGAGACTCACAAAGGAAGTGAATTGCCATGTATAGATGTTGGAGTGAGTTTGTAGCAAATTTGTAGAAGTAATACGATATCAAGTGGAAATATTTTTTTTTCTAATAAATCAATATCCGTCCGAGTACGTCTCATTGCCTCACTTGAGGCCTTCGAAGTTGCCAGCATGCAATAGGTTTTGCTATTCAGATTTGAGCAAAGCGCCCGCAATGTCCGTCAATCCGCCATACGTAACTTCTCTACTGGTTGGCTAACACCGTAGTTTCAGGCTGCAACAATTTTAATCTTATGGGCTCAAAATGGCCCACAAAATGCTGAATAGAACAATAATGACACGGTTTTTGAAAATTTTAACGAAAACTGGACAATCTACACAAAATTTGTATTCGATCAGCAAAAACGGCACGTTTCTAGCACTTATGGTTTTCGAGATCTCATTGTCGAAAGGATAGGAGACAAACATATAAACCTTGCATTTTAATAGATAGACTAGCTGAACCTGTGCTCTCTACACAGCGCAACATTCGCATATGAGCATGAATCTCTTGCCATCATACATGTTCCTTTACAGACAAAAGCTAAAGACGTCGTGATAAAAATCGGCAAGGAATACTATAAAAGGGAGATTTTTTTCGATTATTTTTTCAATATTTCGGACGTTTGCAAGATTTGAGCCTACTTGAGGTTGAAGTTTCTAATTCATGTATGATAAATGTATTCTTTCTTCTTGCATGCAATATGCAATAAGTAAATATATTACATACACAATTAACTATAATGTCAGTTATATATGTTGTTCATTGGGCAAAACATTCCGAAAATAAAGATTCATCTTAGACTGGAGAAATAGTTATCCTTCCTTTTTCATTATTATTTGGCCATGTAACAAACGCCTGAGACATATATAACCCCAATATACAACTGTGTGGTATTGGAATGTATAATGCGTAGGATATTATTTTTTTTTTTTTTTTAATTTCAACACTTCCAGTGTACCCGTAAAAATGTAATAAAGAAATAATGGCCATGTTTTTTTTTTTTTTTAAATATTCAATTAGATCTGGACAATCTATGCAAAATTTGCAATCGATCAGGGAAAACGTCATTTTTCGTGAGCCTGTAGTTTCCGATATCTCATTGTTGAAAAGATTGGCCACAAACATATAAACGTCCACTAACATATAGTCCAAAAGAACTCCAAACATGGCAGCACAGTTCATTTGCATTGATTTTGGAGAAGGCTTATTAAAATACAAAGGCTTTGAACAATAATTTTAAAACATAAACTGTATGAAAAAGATGTATTTAAATAATTTATTTAAAGTACACACATTTAAAATGTTTCTCTCTATTAAACGTGAAATCACATATAACCGTAAATGAAAGAGTTGAAAGCCAAAGTTATAGGTTGGAGCTCAGGCGTTTATAATTGCTATTGTAGCATTTAAATAGATAGATTGAATTCCAGAGACACGGTGGCTCTGTGGTAGAGTACTCATCTGTAATGAGGGTTGTTCCTAGTCTGATCCCATATCATGTGAGTTTGTGATGGACACCGTCATGTTATGTGTTTCCCTATTTCCTCCTACATTCCCATGCCGCCGGTTCTTTCATAATCATTCGCATTTCTCATGATTAATCATTGCTTTAGACCACAAGATATAACCATAGGACATAAAACTAGAGGTTTCACTTAGTTTCAGGAGTTCAACTCCCACAACACGTACGGTTTATTTAGTATATTAGCCGCAATAGACAAGCTGGGTTGAACCAACCCATTGGGAAAGTAGAAGTGAGTAGAGTGAGAGGAAAACATTATTAGCTTCAGCTTCGACTATCCTAGTGCTAAAATCTAACGGTGAATATCCCGATGGTTCATTATATCTAGAATACGTACTTTGGATTTTTGATGGTGACAAAGTAGGAATTATTTCCAATAATTGTTCAACATATTTTGAAGTTAACTAAGAATGCGGAAATATCAGATTAGAGTGTTTATAAATTTTTCAATTTCCATATTAGAGTGTTTATAAATTCCACGCACAAGCATCACACTGACTGATTGGGTAAGATCTCTCACCATCTGGCGAGCGGTTTTGCTGTGCTCCGTCCCTCTTAAGTCAGTCCAACGATTTTGTGCTTAAAAAATGTAACGGGTGGTTGGTACATATATGCTTACTGATGTCAGTGTGATGCTTGTGCGTGGAATGATAAAGACTGGTGATATATCAGAGTTTGATAAGAGGCCAGATTATGACGGTTAACGGCTGGGAACGAGCACGGCTTGTCGGCTTTTCATGAGCTATCATTGTTAGTATCTTCCAAAGGTGGGAATAAAGTCGATGAAACTAACACCAAACCACAAAATATAGGCCAGCCAGACCTCATTAAAGTAGTCGGTCGTAGACTGTCATTGTTATTCAACAGAACAGGTGCAAACTGTGGCAGGGTTAACAAACAGCCTTTAACAGTGGACGAAAGCACGAGTGTGTTTGAGCAGACAGTTAACCGTATACTGTCCGCAGCCGACGATCCACACGTACAACAATGTTAACCTCACGGCATCATCGATAACGAATGGAATTGACACGTACCCATCGTCATTGGACCGCAGAACAATGACAACGTTGCATGGTCCCGTTAATTGACAGTACTGCCTTCATTATATCTGGACGGGTTAGAATTTGTCGTCTTCCTGGGAAACAGCTGCTCGACACGTACCCAGTAGAATAACGTTAGGCTGGTGGTGACTCCATTATGATATTGGAAATCTTTGCATGGTCATCCATGGACCCGGTAGTGCGTGTGGAGAGGACCGTAACGGCTCCTAACTATCGGCAGGTCATTGTTAATCACGTACACCCACTTATTCATGTCGGCCATATTTCGGAAAAGCTGTAGTAGTCAGTGTGTGGAATTGAGATTCTTGTAGTTGTCTATTTGCATACTACTAAAACGGTTGGAATCTAGACTTTTTTTTGTATGAGAAAAATTGTTTGACATTTATCCTTATAAAGAATTATTCTTATCCCAATCCACTACAACGACATGATGATAGACAGACTATGCTGTGAAAGACTATGCAATCTTCTTATAATTTTTCGTGTTGATTGTCATTTTAATTTCACATAAAAATTAGTCACTTTCGCTTCAGCTCACAGAAAAAAAGAAGAAATAAGATAAATCTGTTGGGAAGAGTTCATTTTGTTTTGTTCTTGTTGATGTACTATAAAAGGTAGTTAACTTTAGATTAAAAGCTGAATCCGTTGATGTGAGCGCAAAATTCTTGTGTGCATACGAATCTTCAGTGCTTATAGCCGAAAGAGCATGCAATTGTAGTACAAATAAGATAACTAAGTAGCTTGTAGATGTACTTGTAAAAGTGCAAATTAGATCACGTGGTTATTTTTTTCTTGAGTTCAAGGAATTCAGAATGTAACTATTTCACTTATATGTGATGTTGAAGGATACACCTATTGTATCTGTGTATAGTTTTGTAACGTCTGTGAGAAGCAATTTCGTAGTGAGAAATGTTTAGCAACTTAAGTTTTTATTTTGAATGTACATGACGAAAACGACGATAATTCGTTGAAAGTTTGTCGTTGCCTACAGTGTTACAGGATGCTTATAGATAAGTTCAATAATAATTAGAAGAGTGTGAATTTAATGTAGCGTTATCAAACTTTCTACTCTTGTATCTTCCTATACATCTGAATATTATACTTTATGTTATGTTATGTTATGTTATGTTATTTATTTATTTATTTAATTTATTTGAAAAGTGGCCCCGTATAGCGTAGTGGATAACCCTCTGATCATTTGTGCGAGCGATTCCGGGTTCGGTTCTCGGTGGGGACACGGTCGAAAAATATAGAAGGCCAGCCATCCTGAGTGAGGTTTTCCTGGATTTTCCTCATTTACAACAGGCAAATGTCAGGTTGGTGTCTAACATATATATTCCAGGCCGCTTCCTTCCTTCTCTTTCCTCGGAAAGTATGATCGCTCCATGTGATATGTGATGGGCGAACATGGCCATAGATGCCGATAGCCGAGAAATCTTATTCCTAAACAGTAAAAGTGGTAAGAAGTCCTCTCGATCACATGAGTTGAAATGTGTTTACTTGAGTTGAAATGTGTAACCAGGTTTTCAAGTTAAAATTTCTTGAATTCTGTGAGTTACTTTAAAAGCCGAAGAAGTTACTTATTCGTTTTCTGTAAACACTATTAATATTTCATTTCGTTATTTGATTTCCTTTTATCATTTATTATTTACTTATTTCTTTCTAAATTTCAGTTAAAGCCGAGCAGATACTAATAACTAGAGGAATTGCTACGAGTAGATAGGCTACCCACAGATGCTAATTCTTCCAGCGTTACACAGTGACAAACAGTACTTCCGTTAATCATGTTTCTAAGCAGTACACTCAGTTCCTTTTATGTGGAGACTCAGGCCTCAACCACGAATTATCATAACTAATAATCTCCCTATGAAATATCACATTTAGTGTACTAACAACTTGAGAATACCAATCCCACCAAAAACTTACGAAATCTTCACCTTATGTGTTTACACAAGCTCACATATCAACTCTCATAAGTATCTATGTGTGTTTTCACATATTTGACCTCTTTCTAGCCAATTGTTCTTCCAACATTATTCCACAGAGAGAAAGTTATTGACTAAATCATATGGCTTGTGTACGAGAAAAGTCTTTAGGAAATCGAATTCTTTAGATTTGATCAGCTAGTGCTTGGTTATATGAAAAATAACAGCAAACTGTTTTTGTGACTTGTGTTGGCAGGAGAAATGCATATATAAATTATTATAAAAACAGAATACCTTAGTGCAAATGTTCATACTGTAAGTTTCTTTGTACGAGTCCCGAATATAATTTATTTTTTCTGGTAAGGAGAAAATGGGATGAATAAATTTCTCTCTCTCTCTCTTATATCTGAAATTTTTTTACCAATCTTTATTTTTTAAAATTGAAAGTGGATGGATTGTGCTTTTTATTTTTAGCTATGTACTTGATTTGTGCTTTTAATGACTGTTCATATTCTGTTTCAGTCATATTGATAGCACAGACAGTGAGCGTTTGCTGAACAGTGCAGGTTATTACTGTCCTCAGTGCTGCAGCAAGTATTGTGAATTGCCTGTTGAGTGTCGTGCATGTGGATTGACTTTAGTATCAGCGCCACATTTAGCAAGATCATATCATCATTTGTTTCCAGTGGAGAATTTTAAAGAGTTAAATGTGAAAGATGTACCAAGTATTCCACAGTTCTGCTTTGCATGTCAGAAAAAGTATGGAGAACATGATAAACAGGTGAAAGCATAATTATGATTATTCAATGTATAGTTTTTTTTTTCTAGATGTTAATTTAATATTTTTGTGTTCCTAGTACTTTTAGTATTATTTTGTATGAACGATAGAAATTAAAGAAGGGTTAATATATTATATGAACAATGTGAATCAAGGAATCATGTTTTAAATATACTCAAAAGTTCAAGTAATTTTCCGTGACAAAATTCATATGCATGAGCTAATACGAAGGATAGTAATGAAATCTAAGAAATTAGCGTACTGGATAATGCCTAGCAAAACAAGAATATTTATTATAATTCCTTTTTTGTTAAAATAAGTAAACAATTACTATCAGCTTCTGTTTTGATGTATTTCCTTTTCACTGTTATTTTAATATTCCTTGATATACAATAATGGAACGTACTGTTGAAAAGATCACTTAAGAAATATATACATTGTTGATCCTAACGAAACTCGCACAACAGAACGTGTGTCTGTAGAGGAAATGTTGGTCTTAGTTGAAAGTTCTAGCACTCTAGCTGCTGTAGATGGCAAGCTGTTTGTTGTGTCTGTAGAGAACATTTTGCTAAATAGTTTGAAATTTTACGAGCATTTTTATCAATCCCTCGCTTAACCTATTTTTTACGATGCTTTCCATCTTGGCATGAGAGTTCTTTGCTGGAAAAATATGATACTGTCTTGAAAACTGGCTTTGAATCAATTCTGAACTGCTCCTTAAATGACAACTCTTGGACACAAGCATGTTTACCTGTTGGTTTGGGCGGACTTGGTATTCGACGAGCTGTGGATATGGCGATTCCTACATTCTTAGCTTCATACCACGGATCTCTGCGTTTAATCGAAGCTCTCCTTCCACAGGGTTATTGTTTGCACCCAGATGGTTCAGTTCAAGAAGGCTCTAATAAGTGGGCAAACTTAGCAGATACAAACCTCCCGGAGATTAACAAAAAGTGTTATCAGTCATCTTGGTATACACCAATTGCATGTCAATTACATAATCATTTGTTACAATCTGTTGTTGTTCCGGAAGATAAAGCCAGGCTTCTTGCTGCCTCGTCTCCCGAAGCGAGTGCATGGTTGATGGCGATACCTTCTCCGCTTTTAGGACTTCATTTGTCAAATGAAAGCTTTCGAATTGCTGCAGCCTTACGTTTAGGCTTAGCAGTTTGTGAGCCTCATCGCTGTCCAGCTTGTGAGGATGAAGTTAACCAACGTGGCCTGCATGGCCTTTCATGCATGAAGAGCGCTGGTAGATTCGCCCGACATTCCTCTGTAAATGATATAATACTACGAGCCCTCAACACAGCTGGATTTCCTTCAATACGGGAACCTTCTGGTTGCTGTCGCTCGGATGGAAAGCGACCGGATGGGATGACACTGGTTCCATGGATGAGAGGTAAATGTTTATTGTGGGACTTCACATGCGCTGATACATACGCTCATTCAAGTCTCCCTCTGTCAGTAATGAACGCTGGAGCTGTTGCTAATCGGAGAGAAGCTGAAAAGCAAAGAAAATACAACAGCCTTCTCGTAAAGCTTGTTTTCACTCCAATCGCTATTGAAACCAGTAGTGCTTGGGGTGCAAGAAGTCTTGAATTCATTAGGGAGGTAGGAAGACGCATTTCTTGTGTTTCCGGCGAAGTTCGCTCCACATCTTATCTAATACAGCGCATATCCGTTTCTATCCAACGTGGTAACGTCTCGTCGATCCTTGGCACTTTACCACCTGGCAAGGAACTGGATGAGGTGTTTATACTCTGAGAAAAATTGTTTTATATATAATAGTTAGTGGACAATAGTTTTTCTTTTGACGTTGACATAATTATTTCCGATTTAATATTGTTTCCGACCATGAATCGACCATAATTATTTCCGATTTAATATTTAATATTGTTTCCGACCATGAATCGACATTAATATGTTTGAAAGCTATTTTGACAACATGACAAGTGTATTTATGCGTATGACATTCATGCCTGTAATACCAAGGATGACCTGCACGACAAATTAAATAACTTCAAATAAGGCCTGGAGAAGACCACAGAATTGCTGTTCGCGTTGGTCGTGATGTGCCAGTCAATTGTTCATCGGTAATGTGCATGATGGTAGGCAGAAGTTTCCTGCACAGACGTACTCTCTTTCAGTGTCATTGCGAACTACCAGGTAGTGCCTGGACAAAAGGCCACATTCGGCCGCCTAATTGACAGGACGGCGACCGTCAATGCAATTCAGCCCCACAGTTGGAGGCAAATCTACGTTTTCACATTCCTCCGTACAATTACGTGTTCATCGCCGCACAATTACATGTTCTTTGGAGGTGTAGGAAGAGAGTGCAATGAGGAGCCAAATGGGGACGGTAGAGTTCCGAGATAGGAGTAATTTCTGTTTCGAACACAATAACATCTCTGTTTCCCTAAATGTACAGGTGGGCGGGAAAGTAAGCGTGCTTCGCACTTGGCGTACAGGACTCACATCTGGCAGTCTGCTATGGGAGCAACAAATTACACATTTTGTTTATCTGGGATTTTCATTCAGAGTAGTATGACTATTGCGTTGTACTTTCGTAACGACATGAATGATGTCCTATCTTATCTGGACACTGCGGGACCGCATTTTCAAGCAGAATAACGTGCATCCATATACCACAGATAATCATCAGGCCGTACTCAGTAGCATTCAATTGATATGATTGTTATCAATTAAATTAAAAACCGAAAATCTGTGAAAGAAATTTTTCATATTATTTATGTGAATGTGAAAGTTATTTACCAAGTTACAGATGCTTATATAAGTCAGTCGTTTCCAGAAACAGTTTTGGGGAAAATATTTGATCAAAAAAATATGTGAACGGACTGGAGAAAATTAAATCAGAATAGGTTTGTGTCATCGAATATCATACGTATAGTATAAGATAAATGGAACGCGTCAGTTGAACAGGAAACGTGGGCGTTGAGGACAGAATTAAGAATTCGTTGGGTAGACCTGAAGGTTGTAAGAAAGTCTTAAGGAAACAGTCTTGATTGGAATATTTTGACGCAGAAGATCCAATGACAAGACTTTTGTTTTGTAGCAATGAACTTACTTTCTGTAGAGAGAATGAGTCATTAACTCACTCGGTCTTTGAAGTAATTTTGTTAGCATATTTTTCACAGAGACTTTATTTACATGTGTCATACCATTAGTTATACTTTAAAGTGGATAATACAGTTTAACAGATAGTCTGGTACATTTGTTAAAATTAATAACCAGTATCCTTTCCTGTGTATCCTAGCAGTCCTAATCGGATGAAAGGAGACAAAGATTTTGCATATTATGGTTTCTCAAAACACCAAGTCACATCCAAATAGAACTTCAAGGATGTTAAAAGTAGTAGGAAAACGTTATCATTAGTAGAGAAAAATGTGTTCGAGTCTTACTACATTAGCACCAAATACGCACCGTTAAATTTGTCCAAAATTATTCAAATTAGCTTTATTCCAAAGTACAATTCTCAATGTCTTTAAACTTGGTACATAACACAATTTTCAGCTTATGTACAGTGAGTCAAGTTGAAGCAATAGTAGCTGAGCACCAATAGTTAAAATAGTAATTATTGATTTTGGTATTTTCTTTGGAAAGGACTAGTTGAACAACTTAACAATCTTTATGAAGCCTACGTTATCAATTAGTGTCTTGCGATCGACGGCAATAGGATTAGTTGCCAAAATTATACCAGAAATAATTATCCTAGGGAATTTAGAAATTGTTAGTGGTTTTTAATGGAAGTTGTTCTTTGAAGTAATTTTGTTCCAAATTTAAAGTACATAAAAATTCGAACTTCTTAATTATAACTATTCAAGTATTTCTGTAAAGACTTTTATTCTAGGTGTTATTTTCATAATTAGTACTTTTAAAAAATAATCTTTGTAATTAGTCATGATAAGTGGCATGCAGTGTGTTCTTGCAAGAATCGTAGTGATTTAATGTAATAAAATTACATACTTTCGATTATCTTTCGGTGAGCTGCATCGATTATACAATTTTCAGTTCAAATATATTCGTCAGTCATATTGCTGAGATTGGAACCATTATGATTACAAGCAAATATTACAAAATGACAACATATGCTGTATATTTTTACAGATTTTTGTTTTTGTGTAGCAAATTCCGAAATAAATTTAAATTTGCATGTCACTGTATGTTTTGTATTGCATTTTCAGCCGTGAAGGAAAGCATTACTATTATTATTATTATTTAGTTATTTTTATCGTATTCTTTTACACGAAATAATAAACTTTTTTGTGTATTACAAATAAGTATGATATGAAAAGCAAAGTAAGGAATAAATAATAATAATTATATTTTTAAAAAGTTCTAACTTGGACATTGTGCAGGTTGTTTAAGCTCGTAGTTGATTTTGAATGTGTCCATATGAATTTTTTTTTATATTTTTCTTAAGTTTTGAATCCGTATTGACTTATAGAAACGGAAAACTAGAATTAATCAATCCAAAGTGAATCTTCATTATTGCAATGAGAACAAAATAGCTTAATTTCACACAAATATTAGTTTGCCAATTGTACCCAATTGCATCACGAATACAGTTCGTTTTCCATTTTGTAAACGTTTTAAAAGTAACCTTGATTTTCTTTCGTCATTTAAATGTAAAACATTAATGGAAGAGCGTAACAACACGAATTATATTACTGGACCAATGCTGTAAAACAAATATGATGCAGAAAGAGGGCAGAAAAGAATACTGTTAAAGGCCTGTGTTTTAGCTAGTATTGTAGTTTTTGAAAAGTAACCACATGTCTAGGATTTCGAGAGACCATCGAGTCACTTTTTTTAATAGATAGAATTAATTCTCGAAGATATGGTTTCTGTCGGCATTTCTACTACAAGTTTCCAGTAATTCGGTTTGTAGTCCATA
Organism: Thermobia domestica; assembly: GCF_964235325.1. NCBI lineage: Eukaryota > Metazoa > Arthropoda > Insecta > Zygentoma > Lepismatidae > Thermobia > Thermobia domestica. The sequence goes on along the minus strand of NC_137456.1, from coordinate 212,560,480 downwards.
GTAGATTATGTTCTTGAGAACCTAACAGACATTTAAAGAGAAACGTCGGTTTTCGAGGGGATTAATCAGTGAGCTTTAACAGTTGAGGTCGGAAGACAATTTTATTTATGATTGCAGAAACATGTGAGACTTGAAGCTTCTGTGTAAGAAGACGATAATAGATCAAAGGTCTGTTCTAGGTTAGACATCCTGATTGAAGGCTTATCACATCAAGTAATACCAGTATAATATACTTCTAGAAGTATGTAAGGAACTTCATTATTTTCATCCATCTCGTGTTCTCTGAGAACATGGCCTTAATTATGTAGTAGAACAAAACTTTGTATATAAAACTCAGAAATTCATATTGAGAATTTTGTACTGTTTTGCAACTAAAATGTAATATTTTTATTTTCACAGGTATATCAGTGTGGTACTTGTAAGAAGATATTTTGTTTGGACTGTGATATATTCATTCACGAAACTCTTCATACGTGTCCAGGCTGTTCTAGCAATCAACAGATGTATCATATATTGGGTAGTGATATGGCAATGACACTATAAAACATTATATTTTGTGTATGTGTATGTAAAATAAAGTATCATTAACTATACTTTTATATTTGTACCATCAATGTTGAATTACAAACCTAACGCAACGTTCAATTCCTTGGATATGACATGGGTATTGATGTATATCAGAAAAGTTTATTTGTTTTCCCGAATTATATGCGCTTGTCACTTCTTCGTACTAGAAATTCCTCGATGGTAGCTGATGTTACCTATAGTTGAGGAAGTCCATAATCAGTCTCCTTTCCTATTTATGAAATCAGTATAAAATCTGAAATTTAATTTAAGCATTCAAAATTGTCTGATGGTTGAAATTTATATATTTCTATTGCTTGATGCTCTGCGAGCAATATTGGCGTGTGACCAGGGAAGGAGTTCTTATAGATATATGGTTGTAATGGAGGATATACGGGAGTATAGAGGAGACCGGAACTATTTGAGTCTAGCAAGAGAAAAATCGATTTTTCTGAAAACTAGAGCAACAGGCGTTTTTCACTCATCATATCAAAATATTAACAAATTACCATAGTAAATATTATCAAAGAACTAAAGTCCTACTGTAAAATCGATAGTCTGAAAAAAGATATTCAAGTAAAAGTGACAGAAAATGCATCTTGCAAACAACACAGGGCTGTTTGGGTCTCTGAGGAAGCTGTTTCAGTTGTTGCTGTACTTTCATTATATCTTTAAACTTAGTCAAAACGGAATGAGAAACGTTTAGAGAAAAATCTGAAATTAAATTTCTTTTTGTTATTAAATTTATCCATTTCTTATTTTAGCTTTCATTTCCTTATCAGCAGGACTTACACATATATAAAGGTACAGTTTTATATTACTCTCCTGAAAAAATAGGTATGAAGATCAGAATCACAGAACACATTTAGAAAGAAAAAAAAAATTCTAACATATATTTTAGTTGAGAGATTCGCTAATAGCAATAATATTTAGATTCTAAATAGCGTTTGAATTAAAAGTATTTTAACTGACAATCGTATTAAGCGCAAAGACATTTAAAATTAGACATAACACTAATTTAAAGTGGAATAGTTTTGTATCAGTTAGAGAAAAGTTATACGCAATAGAAAGTTCAGAACCACGGTTTTACTGAAGTCATGAACCAAGAGAGTTTAAGAATATTCACATCACAGATTCTCGGCACACGCAGTTTACTTCCTTGTGTGAACTCCTACACGTATCTCCTAGTACTATTATTTATATGCTTGAAATCAAATCGAATAACCTTTCCTAACGTATTCTTGAAAGAAATACGTTCAACTGTTTTAGTACACACGGCATAATTTCCTTAGATTTATTTTCGTCGTAAAGATCATAAAATAATCACCATGGCTATCATTGGTTACCTCAGGTTGTCTAAGGACTTTTTTTGTGGATTCTCTTTGCTTTCGGAATATGTTTTAAGATTCCTCCCTTGATAATCTTAATGTTGTACGACACTGTTGAATATTCCCCTAAGAAGTAAGAAAATGTAATTTGTTTTTCTTTCCTTATTCAACGGATCAGTGTCGCAGTTCAACGTGGGAACGTGTCAGCCATTTTGGGTACGTTACCCACAGGTAAAGAATTAGAGATCTTTCTCATATAAGGAAGAAAATAACGACTTTAAACAATATGCACTTAAGAATTTAGCTCATCATAACTGTCATCGTCATTGAAAGATACATTTTCATTATCACGTTTACTATCCCAATTTGATTCTAATGTATATATATATATATATTTTTTTTTAACCATCATTTCTTGTTCTTTTAGCATTCTACGACTTCAGGTTTCAATTGAAGATCAAAAGAGAAGATGAAAGGTAGACTTGAGACGCTTGAGAGCTACTCGATTGCAGGAAACCACTTTCATCTTTTTCTTTTCTTTCTTTCTTTCTTTTTTTTTATACCGTTTTTGCTCTACGTAGATCAATATTTATTGAAACCAGAAATTATAGTTAATTTGAATCATTTTCGGTTTTAGTAGAGAGTTAATAATAGAGATTAAATGTGTTCTTACGAAGCACAAAACCGGATCTCACTACATATTACCGTTGTCGATTTATGATGAACAATTATCAAACCGGAAATTGTTTATTTAAACCACTTCCGATTTGAGTACATGGTTTTAATAACAAACTCAATTCCTGACTCTATATTTTGACCAAATTTGGTGATCCAGGAAGTGGTTCTTTCTTTATTTTTTTTTTTTTTTTTTACCATACCATGCATACACGGGTATGGTAAATATATAAAGGAGTTTTGGTAAACCAAACTAGTTATTTTTTTTTTTTTTAAAGTAAACGGTTTTTGCCACCCCTGCATACAATTAATTCGTTCTAACCGCAGAAACATCATACTGTGGTTTTCTGTGATGAATAATATAAAATAAAAAGAAACCTATCCATCCAGACAACAAAACAAATAGGCAAATAAGAAACATTGAGACTTTCTTTGGTTGTATAGTACGAAAGAACGTAGCAACGAAAGATGTAGAAAATCAATCGGAAACGTATGTTCGATACTCAGGTTTCAAAAATCATTATCTTTGTTTTATAGTTGCCGTCGTAAAGTTGTAGGAACTCAGTATGGAAGTGAGGTTGGGGTGGGAAGGAAGGCTGCTCAAGGCGTAAATGATTATGAAAATGGAGGTGGTAGACACGTGTTTCGCTCCTCAAATTGCCACAATGCATTCCTCCCCAGTATGTGTTCTTCAAACAATGTCACCCGTAGTAATTTATGAAGTATGAAAGTGGTCTTTTGATTCTTTACCTGAAGTAGTGATTCCGTCATTACGGAAGTAATTATTACAATGAATCTAAGTCATTAAGTTTAAAATTGAGATAACCATCTCCTTTGTATTGCTCTTTGGCATTCGTATAGAAAATTGCAAGTTTCTAGGTGCAGTATTTTGTAAGATATTTATGAATTAAATTTTACATGTTACCTTATGGAGATTCTGAAGCCTGTGATGATGGGTAGACATCCCCTTAAATAGGTTTTGCTTTAAATAATACGGGTTACTTTTCCATCGCAATCACATATATATAGGGGTATTTAAGCCTTACATTTTCTGTGATTATGATATTATCTTCTACTCTGAGGGAAGAACATAGACTGAAAGTATTTGAGAACAAGGTCCTGAGACGAATATTCGGACCCAAGAGGAACGGGAATGGGGAATGGCGGAAACTTCATAACGAGGAACTACATAATTTATACGGTTTACCTAACATTGTTAGGGTCGTCAAGTCTAGGAGGCTTAGATGGGCAGGTCATGTAGCTAGAATGGAAGAAAGTAGAAACGCTTTCATAGTCTTGACTGGAAGACCAATCGGAAAACCACCATTAGGAAGACCTAGGCGCAGATGGGAGGACAATATTAAGATAGATCTCGCAGAGATTGGAATACAAAGTAGAAACTGGATGCAGTTAGCTAAGGATAGAAGTCGGTGGAGAGCTTTTGTGAACGCGGCATTGAACCTCCGGGTTCCATAGGCCATAGAGTTAGTTAGTTAGTTAGTTAGTTAGTTATGACATTCTCTTCGGCATTTTTAAGGCACATTCAACAATAAAACTAATTTCGACTCACATCAGATTACTATCATATTAAGTGAATTATGCCTAGTTATTACGTGTCCGCTAGTGGCATTATTTTTGCAACAGTATTACCAATTGTTGTGACATTTGTATGAAGATAGTTACCGACTTCTTGGCAATAGGCAATTCCTTTATTAAACAAGTAGTAGTGCCACGTGCGCCACGTGAAGGAATTTGGTTTATATGGCGGGATATTTTCTCTATTTAAATTAAAAGTGGCACTAGATTTCTAACACTTCTGGTTTTAATATAAATATTAGAATGGAGATATAATATATTCTTTGGACGCTTAATTCTACGATTCTCAGTATCTGTTATAGAATTACCACTTATAGGTTGACGCATTCTGGGACAAATATTTGACGATAGACCTGTACATAGTTATTTATCTGAACTGGCTTAAAAATTGAGGAACTTACTTACTGATTTGTGAACTAAATAAATAAAATAAAAAGTGCTCATTACAATCTAAACCGTATATAATTAGTTTTATGTCTATTGATATTTTTGTACCTCCCAAGTCTGTAACAGGGTTGTACTTACTGATAGAAAAAAATAACAAAATTTTGGTATTTAGTCAAATTAAGATTTAAAAAAATATTTCTAGGATGTCTTGTTTTTAAAGTAGTTTTGGCGCAGGGAAGAAAATATACTCCATGATCATTCATGAACAAAACAAATCTTTTTTTTTTTTTTTTTTTTTTTTTTTTTTTTTTTTTAACCAATGTTGCTGCGGAGATCAATTTTCGTCACCTCAGCTGACTATCTGAATCGGTATTTCTCCTGAGACTTGTGGTTGCGATACTTGCAAACTTACATTTTATTTGTTTATTTATTTACTTTTGTAACCAACGTACCGTATATTTATTATTAATGGGACGGAAGATTGCATTCCGGGATCTTAGCCGTCCCGGTCAACAAAAAAGTTCGGGACAAGACGTAGATCTTCCAAATCGGAAACAAACTGTTAGCGTTTCTACTCTTAATGGTCAATGTTCAGACAGTTAATAATTGATTTGTGCCATGTCCGGTTTTAGTAAAGAGGCAATATATTCTTGCAACGCTTAACCATGTCGGTCCCGGCGTCCCCCACAGGGGACATAAAATATTACGACATTATTATTGCTTTACAACTTTAAAATCAGAATGGTGATATTGAAAACTGTTTACAGGGGATAATCATAGATGGATCGTCCCTGTAAACAGTTTTCAACGTTTCCAGTCGGATTTTAAAGTTGTAAAGCAATAATAATGTCGTCATATTATATGTCCCCTGTGGATGACACCGGGACCAATAAGGTTAATCGACAGAAAACCGCTTCCCTCCTTATTACTGTTTTTATTCTATTGCGATTAACATTAAATGCAAAAGTGGTTGTTTTCTGCCGCTTCCGGTTGGAATAGGGGTGGTACTTAGTCTTAGAATAGTAAATTGATTCCAGAAAACCCACTTCTCTCTATCTATTAGCGTTTAATCTCTGTGTATATCAATATTGAAACTGGAAGTTTTAATGGATTTCTACCATTCCGGTTTTAGTAGAGAGTTAAGGGTGGAGGTGAAATGTATTCTTGAGACGCTTAATAGATTGCAGAAAACTGTTTCTCGCTATCTATTACAGTTTTAATCTATAGCGATCACCGTTATTCTATAGCGATCAACATTTCTACATTTCAGATTTTAATAGGAAGTTAAGGATGTATATGAGATGTATTCTTGGAACACTTAATTGATAGCAGAAAACTGCATCTTACCCAGAGAGCATGCTTGCTTGCCGCAAGCTTGCATGTCGCTTTTTTTATTTGATTTTATTTCGTTTTCGCTTATACACAAAAGCTTATTTTTGTTTAGCATAAGCTGTAGTCTAGACAACCCAAGCTTCATTTGCGAGACTTTTTTAAAATTGAAGTAAAACGTCAGCGCGCATTCGATTTTCAGTTGTTCTCAAAAATCACGTGACGCCGACCTCTTGAACTTTCGGCGCCAAAGGAGTGTTCGCATTGTTAGCGTCATTTTAGTATTCAACTAGAATAAAGGACCAAATTTAATTATTTTTTTAAAATTGTGCCATCTAGTATTCTAGCTCCACGAAAAAAATCGAGTTTTCGTCTCTTATAAACAGCTAATTAGGTAAAAAAAAAAAAAAAAAAAAAATGGGGCAATCAAGGTGAAAAAAAAAAAACAGACTTTACAGTAGATTGAATGTTATCAAATAAGGCACATACCGGTAGTTGTCCAGCTTATGTTCGTAGCGCGAAAAAAATAACAAGTAATTATTTTTGTAGAAAGACTCCTTTTGATAATACACCTGCACTGCATAGAATGAAGTCGCCCGAAAGCTAGTTTGTCGTAAAATTAAAAGGAGTAGCATCGAGAGAAAAGAAAAAAAGTTACTCCTTGTTACTGTGTCTGGAGATGAGATTAGGAGTAATTTTGCGTTGCTTTCAAGACAGAAAAAGTTGTGTTTGATGTGGAAACTCTTTACGTTGCTGATTGTGTTTAAGTGAAAATACGTATGTATTTGTGTGCGTTTTTGAAGGATTGCGTCCTACTTGTGCTTGTCGGCAGTCATTAAATGTGTCAGTTCATCATTCCAATTTTGCGGCAAGTTTCTTGAGGTTTTGCGTTGACAAAAGTGTCTAACTGTTCAAAATTGGTTTCGGTGAATAAAGTATCAAGTGTCCGTAAAGATGTCACCTAAGAAGAAGTCACGTTTGAATGTAAGGAACTTTGTCTATAATGTAATTGGATCCCTTGCGGAATTCACTTTTAGTCAGCTCGCAACAATCGCTGGTGTTCTTAAGCAATTCTTATGGGAAAGAGAGAACGCAAAATGGGAAGCAGCATCTCAGAAGGACCCCTCTGCTAAAGTGCTAGCTCATTCAGTGGCAAGGAAAGTAACTCAAATTTGGAGAAAGGCATCAATCAACGGCGCAGCTATTTTGAGCGAGCAACAGGTTATAGCGTTGATTTCACATTATAAAAAAAAAAAAAAAAAAAAAGTCCGTCAACTGCAAAAGTTTAAGGACAAACCCTTTTTATTTATTTATTTATTTATTACTTCCAAAGTTGCAGAATTCCAGGCGTTCGCCAGCAAAACTTTGATTGATATCGCTTCTTGCAAATGCATCGATCCGGTTGCTTGCACTTCTGCGAGAGAGAAGAAAGTGCCTAAATTGAAGGCTTAATTGACCAGAGAACCACCCGACAGATGGGTATGGCAGGACTTTATAGAAAGGAGACACAGAAGACTGTCAAACATTTATTGCGAAAAAATCGAGGTCAGAAAAATCAACCAAAGCCCAATGAAATTAGTAGTTCCAGAAGACAAAACGATAGTGTCGCTGTAGAAAATGAATCGTGAGAAGAGTCAGTTTCCACTGTCGAGTTTCTTCCTGCGCTTAAAAGAAAGAAGACTAGCCCCTCTAAACAAATGATAGTTAGATTGCCGACATTCTCCAATGCAGTATATAGATGTAATATATCAGACCGTAATTATCACTTCGTCGCTTTTGGCAGATATCGGACTGGTTACCCCAGTTCATAAGCAGAAGGTGATCGATAAAAGCAAGATTCGGAGAGAGAAGAAATCCTTAGGAAACGCCATCGTTGTTGAGGCGAGTACATCGCTTGAATCGACCAAAGTAAAAGCGTTGTACTTCGACGGAAGAAAGAATCAGACTCTCACCCTTGAGACTAAAGACGGCATCAACCACCGAATAATGAAAAAAGAAGATCACTACGTACTGCTACAGGAGCCAGGATCGAACTATCTTGGCCACGTCTCTCCTTCATGTGGAAGAGGAGAGAGCATACGGGCTGCCATCACAAAGTTCTTTGTTCATCAAAATATCCCCCTGCCCTATCTGTTTTTTTTGGATTGCGACGGTACTGCTACCAACACTGGTCGGAAGAATGGTGTGATGGCATATATTGAAGTCTTCCTGAACGAACCCCTTCAGAGAATCGTCTGTATGATACACACGAAGGAGCTCCCATTTCGACATTTTATTGAATTTATAGACGGCAAGTCTACTGGACCAAATACATTTAGAGAACCAGCACTTCCAACCTGCGAAGAGTTGCCACTTCAGAATTTTCAGCCCGTTCCAGTAGACTGGGACCTCAACTTCATTGAGGATGCATTAAGCACGGATCAAAAATATTTGCTGAATATCTGCCAAGCGGTATCTTCAGGAGAATGCGCCGTTGGGTTAGCTCACATGAAGCCTGGTAAAATTCATCAAGCCGTATGACTAACTACAGCAAATAGAGTCTTACGTTTGTACGTAGGAACAAAAGAACCCACTAATGAACTTAAAACCATCGTCCAGTACATCATGATGGTCTACGCGCCACTCTGGTTTGCTGTGATCCGTGATCCATCGTGTGCAGAAGGAGCTCGTCATTTGTGGCACCTTATCTTGACTTCTCGTCACATAGAAGCGAAATACAGGAAAATGCATCCAGTGATCCGTAGAAATGCGTGGTACGACCATCCTGAGAACCTACTTCTGTCAATGTTGACTGACCAAGATGCAAAGTACGAGAACTTGGCTGGAGGACAGTCCTAAAAGCAAGACAAACGACCCAATCTGGTGATCGCGTACTGGTACGAGAATTCGTCGTCCCTAAAATCAACTTAGAAGCGACAAACTATGTTGATATGATTAATTGGTCAACATGCACGCTGACGGAGCCACCACTGACTAAACACTTGAGCCTGCAGAAGCTAAGGGAAAATGTAAAGACGGCTCCAATGGCTGATGAATCTATTACATCCTTACCCTGTCACACTCGCGCTGTAGAAAGAATGGTGAAGTTGGTGGCAAGAAGCACGACATAGATTTGTCCTAGCAACACTACAATCAAGAAAAAACATACCAGAATTTAATACAAAAAACAATTTCAGGTAAACGAGAAACGATATGAACTTGCACTACCATATGCAGCATTAGTATAGATTGGGTGGAACTCGAACTGCAGCCACCTCCTCGTGGTGTGTTCTGGGTTATTTCTATCATTAATGTTTGGAAATAAGCAAAGAGCTCAGATGCAAAACAAAATCTTTCCTATCTAATTAACGATCCAGATGAATCACAAACAATGTATCTTAATTTTAAGAAATGAAAAAAAGTAGGGACACATTTGTCCATATTTTAAGCCACTAGTGGCACCTGAATGACTTGAATCATTAAGTTGAAATTTTTTTCACGTAAAATATAGACCTTTTACAGAAACAAAATCACATAGGATAACCATATTTCATAAAAGTACATATTTTACATTTTTTAAATAACATTTATTTTTTAACAAGGTTTAAAAATTCTCGGCCGTTGGTGGCACCTAAAGATATTGACCAATCGACTTCCAATTTTTTACATGTTATATGGAGCCCATCCCCCCCCAAAAAAAAATATCTCTAAGGGTAAGCTGATTTCAAAAAAAGTTGAAATTCGATGCGCCCTAGTGAACATGGCCATAGATGCCGAAAGCCGAGAAATCTAATTCCTAAACCTTAAAAGTGGTAAGAAGTCCTCTCGATCACATGAGTTGAAATGTGTTTATTAACCAGGTTTCCAAGTTAAAACTTCTTGAACTCTTTGAGTTACTTTAAAAACCGAAGAAGTTACTTATTCGTTTTCTGTAAACACTATTAATATTTCATTTCGTTATTTGATTTCCTTTGATCACACTGATCTGCAAATTTTCAACGTTTTTCTGTTGTTTTGAAATAAAATGGTGTATCCGAATCCATTTTTTCTGCAGATTACGAAAATGACCTTCAAAGTTGTGTATCACGTCAGGCTCTTTCATAAATCACGAAAATGTCAAAATTTGAAATGTATTTCTTAATCTGTAGACGCCTGCCAGGGAATTCTTGACGTTATCATCCCTGGTGCCTCTCCTAATCGTTGCAGAGACATGAACGACCCCTTGTTGGAAAGCTAATAGAACAAGTAATGCAACGAGCTATGTTTGGTGCATCTGAGCTCCCATTCGTAGAAGAAGAAGAATAATTCGAAATATTTGTAAAAAAAGAAAATGTCATTTTTTGAATTTCCGGCCACGCTGGCAACACTGCTAGTTATTCTACGTTGGTTAAAAAAAATAATACTAGTTCCTTACATAGTCATACCAATCATATAGAAAAATGAAAGCCGTAGCTACAATAGGAAGCGAGGAAAAAAATCAAAGTGCAACCACCGTTTATAAAGTTTTGTGGTTCGTAAACATTCACGTTGTTACCCCCTGGCGCCTCCTAATTGTCACAGGGACATGATCGACACCTTGTTGGAAAGGTAATAGAACAGGGAATCCAACGAGATATGCTTGGTAATCCTGGCTCCCGTTCGTAGAAGGAAAGGAAGAAGAAAGTCGAAAAAGTTGTAAAATATGTTATTTTTTTTTAATTTCCGGCCACGCTGGCAACACTGTTAGTAATCCTATGTTGGTAATATATATATATAGTGCTTCACATAGTCATACTAATCATATAAAAAAATTATGTGATCGACTTGTTGGAAAATTTAAATGGAATTAATGGATAAAAAGAAACAAATATCAGAGTGCCCTTGCCCCTTACCCAGCATGAACTTAATGATTTGGTTCGTGACCTTAATTTACCTAAAGACGCAGAGAATTGTTAGTATCGCGACTTCGTGAAAAATTTTATTGGGTTCGAATACGAGATTCTTTTGGTACAGACACCGAGAGGCAGAATTAGTTCCGCTTTTTGCAGAGGAAAATGGTTTGGTGTATTTCATGAAATTCTACATCAATTGCAATTCAGGAGAATGGAGGCTTTTCATAGCTTCTAGAAAATCCAGTTTAAAAGGTGTTTTATTACACAACACTAATGTCCATCCGTCCATTCCAATAGCACATTCAGTGACTATGAAAGAGACATACGAAAGCCTTCAATTTTTGCTGGAAAAGGTGCAGTACAAGCGTTATGAGTGGTGTGTGTGTGGGGATTTCAAAGTCATTGGAATATTGCTAGGCCAACAAGCGGGCTACACAAAATATCCTTGCTTTTTGTGTGAGTGGGACTCCAGAGCAAGAACTTAACATTGAGTTCAAAAGCAGTGGCCATTCAGAAGTGCTTTCATACCTGGCAAAAAGAACATTGTTTCACTTCCACTGGTTGATCCCTCTAAAATACTGTTGCCATCATTACATATACAGAAGGTCGATCCGCGTATATGTGTCCAATTTTTAAATAGCACTAACCTTATGGAAATCCATGGGACCACCATCGGTTGGCCTCAATGTGATGGCCATGTGTTCTGGCAATAGCCCTGCACCGTAACTTCCACTGTAGAAGACTACGACGAAGTATAGGAAGTGGAATCTTCTCCCATTCCTCCTGGCAGGCTTTCCACAGGCCCCCGAGAGTAGTGACACGACGAGAAGAAAGTGCCCTTTTCAGTAGACCAAACCCGCAGAAATCCATGGGACTGGCATCTGGTGATTTCACTGCACTGGTATATCATGAAATGGAATAGCACGAATACCGGTGTCTGTCTCCATCTGCTTCAGAAAGTTCTGGGTAGAACGAGATGTATGGGAGGAGGCCTTATCCATATGCACAGACACTTGCTTTATGGTATGCCCATACAAACGAGCAGATCTTCTGTATAAATTGGAGTCAGTATATGCTGCTGAAAGAATGCAGAGTTGATTTTACAGTTTTTAGGGACCTGACGAATTGTTAACTTGCCCTGATAAGAGTAACCGGCGACAACCATAAATCCTTTCGAGAAAGTTGCTTTGCAATGACGGATGAACGCAGGACGCGTGTCCTGCATCTCGCGAAGTGTAAGTTATCGAGCGAATTTTGGCACAATCTGATAGATACACCCATGCTTCATCTAGTGTGGCCACAAACTTCCATTTTCCCCCAGATAAATGGCGTTCATAGAGGCGCCTGCTGTTGGTCTTTCTTTCACGGCGATGGGCCGCACTTAGATAATGTCCATGACTTTTAAAGACCCTCCGGAGGTTTAAATTCCCACTCAGGGCGCGGTTAACAGTTGACTGTGATATGTAAAGTCGAGCTGCCATCACACGTTGCGGAGGGGGATTTTCTTGTAAGGCAATTCGCCGCAACTTCTGAGCTACTTGTGGAGTCACTTTGGTACACGCTCGCTTCCTCGACCCCTTAGTGGGTGAATGCTTACCTGGTATGTCTTCTTTTTTATACTGCTTGATTATGGTCTTGATAGTCGTCGAACCCAATGCACAACCATTTTCTTTCAACTGCTTTTGAATTTTGGAAACCGAATATTTGGCGTGGAAAAGGGGCAATTACGTAGCCCTTCCAAAAACGGTTCACCTTTGGAGCCATGATGCACACGATACAATTTCGCTTGGCAGACGATAGAATGGACCTCCAGGTATAGCACACGCGTTTAACCACTTGGTTCGGTCGCTTCTGTGGTCAGGGTACGGGTGTAAAATTTGGCACATAAACGCGGATCGACCTTCTGTAAAACTAGGTTTAATGAAACAATTCGTGACAGCTTTAAGCAGAGATAATAAATGGTTTCATTACCTTGCCAGTAAATTTCCATCTATCATGTCAGAAAAAATCAAAGCTGGAATTTTCACAGGCCCACAAATCCGAAAATTGATAGGGACAAAACATTTAAGGAAAGTATGAGTGAGATATAATTACAAGCATGGGCTGCGTTCAGAAATGTAGTACAAAACTTTTTGGGGAACAGGAAGGCTGCAAATTACAGCGTTTTAATTGATGAGATGTTGAAATCTTTTAAACTGCTTGGCTACAACATGAGAGTCAAAGTTCACTTTCTTCATGCTTATCTCAATTACTTTCCTGACACTCTTGGTGATTTTACGGAAGAACATGGCGAGTGTTTCCATCAGGATATTAAGGTGATGGAAAAGAGATACCAAGGAAGGTGGACTGTCCATATGATGGCCGACTATTGCTGGATGTTAAAAAGAGACTGCACGGAAGAACACCAACGAAAATCCAAAAAGAGGAAGTTTGAAGGAAAACCCGGTGATGAATGTTAGGTATGTATGTTTTAAACTATGCATTTATGTTTATCTTCTTTTTTTCTTTTTCTTCTTACCGTTCCTGTATGACTATTAGACTATGGGTGCGAAGCATACCTCGTTGCATTCCCTGTTTCATGAGCTTTCCAACCAAGATGTCATTCATATCTCGGTGACAATTAGAAGTGGGGGAGACGCCAGGGTTGCCAATGTGAATGCATACAAACCAAATTATAAATTTTATACAGGTGATTGCACTTCGTTTTGTTTCTCCCTTCCTACACTGAGAAAAAAAATTGTAGGTGGCATACTTAAAAAGATAGGTTACATGCGTAATTCCTGTAGTTTTTGGACTTAACGTACACCAGACGTATAACTGAAAACGCATGTTTTATAATACTTTCTGTATAAGTGTTCCATCTATACGTACTTTCTGTATGAAACAATGTAGGCGGTCAGGATCTCACATACAAATGGACGTATATAGCATATAGCTGACGAAGGTAACATAAGTATATACATGTGATATACGGAAAACTGTTAGATGTCATACATCCTGCAACGGCATGATGTAACATCAAACGGCAGTGCCTATGTATCATACGGATAACGTATGCTCCGTATTGATTTCTATAGTAAGCAAGAGGATACCGTATATTTGTACAATATACCGCTGTCCGGAGAACGGATTTTTCTCAGTGTATTGTAGCTACGGCTTTCATTTTCTATATGGTTGGTATTACTATGTAAGGCACTTGTATTAATTTTTTTTGATCAGCGTGGGATTACTAACAATGTTGTCAGCGGACCGGATTTTTTTTATACAAATATTTCGAATTTCTTCTTCTACAAATGGGAGCTCAGGGGTACCAAACATACCTCGTTGGATTTCCTGCTCTATTACCTTTCCAACAAGGTGTCGATCATGTCTCTGTGACAATTAGGAGGTGCCAGGGGTAACAACGTGAATGTTCACGAACTGCAAAATTTTATAAACGGTGGTTGCACTTTGATTTTTTTCCTCGCTTCCTATTGTAGGTACGGCTTTCATTTTTCTATATGGTTGGTATGACTATGTAAGGAACTCGTATTAATTTTTTTAACCAACGCAGAATAACTAGCAGTGTTGCCAGCGTGGCCGGAAATTCAAAAAATGACATTTTTTTTTTTACAAACATTTCGAATTTCTTCTTTTCAGCTCAGATGCACTAGCTTGCAGCAATCATTGCCCTGGTGTAGGCTAACTAGCTTGCCACAAGCTTGCAGCTAGTAAATTAGCTTGCATAGTAAAGTTGCAAGTCAATTGACCTGCAACGACAAGTTTGGTGCACCCTTGCAGCAAGTTCAAATTGCTGTCTAGGTACTATCTATTACCGTTTTACTCTATAATGATTATCGCGGTGATCCATCAAATAGTTCTTGGGATTTTTTGTCTCCCGAACGGACGGACACATGGACAGGGTAAATATGTAAACAAGTTTTGGTAAACCACACCCTTTAAAAAGTAAAGAATGATAATGTTAAAAACAAATCCAGATATTACGGGACAATTCTGCGTCTTGAAGAATTTTGTCAGGACGTCAGAACAACCCAGATACATGAAATTTGTGATCAAAAACAATCCCGTAAAATATGAGACATATAGTCTACGAATCCTATATAGCATAATCCAGAATTAGGTTCCCGATGGATGAGTTTGCATCTGACACAAACTTAAATAGTGCTTCGGTTTATATTTTGAACAGTAGACCCGTCTCATATATCCTCGACGCTGAAAAGGGACGTTGAAATCGATGAACTCCAATCAATCAACCAACCAAAAGCGGATGGTAAATTAATGATTATGAAGGAATGCGGGGAAATGAAAGATCTCTGAGAAAACTCAGGGTGTTATCTATCACAAGCACACGTAAACTGGGATCGTACGAGGGACTCTTGCAAGAAAAGTGAAAGTTCTTCCATTCATTCATCGAGATTTCAAACTAACTTCGTGCAAACACGCCGTGGTTGACAAACAAGTAAAACCTAACTAATTTGAAACTTAGATGGTCGAAATTTGAGCGTTTCCTTGGAGTAGTACTAGGGATGTACCGATAATCGGAATCGGTATCGGTGATATTGGCCACTTTGGGAGTATTGGCATCGGTATCGGCAAATGGACACCGATATTTACCGATATATTTTCCGAACTATTTTAAATTTGTTTAGTACTATCAGTGACACTTATATTTCATCGATTTCTTTTAGACTTAAAAGCTGATCTAAATTATTATCAATTATGATCGAATTCTTTATGCATGTGTACGCCTTTGATTTGCACTTTTTGTATTCAACTGATCTTTTTAGTCCCTCCATGCCAAAATACTGAAGAAAAGCCAAAGGTTCTCAGTCAGTATCATGGACGCCCGAAGAAAATTTTCTAGGGAGGACCCATTCCATGGTTGCTATATTACGTCTGGTATTTAATATACATGGTTTGCTATATTACATATACATTTTTGTGAGCCAGGGGGGACCGGGAACCACCCTGCCCTCCCCCTTCGGCGCTCATGGTCAGGATAGCAGACACGTCATTTGAATCCCAAACGAGACAGAGGTTTTATAACCGTCACCAGGCTATAGGAGTATTATTTTGCGGACGCTCTGTATATTTCGTGAAGACGATAATTATTTTACGATTTATACTTTATTCTGCGACGCAATAACTTCTTTCTTCGAGGGGAACTGTTTTCTTCCCATGCAACAGGACAAAAAAGTCTTTCATCGTTTATTCATATATATATATATATATATATATATATATATATATATATATATATATATATATATATCTGAAATGTTGCTTTGTGGTGAGAATATTTTAGTGGGCGACAAAGGTTCTCAGTGTTTCTCTCTTGACTTATTAATATGTAAAGAGTATATTCTATGGTTATTTGGAACTGAATTAAGTGTATCTTCCAATCATTTATGGAAATACTGCGACCCAGAGCACACCAGGTGTCTGAGCGCCAGAACGACGCCAGCCACATCGCTTTACCAATTCGTTATCTAAATGTTCACACAATCAAGTTATCGCAATGTCTTGTGCGTCGTGGCCAGTGGACTAAAATTAACGTTAATTCTTTTTTATGTTTTATTTGGATATACATACAGGTTATTTAACCTGAGTGTTTTTTTGCAATGAACTCCCAACATTGATCAGGCGATCAGTGCAGCTCGTATCTCGAACCCCTGAGTTCGAGGAGTCTTACTCCGTAACTGTGAGCAGCAACTACGTACGTTGCATCAAGCATAATGTTGTGCTAAGAGGCATACGTTATTAGCCAGTCAAAGACCTAGTTATGGCTAGCCCCAATCAGTGAAATCCCAGGTTCACATACCTAGTGCGTCTTAGTTATAAACACGCCCTCTAACATTGTCATTCCATTTTGGTGACTGTCTATATGCTTATGCTGAAGACCAACGTCGACATCTAAGGATTTTTGGAGCAACAACCATATTACTTCGTGGAATCACGATGGTGATAAAAAAAAATGGAAACACCTGAACGAAATTGCAACTTACCAGATTAATATGGTGTCGGGCCACCTTTCGCCTTCAGAACAGCCTTGCTGCGACGTGGGATAGAGGCATAGAGGTCGTGAATAGTAGCAAGTGGAATTTTACACCATTCCTCGTGCAGGGCATCGGCCAGTTCTGTGAGAGAGGATGGAGGTGAAAATCGTCGCCGGAGTCGTGTTTCCAAGACGGACCACAGATGTTCAATTATGTTGAGATCTGGGGATTGGGCGGGCCAGGGGAGGTGTCGAACTTCATCCCGATGTTCCTCAAACCACGCTGCAACAACGCCAGCTGTATGAATGGGTGCATGATCATCCTGGAAGATGGCGTCATTGTCCGGGAACAACATCCGGATTATAGGATGCAAGTGGTCTCCTAAAATTGCGACATAATCGTTGGCAGTGATTCGTCCGCTAAGTGTGACCACAGGACCCAACGAAAACCATGATATGGCGGCCCACAGCATCACCGAACCGCCGCCATGTTTCACAGTTGGGCGGAGACACTGCAGATCATAAGCGTTCTCCACACATAAACACGGCCCGTGGTTGGGAATAGGGTGAAGGATGACTCATCCGACCATATCACACGTTTCCAGTCCTCAACGGTCCAAGTTGCATGGTCGCGGCACCATTTGCGGCGTGCGAAAGCGTTATGGTCTCTGATGAGCGGTTTGGCCCGTGCAACACGACCCCGTAAGTTCATGTCATGTAATTCGCGGCGGACTGTGATTGTCGAAATAGGGTGGGGAGGTGCTGATTGAGTTCCTCCGTCACTTGCTCCGCAGTGGCACGACGGTTCTGCGTGACAATGCGCTTTAATACCCGTCGTGACCTGTCACTCATGATTTTGTTCCGCCCACTGTTCCGCTTCCCCGATGTGGTTTTCCCGTGTGTTGTGTAGGCCGTCATCACCTTCGATACTGTCTCACGCGACACACCTAACACAGTAGCCACTGCCGTCACACTCACTCCACATAACCGCGCATCAACAATTTGCCCTCTTTGAAAATCTGAAGGTCTCCCATTTTACACTACCTCCGTCTGCTGCAGCCACTGGACACTGCTGTTCCACTGCGCCTGACGTAGGAGACCGACCTAACACACCAACACCAGCGGTCCAGCGCTGCGAGCGCCACGACACCACTGCCATCCCATACATCTGACGTGTTGCCAACTACAGGTGTTTCCATTTTTCTGATCACCATCTGTATATATATATCGGGTGTTCTAAAAATGGCGCTCACGGACCACAGAGCACTATTCTACAGCTCAATATAAAGCGAAAATGCTATATGACGAAATACCCTCCGCGGCCTCCTTCAGGCGCTACAGAGAATTGAAAATTTACAATGTGGCAACATTGTAGATTAACTTTGAAACATAAGCAGTTACTCTACGAGTTTTCATCAAGTAGTTATATCGATTGTCGCCAGATGGAGTTACAGCTGACAAGTGCAGAGTAAATGGAAATTATATGACATATTTCATAACAGTCATTTTGATGGTATCTGAGAATTATATCGAACATGCTGATTGGCTGATCGTCAGTTTCAGCATTCTTGATTGGCTAATCCTTTCTCGATTTCAGAATAGACTGTCATTCCCCGTATTTTCCTTGTCTCGAAGATGTTGATACTAACACCATCTCTTAGCGTCGGTAGCGTTATATCATGGTCCAAGAAAAGACAACTAAAGTAATGTATGTGCGTGTGTGTGTGTTACACAACTGAGGCAGCGGATTGATACAGAAGCAAGTCTCGTGTTGCTAACTTGTTTAACGTCATAACAATAAAATCCATTGGTAGCAGTGAAATAATTGTCATGTTAACTCTAACTGTAGAAATTGAAGAATACATCCAATTGAAGAAGACATTCTTTTTAAACATTTCTACATTACTATTATCAGGATAGTACTTTCTGTGAAACAGGACCAAAAATACAAATACTCAGAAATATTTCGATGCAGAAGCGCCGGTTTTTGTAAATTAGTAGGGCTCCTTTAATTAACTGTTCAAGACTGGGAATCTAGGAGTACGGAAACCACTCAGGCTTATAGGAGTGCCCTTTCCCAGATAATTCTGAAAATTGACTCTCCTAAAACTGCAATTTTAGGTATTTTGAACGAATGTATTCTTTTCGTGTTTCTTTATTTTTTCACAGTGGAAAATATGTGTTCTTTTATAAGAGTATTGCGGTTTAACTAGGGATATTCTAAGATTCTAACCCCCAACCTTACTTCTCCCCACGCCATTTTCAACGTCTGTGGTTTGTGATATATGAATCATAAAAACTATAGTTCAATCTGTCATTTAGAGATATCGCCACTTCGTTGAGAAAATACAGTGAAGATGATTTTTGCTGTCTTTCATCATCAGCACCACAATTTCGGACTTCCCATCACTGCTTAAATTTCAGCACAAAGTTTATATATCTTTTGTCATCCTAAGAAAACGTCGGCTCCTACTATCATTTGGGGTGTTCAGAGCACAAATGATTTAAGTTCAATTATCAAAGCTGTGAGAGAAAGTAACGAAGTTTGTATACATGAAAAAAGGAGCACTGTTTTCTACAATATAAGAAGTATTTACAATACCTGGATATGAATTTTTCAAGCACTGAAAGGAGCTTCATATAAAGATCTTAACATAAAATATCACCAAATTTAACAAAAGTGGATATGAATTCATTGTGCACTGAATACCCCATTTAGGAATTACGTTGGATTAGAATTTACTTTTCTTTATTTTGTCTTTGTTTTTATTTTCTGTGTTAGTGTATCTATTGCATTGCTATCTTCATATGATTCTAGGTCCTTCTTTTCTCTGTATCTCCTGTGTTTCTGGGTGTCGGCCCGTAAAACTTTGGATTTCTCACTTTTCTTCCTCTATCCATTGCGCATTGTTTGATTGGGCACTGCTACTATCAATATAAGATATTCCCTTGTTAGATCTTCGTTGTTTAAGAGTACAAAAGGCTAGTACTACTTGAGTTGATCTTGAAAATTTACTTAAATATTACTATTACTATATACGGTATTTTAACTGAAAAAATCATATCCTATTAATTATACAACATTTCGTCAAAAAAGTGTTAGAAACGATCAGGAAAACTAACATTGATATACAAATATTCTGATCATATCTTGCTGCCCCCACTTTTAACTTCCAATCGCCGCCACAGCCAATGCAGAGCTGTAGCTAGAGATTTCGGCGCCCGGGGTGAAGTAGAATTCGGCGCCTCCTACAGTCACCACACCAAACTTTTCCTTTCTTTTTTTTCTTTTTCTTTTCTTTCTTTCTTTTTTTTTCATATAAGAGAAGCAGCATTTGTTATACTATCTTGATTTTTTTAAATCAAGCTGCTTGGACAGACCATTACAACAGCCAAAAGCGATCATTAAGTATTCTTTTACAAATAAGAGCTGTTTTCAAGAGGGGTATTTTGGACTTTTTGTTAAACTTGACTTGGTATACAGATCCACTTGGAAATTTAGAGTTCTACTATTTGTAACGTTTCATACTATCGATAAGAAATGAAATTTCAATACATTAAAAGTTATGTGCTTTTAAAATGTTCGAAATGGGTGACAGTATTAATTTCCAGTAACAATTGTAAACTTTTGTAATTTTATTCTGTATGTGATCACACAAATGGCATTTTAATTTCGATTCTTTTAATATCAGCAATTAAATGGGTTGAATTTGTTAACGATAGACTTTCTTTTATTACTCTTAAGGGTCGGTGGTGTATTATTTTTTTAAAATGTACACTCATGTCCAAAATTATTGTCGCATGTCTATAAATATGTTGCTGTAGGAATATAATTGGATAACGAATTCGTATGCTATTTCTTATAATGTTAGTATGTGCATAATCGGCAAACACACGTATGTGGCAAATTTCATGTCAAAAGGGCAGTAAATAAGAACAATAAAACGAAAATAAAACTTTCTTGTCCATTCAGCAACATCTTGTTTTACTTATTATAATTTTCTTTTTATAATTCTTTTCCTATGAAATTTACCACAAATATACATTTCCCGATTATACACATAGTATCGGTATTAAAAGTACCCTGCAAAATCATTATCAAATTATATTCTTACAAGAAGACAGTTATAGATATGCGACAATCATTTTGGACATGAGTGTACATGCTCCAACAGAAGATAAGGATGACGATATAAAAGTCACTTTATAAGACGGGTATTCGACCAGGTCTAGTTATGAGCAAATGCAAGACTAAGACCAAGACCCGGGTGGTCTTGGTCTTGGTCTTGGTCTTGCACTAGAACCCTTGGTCTTGGTCTTGGTCTTGCACACCCAGTCTTAGTCTTGGTCTTGGTCTTGCTTGCAAGAGTTTTGCAAGTCTTACCTATGCTTTTCATAGATAAATTTTACTCTCTCTCTCTCTCTCTCTCTCCCTCTCTCTCTCTCTCTCTCTCTCTCTCTCTCTATATATATATATATATATATATATATATATATATATATATATATATGTAGGGATGGGATAATACATTTACAATGTGCCAATATAACGAAAATACAATGTTTCTAAATACAATATAATTTACTTTCGTGTGAGTATGATGATAGTGTACAACATAGGCGATTACCATTATTTTTTTTTCAATGGGTGCCTACTCTTCACTACTTATAAGATAAATCGCAACGTTTCGTAATCTTTTTTGTTTTATAGGTTTTAACAGACCCAATACTCGACTGGTTCTCAAACTGGAGAGGCTATCCCTGAGACGCATGAAAGAAAATCAAGACGGCACAGATTACTGAAATGCCAGATTTTTTTCTGCTTCGATTAGCTAATCTTTGTATTGAAGGAACTTCCAATTAAATATTGAGATATTGTTTTACTGATTCTGATATGTACTCTATGGAGCAGAAACATGGACATTACGCAAAAGCGATGTAAAAATTGGAGG
Source organism: Thermobia domestica (assembly GCF_964235325.1). NCBI lineage: Eukaryota > Metazoa > Arthropoda > Insecta > Zygentoma > Lepismatidae > Thermobia > Thermobia domestica. The sequence goes on along the minus strand of NC_137456.1, from coordinate 212,538,804 downwards.
CTTTCGAAACGTAGACATGCAGAGAAAGGAGAGAATTAGCTTGGTTGAACGGAAAACGAATGAGAAGGTGTTACAGGTAGTAGCAGTAGGGGAGAAGAAAGAATTTTAGATATAATTAACAGGAGGAAGAGGAACTGGTTTGGACATTGGCTGAGGAGGAACTGTATTATGAGGGACGTGTTAGAGGGTATGGTGAAAGAAAAGAGAGGGAGGGGGAAAGGAGACTATGGTTAAAGAAAAGTATTAAAACAGAAAATTGCTAGATCAAGACGAAGAGACAAGCTACGGACCACCGTATATCGAAACTTTTCAGTTGCAGCAAGTGACCTGTCAATAATGGCAGAATAGATATGATGGTGATGATATGGTTAGCAATATTGGACAAAAAAGAGAGAAAAATTAAAACAATATTAATTATAATCAAATCAGATCTAAAGAAATTTTCAATATTTCGAGTTTACTGTTGCTTTAATGGAAAAGTTCCTGCGCTTCGTTCCTATGCACTGATAAAAGATGTTTTTGAGTCCTGAAGTGTTTCTGTTTTTCATTTTTATCGCTACTTTATTGTTCGATTTTTTGCATAGTTTGCATAACCCATAAGGATGCTCCCCACTCTCCGCAACAACTTTGAAGTACGCATGAAATTTACTTTTTGTGCTCAGCACTTGCAGTTTTTATTTTGCAGATTCCTTCTTACTGGACGTTTGTGGCGTTTCGTCAGCAGACTTCCTGAGCCACACCAGTTCAAATCCCTCTTTTACTATATTTATCCCAGGATGAGCCGATAAACTTTATCAGCTCGAAGGTCAAAGGTTTAAGTTTATTCCAGATAACATATACACGTAGAATAGGGTCTGATTTCCCGATAAGTAATCCTTATTGTTTCAAACGCAGGTATGCATCGTAATCCAGCACCAATGACACATTTCTTTGTGTGCAATATGCTTTGATTAGTGTGACACTTGTGTGGCTTGAAAAAGAGTAACAACTGCAGAGAACGCGAGCAACCGATTCAGAAAATGAGATACTGTAACTATATGCTACAGAGGCACATCGACTCACACGGACTGCTTAAACTACTGGGAACACATTCACTCCAGCTTTATTTTCATTGAAGCCAAGCAATTCAAGTCAAAGATGTAATGATTTTTCCCATTATTACATTCTATAAAGAAATATCAAGTAGTACCGGCATTTGTGCAAGACTTTTGCTCAAGAGTCTTGGTCTTGGTCTTGGTCTTGCATGCAAGACTCTTGCAAAAATTGCAAGACCAAGACTCTTGCGCTCATCACTAACCAGGTCCCACAATACCATATTAAAATTCTATTAGAGAATTTCAATGCGAAGGTAGGGCGACAGGATATTTTCAAACCGGTTATAGGGAAGTCTATATAAGAAAAGTATTGACAACGGCGTTAGTTTCGTGAACTTTCGAACATCCAAAAATTTTATCCTGAATTGTACAAAATTCCTACATCGCGACGTTCATAAATACACATGGACCTCGCCAGATGGAAGAACATACAATCAAATTGATCACGTTTTAGTAGATAGAAGAAAACAGTGTAGCATAATTGATGTTCGCTCGTTAAGAGGATCCGACTGTGACACTGATCTCACTAGCTGGTAGCAGCGATAACAAGAGAGAGAGACTATCGTTGAATAACGAGAATATTCCACATCTGAAAACAGAGAGGTTTAGTTTAAAGAAATTAGAGGAGAACCAACAGACTATCACCCCAGAACATACAGACGCCCAGAAGTCTTCACCACTGTTCAGTCGTTCGACTTCCAAACAAGATGACAAGAAGAACTGGCTTCCTCTTCCACGATCTGTTGAGACCACCACCCAGCACTCTCAAGACACTGCTTCCTCTCTCAAGGAACTCCTCCAATTGCTACAAGATCTCGATATTTCAAGACTACTCTCTATTCTCAGACGCCAAGTGCCCAAGCTCAAGACAGAACAAGACATGTTCTCCAGACTGACCATCTTCATCGATATAATTTCAGATATTCTCCTAACCAGAAGAAGAACACACGTACAGGACCACACCCTTATGAGGGCCACTCCAGGCCGCCTCATTGGCTAAAGTATCTGACAATCAGGACTTCGAAAAGCTTCCAGCACCCATTCTCTCTTCTCAGCACCGACCAGCTCCCTTGTTCAGTTGTCATGATAAACCTGTCTCTACTTTACCAGTTTTCATCTTCTAAATAAAATTTCAGAAATCTCCATACAAGACCTTAATGAGTCGGCGTCGGTATCCGGCCATTCATGAACTCTAAGTTGTGTGTTCATTCAATTCTCTATCTAATTCATATGTGAGGCAAGGGACATTCAAGTCTCGGATCTCAATAGCTCAAACAACCCGTCATTATGACAGAGAGACAGAGAGACAGGCAAGAGTGAAATACCAGATTGAAGCGTAATAGATTTACCTTTTTCGGAAGGTTTTGAGAGCACTAATGTTGAGGATACTTGGGATAGCATTAAAATTTCAGCAAGAGAAAAATTGGGGCACGCGGTTATACGTAGGAACAAACCATGATTCGACCATGAATATTAGTGTAGTAGCTTAGCGACTGGATCATGCAAAATGTGATACCAACTTGCCACTTTCAGGGATGATAGGCCTATTAATAAGAAGTAAATCCTGATATAGAACCACCTCGGCGGGAGTCTTGTTTTAGGTATATGACGTCATCAATATGGCCACCAACGAATTTCGACTTAACTGAGTTTAAAAATGTATAACTCCATTACCATTCAAGGTAGAAACTTCGTTTCTCCTTTATTTTGCAGAGAATACATTGTAGCTCTATTGTCATTATAAATACTTGCCTTACATTTCCGCCATTTTTAAATATGGCGTCTCAAACTGGAAAAATGTTTATTTTCAAAACGATTTTCTATGTTTTATAGCAAATAACTTTCAAACTGCTATGATTATGGAAAAATACTTTGAAACAATCGTCAAAGGTCATTTCAATAGCGTTCGAACGCGATCAGAATCATTGGTGTATCTCAACAAATAAGTGAGATAATCAATTTTTTGTAGGACTAAATGTCGAACTTTGGTGAATAATGTTCAAATGTATCCGTAGATGTAGTTATATGGCATTTGTAGTTCCATTGGCCCGTTGATAATAGAAACATAGTACCGCTACCAGTATGTTCCTTTTAACGTGGAGAATAGCAAATCACAAGTGTTTATCTTCTGTCCGTGTTGAAAACCCTTTATAACGTCTTAAATCCAAGATGGCCGCCGCGGTTTATCTCCGGTATGAGAAGTGGGAATTTCTTGCCACAGAAAAATAATAGAAACATGCAAAATAACAGCCAATCTCTTTCTTTGGATGTGAAGAATTTTGACATAACATGTGATCTGCCCCCCTTTGTGTCTAGAAGCCAGTATATGACGTCATAAACACAGTATGGCGCCATGGCTTACATACGGATTATGAAAATTATTTATTTCTTGCATTAGAGAAACGACATAAACGTGTAACAACCACCAATATCTTTTTTCATATGTAGAATCATAAAGTAACATAAGTTATTGTCTTTTTTTGAGGCGAAAGGCGAGTATATGATGTCATAAACCCAAGATTGCCGTCGACTCTTCAATATGTGTTATTCATAATATTATATAATTTATTTTTCTCGGCCCAATTCAAATTTTGGTACACGGTCATGAACCTTGAATCACTTCTTTTTTTATTTGCTGGACAATATTCGATCAGCGAAATTTTCTCCCTATTGTAGTGCATTGGATCAGATTTGTCCCTGGATGTTCGCCCTGGATCATATCAATTATGCCCGTTGGACGTCAGTATTCATAAAGTCTTTGGGAGAATTGAATGTACGAAAGCCACAAGTATATGATGAATTTCAGAAAGGTAATTTTGTGGGAAGAAAAACAAACAGTAAATATTGGTACATGTCTCACGACCAGTTACATAAACAATATAATAAGGATCTAAAATGTGAAGGAGGTGCCATTGGTCTATTTGATAATGAAAGTGCTCTTCTGCGTTGGATGGTTTCGGGGCCAGTGATTGCAGGATTACTAACCGAATTTGAGAAAGAGGCAGGAATAAGTGACGATTCAGATTATCACAGGCATCATGAAGATACAGACGCTTTTTCCTCTAGGTTCAAAAAACATGTGAAAGCTTTAATAAATGCATGTGAAGATGATGACAGAAATCGATTTGCTCAAGAAAATGGTATCCTAATATGTGTTGCCACATATGCTGCTATGGATGAGAAAGCAGATGAGTCTGTCTTCAAAGCAGAAGAATCGGGAAAGCAATAGTACAAAACATTTGTTCGGAAAGGGCTCATCAAATGCCAGACGTCTTTAAGAGAACCGATTAAAAGAAATAAATGATAACGTACGTACCTCTTTCTTTCACAGCATACTACTGTGTTCAGTTCGTAATTAAGCTAGTGGCATCATGACTATCTGAAACATCAGTACTGAACACAATTACCAATTTCTTGTCACTTGTTTGTTGCATATGTCCGAAATATCCTATATTTTATTGGGGGCTACTCTTGAGTCACCCCTGCTTTCAATCCATTTCAACATTAATGAAATCTGCAGGTAAAAATAATGCACATTGCATTTGACCGGACCTTAAAGCGACATTTCCTTCTCGAGTTATGGCCATTTTTGTACCGTTGCGACAAATTATATCGTTGCAACTATCTTCAAAATGACGCATTTCCGTACACTCGTTCCTATCCTTAAATTGCTTCTTTGGCATCATCTTTCATCCCCCTAAGTTTTGCACAGCATCACGGAAACACCCTGTATATTCATAAAAGAAACTTTGGTTATGGTGTATCTTTCCTGTAGTATGACAAGACACCCAACATTCATTCATGTTGCGACATACTTTTAAATTTAAACGTTTTAAAGATCCTAGACGAGGAAAATTAGTTTTAAAGCTTTAATTCACAAATACATGTTACATTTATGTTTAATCAGTATTCTCGTATTAAAGATTCAAGTAAGACGTGGTAGATTTATCCTACCCTGTTTATCATGAAAACTAGTTTTTGCTTTAAATTATCCATTATATCCAACTTATTTTTATTTCAGTTTTTCCTAATAGGTTTTATGATTATTGTTTTTCATTTCTCACGGAAGTACTTAGCTATCTATAAGTATATCTGGTCTCATATCGCCTATGATTACTTCTGGCAATTCGTGTTGCATAAGCCCGTAATGGTGTACGGTTTATTTGTTGATATAATCTTTTAGTAGTTAAAGCACTAAGTAACGTTACAAGGTAAAACAATTTCAAGGAAAATAAAGAACAAGAGAACCTTTATCTACAGGTGCTTTTAAGTCTGTTAAATTGGTATGCCGTATATCCAACCGAGAATTTTAATGCTTTAATGCATATTCCTGTTGCATTCGTGACAATCTACTCGTCGATTTAGGTGAACTATTATCGATCAAAAGAATAGTTGATAGTGTGTGTGCGTGGTATGTGTATAGCAAGCATAATTTTCAGTTTGTAGTTCACATTTTTAGTATTCTTTAGTATTGTAATCGAAGATCTTTGATTGTTCAGTAGGTACATTTTATATTTTTGTTTATTTAAAATTAATTTATAAAGAGGCCAAGATGAGTGAATAATGTCTTCTCTTTTGCGTTTTGTAAATTATTCAAATATTTACAAAGTCAAAGGATAATCACTTCTCGCTAATTTATGTTTCTGAATGCGTGTATATTCTGTCGAGAATTGTAGTCATTTTGCTAACAGAGCTAGGCGGAGCTACTAGGTCAATCGAGCAGAGGTTGTTCGGCTAGTATCTTTCTCATATAATTTTAGATTATATGGAAAATCGGAAAATAAGCTAACGAAAAAGATATTATGTATATCAGTGGCGGCTGGAGATAATTCATTAGGTAGTAATAAATCTATAATAATAATGATGATGATAAAAGTAATAATAATAGTGCACTACGTTTTTAAAGAAAATTATTTCACTTAGTCTATTTATTCTTTTTGGAATTTCAACTGAACACATTTAATAGAGATCCACTTAATAGAGAAAATTTCAAACGACTAAAGGAATACGGCAACAGTAAAGTCAGTAAATTTTACAAGCAATGAAGTAGGTCGAACCTTTTCGAGAAGCGATGAGATGGGAAGAGATGTAATGGGCATAAATCTTTCAATTGAGAGAAAAAGAGGAAGCATTTGCTGAGATGACGAATTCGTATAAAAATACAGTTTCTTGCTCTAATTTTACGGTTTCCGCTCTATAGAGACTTAATATTGAAACTGGGAGTCACTAGTTCTACCAGTTCCTTTTTCAATAGAGAGAGTAAAAGGAAGCTATTCCTGGGATGCCCAATCCATATGAAAAAACAATATTTTACCATCTCTAGCCGATTTTGGTCAATGGTAATAAGTAGAGCATCGTACATTATGCTTTATTTTTTTCTTTAATTATGCTTTATTATTTTCCAAATTATGCTTTATTGTTAATTTCAATCATTGTTTTAATTAATCGTGTATGATGTATAATATTTACTATACATTAAATATTCTAAATATCTTGATCTATTTATTAATATTTTATGCTATCAGTTTCTTTCATATTTAGTGAACTTTCTGCTTATTGCACTAAAGAGATATGCTTTATTCGAGTCATTTTTTTCTTATTACTTGTGTGCGCCTTAGAGGTGCATATATACAGGAAAGAAAAGAAAAAGATGCCGCCAAAAAGTACAGAAAGTGCTCAAGTCTAAGAGGTACACATAACAATATAGTGTGGAGTTCTTGTGCACTTGTACATTTCGAATCATCATACATACAATTCTTGTACACATGATTTTTTTACCGGAGAAAGTAACTCACTTAAGATGTTCACATTTATGTATATACAAAGCACTTCTTTTCAAAATTAAAACTCTTCGAATACAAGGTACACAAAAGTTTCTCCTTTCCAGCAACAAAGTAGTCTGTAGAAAACTCTCAAAAGCTTTGTATTGCGCTTACTGATTTTTTTCGCATTATCAGGCTACTAAGATCTACATTTCTCTGATTCAAGGCGCGTACTGACTATGAAACGTTTAAACGTTACTTCAATTTTTTCTCACAGAACTGTGTAGTTATTGTTTATTGATTTTGGTTAAAAGTTTTCTTCTTTTCCTGTTTTCTTTTTTCCACTTCAAAGGATTACATAGAAAAGTTTACAGAAATAAAAATAAACTTTTAATTGTTGCATTGTTATATTCTCAAAGATTTTGCATTGTAAATATTGGTTTTAAGAAATATTAATAAAGTATGTTAAACATGCAGTTAAAGAGAATTTTCCAAGAATAGTTCTAATAGAATTTTCCAAGAATTGTGCTATATATTTTAAATTATGCTTTATTTTCTAAAATTATGCTTTATTATGTTTTGAAAATTAGTTTCTTCTGGACCCTTAGACAACCACAACCATGTTTAACGTAGCAACCATATCTGTAAATTGCTGTTATGCTTTTGGGTTGCCCTAGTAATAAGTATTGGAACGGCATGAATAATATATTTACAATTTTTGGTTTCAATACAAGAGGCAGTGGTTGAAAGAGAGGGATAAGGGTAAAGATGGAATCTCTTCTTGTATATGGAACCAAATTGTGTTCTTGTCTTTTTTCGTTTTTAATTTAATATGTTTTTTTAATGGAAGACTCGGGTTGGGTTCCCTGTGAAAGCTCATATGGTTCGGATCCCACGTTAATCTGTAGGTCTATGTCTTATATAGCCTCGCTGCTGAAATGGACGCTAAACTAAAAATCAAATCAAATCAAATCAAATTGGCCTGATATGTGTTCACAGACGGAGGGCGAACATAGTTTATCTATGACATTTCTCTGAAGTTATATGTAAAGCATTGACGATCTTCTGTGAGCAGTATGGATTTTTTAATGTAACAATTTAGTCATTCACAGTAGGAGACAGTATTGCTGTTTACATCACAAAATTGTTCATAATATGAGAATGCGCCAAACAAGTAATGGAACTACCATTAAATATGGAAACATTTTTCTTTACAATTGTAATCCAGTTAATGGATTTCTGACCTGAATAGAGATCAATATGAAGGTATTATAAGAAAAGAAGAAAAATGGATAAGTGCGTTTTATTGTTATTTTCCTGTTTTGCTTGTAATTGAGCTTATATTATTTGTGTTAGTACAGGGTACTATAACTGGTGTCCATTAACTGATTGTCTTCAAGATAAAAAACGCAATTTACAAAGTTCTATAATACTCTCTACCAAGAGTGCAAACTATATTCCTTTGTTATTTTGTGTTTGAGATCACTGTTTATATCAACGGCAACAGAAAGGTAGGCCTAATCTTTACTATTTGAAAGCTTACTAATAGTATTATGATTACGAAACATACCGTAGTTATGAGTTGGAAGACTCGAAAGGAGATGGTACAACTTTTCAATGACAATATGTAGATTTTGAAGAGTGTATTTCAAGGTAACGATTTCTTCGTTGCAGACAAAAGAAATTTCTGCAGTTTTTAAACTATGCAAGTTTTTAAATTTAAACTAACTTGTTTTAAAAGTTCATATGAACACAGGTCCGATTTTAAGTGATAACTGAGGATAAAATTCGTAAGTTCTAAACGGTACAAGACCTAAACGGCATAGGACCCAAAAGTGTAGGCATTAGACCTAAGTTTTAGGTCTTATGCCGTTTAGGACTTGTGCCGCTTAAGTCTTGTGCCGTTTCATTCTAAGAGTTAACTAGGCTATATAATTTGTTAAAATTCGTTTCTTTCGAATGGAGATACGAGAATCCCATGACAAATGCCTAAAAAAGAATTAAATAAAAGTGTTTCAAAAGCATATTTTGCCAGACTTTTCTGAAACCAAGCAAGCATTCAGAATTGCAATATAGGCCTATACTCTATGGAGTATATATTTTGAGAGTATATGAAATGAAATGAAATCTTTAAGTTTTACGTCCCATGATTATGCCGGATAGGCTAAACGAAATCTTCCGCTGAGGAGTGGAATTACGGAGTCACCCAAATACAGAAGCGTCACGAACCAAGGTCCTCTCTCATAAGGACCCGAGTCGGAGTAGTTTCTTTTAAGCTACTGTTACCTCGGGGAAAAATAAGCTCTGACTGTTAGAATCATACTATGAGACAGTTTTAGATATGGTAAGCTTTATTACAATAATTTAGTGAGCAAAATCAATAATAACAATATGAATAATAGCAATAATATTTTAAATAATTGCAACAAAGAAAGGAAACACTCTATATCCAAATATATGGAAGTCAAATATTCGTTCATAAAATTGTATGTCATTGCGTCTATACCTACAATTTAGTAAACCAAAAGATTTGAAAATAATATTTGAATAAAAGCAATTCTTTTACAATATGAACTTTAAGTGTGCAACGCATTTTCCAAGCGAGTCTGTTCTAGTTTGTATCAAGAATTTTTATAGTACATTTTCGGAAAGAGTAGGAAGGAATTCTTTACTCAAGATTTAAAATTTGATGTCAAGGGGAATTGAAGTTTAAGTCTCATAGCAACGGTGATTCTTTTGACATGTTCAATCGTCATTGGTTATGAACTTAAGTATCAGAGCATAGGTGGGATGGCATAGAAACGTAGAGGTTGGAAGAATATCCGTTTTCCGGATTTCTTTATTTTCTTACTATCTGTGATGACAAAACGTTTCTGGTCAATACAACCACATTTTCCGTACAATATGCTTCCCGTATGAAACCACAACCACCAAAATTTAGGATGGCAAAACCATTGTGGTTTGTCTTAGTGGGAATACCTTTCTCGTTGAAGACCACAACCATGCTGTTTTTCTTGGAGCATGAATAAAATCAAGTCCAGGCGTGAAATTTTATTTTAAATTGCTGTTTTTTTACAACCTACCGGGAAAACTAACGGGATCTAAATATGGCTTGCAACCTTCTACATTTACCTTTACTATATCATATTTATCATGTATTCTCTGTTCTTCCACAACATTCTTTGATGGAATATGCAAGATCCGACACGGGCCTACATATCTGGCCCGTACTAACTTCGGGGATAATCCTGACAGGATCACAGGATTATGAGTTAATATCAAATCGCTTACCTTGTATGAGGACTCTAAACGTTTCCTATCGGCACAATCCTTATTGCGTTGTTGTTTTATGCGTTCCCTTTTTGCTATTTCTCTTATTTTTCTCAACTTTTTCTTAACCATGTGGGAAGTTGGATTGTGACATGGAATATCAAGTAGGTTAAAAAATATAGGCTTCCTACCATACAATAATTCGTAAGCACTGTACCTATGATTCTCATGTCTTCTCACATTATACGCATAGGCAGCTAGTTTTACATAATCACTCCAATCTTTCTGATCGGCTCTCACATATTTAGCAAGATATTTTGCTAGGGTTTTATTGTATACTTCAATTTCCCCATTCGTTCTCGGGTGGTAGCTAGTAATGAAAAGCTGTTTTTTCTCAACAGAGTCGTGATTTGCTCCATCAAACTGAACGTAAAATTAGAGCCCAAATCCGTAAGGATTACCCTTGGCGGCTCATGGACGCTGATTATGTCCTCCAGGAGAAACAAAAAATTAAATTAAATGAAATTTTTGAGTTTTACGTCCCACGTTTATGCCGGTTAGGCTAAAGGAGACGGTGATTATGAGAAATGAGTGAAATGGTGGAATGAAGAAGGTGGGAGGAAACGGGAGAATCCCGAGAAACCCCACGAGAACGGTGCAGTAGAAACATTGCCACATTTCTTGCTGTGATTGTTCGTATTGATCTAGCCATCACAAAGTGAATAAAGTAATCACAAGCGGTAATGATGTACTTATGGCTATTAGAAGATGGCAGCGGCCCATAAATATCCATTGCGATTGTGTGAAAAGGAGCTTTTATAGGAAGAGGTTGGATTAACCCTTGCTTTTTGGTGTTTCTGTTTCGCTGTTGGCACTCCAAGCATGACTTTAAATAGTGTTTTAAATCTCTACCACAACCTGGCCAATAGAATCGATTGTTTAACTTCCAATATGATTTAATTAATGCAAAGTGTCCACTATGAAGTACGCTATCATGTACCTCATACAACACTTGCGGTACCATCTCTCGTGGTACACATAGTTTCAACTCATCCCCCATACGACGGTAAGTATACCGTCCTTAACTTGTATGCTCGCGTCACTCTAGAAGTAGGATCTGATTTTATTTGTTCCAATATTGTTGACCAGTATGGGTCTTTTGCTTGCGACTTCGCCACATCGTTAGTAGTTACATCTATTACATTAACCATAGGCCCATTCTCCCTCAGATCGCGCGCTTCGTCTTTTAGCTCCGTAACAGGATACCTACTCAAACAGTCTGGAACTTTATTCATTGTTCCCTTTAAATGTGTTACTACAAAATGGTAATTCTGTAACTGAATCACCATCGTAAGAACTTGCCCTTAAGATTAGTCATATGTCTTAAGTAACATAAAGCACAGCTATCAGTATACACAGTGAAGTGAATATCAGTCAAGTCCTCATGAAAGTGTAAAACACTTTGGACCAGTGCAAGGCATTCCTTTTCTGGAGTAGAATAAGAAGGTTCGGGTCCTGATAACATTCGGCTGTAATAGGCTATTGGTTTCCTGTGGTCATCTTTCCATTGCACGATTAAACTCCCGATTCCGTATTCAGAGGCATCACAATGCAAATCAGTGGGAGCTTCAGGGTCACAAAATGATAAAACCGGAGCTTCGACTATTTTTTGTTTTAATGTATTGAAGACTTCTCTCTCTATCTTCCCGAATACGAATGATTTATCTGGTCTAGTTAGCTCAGTTAGTGGTTTTGAAATGGTAGCAAATTGCTTAACAAATTTCCGAAATCAGCAACCTAAGAATAAACGTACGTCTTTGACAGTTTTCGGTTCTGGAAGATCGGCTATTGCCTTCACCTTTTCTGGCGCAGGTCTTATTCCATCTTTCCCTACTAGAAATCCGAGAATTTCTAGTTGAGGATAGCAAAAATAACATTTCTTAGGATGCAGTTTCAATTTCAATTCTCTCAGCCTATCAAAAACTAAACGTAAACGATGCAAGCATTTCCTGGAAATTTTCCGAATAAATTATCAAATCATCTAAATACAAAATCATGATTTTGAGTTTTAAGTATGCAAAGACCTTATCCATAACACAAGAAAAATATCAAGGGGAATGTTCAGCCCCATTAGTAAAGAGTTAAATGCGAATAATCCTGCGCTACATATGAAGGCAGTCCTCTCTATCCTCCGTTCTAACCTGAAGCTGCCTGAATCCGCTGCGGAGGTCACAAGAAGATAGCATTTGTGCGTTCCTTAAATATGAGAGTAAGTCGTCTATCAAGGGAAGTCTGTATCTATCGGGCTTGATATATTGATTTACCTGGCGATAGTCAGTTACTAGCCTTGCGGATCCATCTTTGTTTTTAACCACTAAACATTGTGAAGCATACAAACTCGTATAGGGGAAATGATTCCCTGTGCAAGGAGTTTGTCAACCTCTTCCTGTATTAATTTTCTTTGTGCTGGTGTCCCGCGGTACGGAGGTGAGGAGATAGGTACATTTCTATAGGGGGTACGCATTCATCCGTGTCCGTAAGGTCAGAAAATTTAAATGCCAATATATCCCTACATTCTACCAACAACTGTAATAATTTTAATCTCTATTCATCTGTAAAATCTGGGGAAATAGGCCTATTGAAATTCGTTTTCTAGTTCTTTTTCGTCCAACGATTGTACGATCTTTTCAATCTTATTAATCTGAATCTTCAATTATTGATGCACAAGACTTTTCCAAACTGCATACTTCATATTGTTCTTATTTTCCCACTACAGTACCTCCTGGCAATTGAACCTCTCTTTTACTAAAATTTATAATAGGAATTTGAGATGCTTCGTTAGTTTCCACGTATAATGTCCTAGGAGCTAGACAACGAAAGTGATAGTGAATACCATCGCTTGGTTCAATGTAGTAATTTGTAGATACTTTATCGCGCGCCTTCACTGACACTAACCTCATTCCACGAGGTGATATCTTAACATCAACAAGGGTACAGACAGGAATTTTAATCCTAGATCGTGTGATTTCTGTTAAGCCAATCGTCAATTTCAGTTTCATTTGTTTGAACCCAATGTAACTTCGTTCTTCCTATCTTTTGCATTATCAGTTTCTCGTAATTCTGCTACGTCCATCTGTTTAACTGCTCGCGTCTGGTTTTGGATTATGGAAGACTGCTCGTGCCCACTCCTACACACTGACTCTGAAGTGTTAACGTTTCTGTGTCTCATCTGTTTACCTATGGCAGTATTTTTAACTTGTTTGCGCTGTTTTGGATGACAATTACGACCCTTTTTAAGTCTTATTCTATCTGACTGAACAAAGGGAGTGGCTTATTTCCGAATTCCTCTTTTATTGTAATATTGTACTATAGACAAATTCAATGCAGGATGAGAGGGGGGTATTCCTCTTTAATTGAGTAGTACCTAAATAAAATTTCATAGATGGTCTCCTGGAATTTCCCTTTATGATGATGTAGTTCAGACCTACTCCATAAGTAAATTTTGATATGAAATCCATGCCCAAAATTATCTTTTTTGAATGATTTGTTCCTTTAAATAAGGCCATGTTAAGCCATAATGTATGGGAATGTCTGTTTGAAGTGCTAACATAAAAACAATGCCTAATAACCGGCAAGGTTTCTGTGAGTGCTCCCCCTAATGTTTGTATTCTAACCTTTGAACATAGTCTCTTTGCAATGGAAAAAGTCATGGAAACTATATCCTTATGGATAATACTAATTTGGGCTCCAGTGTCCAATACTTGGATGCTGTACGTCTATTCTATCGTACTATAAGACATGCTTTTTATTTATGATAGTGTTCCAATTCGCTCCTTTTGATAGACAATTTTAACTTTTGGTTTATTTGTATGGAGTCTGCAGATATAAGCAAGGTTTGAAATATCCCATTAAATGTTTTGTTTGTGGATATGAATCCAGATTGTTCTGTCACTAACATGGAGGTTTTACATCTACCTTTAACTAGAGAATTCTCTCCCGGCCTAGAAAAATACCGTTTCCAACAGTGTTGACAATTTTCGTAATTTCGGCAAATTGAGGTTTTTTGCTTCCAATTTATTTATTGTAAAATAATATTGAAGACAAACATTAACAATGTGTTTGTAATTCACTTTTCCCGCTGTGCAAATCTTCCAAAATGTCGAACATATAAAGAAAATGAAGATATTTTGAAAGAAAGATAGATTAAAAAGACGTCAATTATTTTGCTCGCACCTGTACTTTTAATTAGGAGTTCCCAATATGCACTCTCCTCCAAATACTACCATTTGAAGAATCATTATTACATTCTTTACCACTTTAAGTTTTTTTTTACCAATTCGATATAAAGAACTTCACATAATTCTGTCACATTTGAAGAATATCATAATAGTCAAAGCATCGCCATCCACACCAGACCGTACCTACCATAAATCTACTGAGCTTTTAATGCCTGATCCGGTAGGGTTTCCATGCAATACTGAGCCAGACATTTCGTAAATACATTTTAACACTAATGAAGATATTGCAACAACACCTGAACAGGAGTACGTTTATTGTAAGAGAAATGATATTCATAAAATATGTCTCCTAGTTGCTACAACACGAAGTGCTGGTCTGCAAGCCAACGTGTTTCGTAACTGATTTGCTGCTGAAAATATTTTACTCATAACTTTATCACATCATACGGAATAGTGCTATCTGTATTATTGATAACTATGTATATTGCTTAAATATTTCTTACCTTGCCATTTATCGTTATATAAATAGACTTAAAATGATTTGTAAACATTTAATCATCACTATCCTAAATACCTGAAGATATACTCTGAAAAATTTCTCTATCGGGAGCCCCACAACTAATTGTAGCCGAAGGCTTGTGATGGCGCCATACTGACACTAAATTTAACGAACCTCTTTTACAACGTTCATAATATTTGTTATTACCAGTGTAATATGTATTTGCCAATAGCTTGCCTCTCTCTTGCTTGCTTTTCACGTCTCCAGGGTGGACGTTGTCTGGAAGCAATAAAACCATAGCATAGCATAGAAAAAAACATAAAATATAGAATTGTAATTGTGCCAAATTTAATGGTGGTGTTTGGTATTCTATATTAACAGAACAGGCCTGAAGTGGTCTGTCTGGCTAGAAAGAAGATTTAAAAAAATAGAAAGTAGCATCTTCTGCTCATTCGAAATACACGAAAGGGAAGAGACATTCTCTTTCAAATGTTTTTTCCCAAAACATTTCATTGGAGCTGAAAATGGCATTAAAGATGTAATGGAATATCAACTGAACACATAGAACGTTACATGTTTCCCCTTTCTAAAGTTGAGAAACGAATCTTTTTGTAAAAAGACTATACGATACAATACCAGATGATAATTATCAATACCAGATGATAATTAATTTTTGAATATATATTAGATAGAAAAATTTTTCAACATTAGCAAAGGACCAGAAATGGTCTACTCAAACCAGAAGTCGACTTTTTAAAATTAGAATTTGATCATTATTTTTCATATTTGGAAAATACGGAAGAAAATAAATACTCTTGAATTCAACAATTTTTATATAGTATTTCTTTTTTCTTCTAGAGTGGTTGTGAAAAGTGCGTATGTGAAAACTTAGAAAGGGAATCTAGGTGAAGCGAAATTGCTGAAGTCTCGATGTTGACTCGACTGATAAATAGTGGTATTGGTCTCGTCTTATTAACTAGACATTACTGCTTGGTTGAATTAAATTTTAACCTCCCTTTCCCGCAACAAGTTTATATCAGGCGTATATCTCCTTCCGGGAAACGAAGCCATATCTCCTGCTATGAAGGAGCTCATGCTAATACTTTATATCCGATTGATAGGGAGTTATATGGTAAACGATCGGCTCTGCAAGACACCATCAGCATATACACGTAATAAAGAGCGTGTATAAATTTGAATAACCTCCCTTATTTTCCACATCATAAAAATTTATTTTAGATATTGAACTGAATATACATTAATATGTATCAGGTTGTAAAGAAAGTTCTTGCGGTTTCCAACCTTCAATTTCAAACTAGCATATCTCAATTCAAACTTTTATTAATCGAAATAAAAACCATGACCATCAATTCACTTTCGCCAGCGAGAAACAAATGTGTTAATGCCGGTAGCATAGATTTCTGGAGTTCTGGACGCGACGAAGTTATTGAAGGTCGCTTCGGTATGGTCTCTGCTTTTGAAGTATTTCTCGCGGAGGAAGTTGTCGAGATGCCTGAAAAAGTGGTAGTCGGTGGGCGAAAGGTCCGGCGAGTATGGTGGATGAGGCAAGTTTCGTAGCCCAATGCGTTCAACTTTTGCAGCGTCTGTTGTGCAACATGGGGGACAAGCGTTGTTGCGGAGCATGATTGATCCCTTTGTGTTGAATAGTGCCGGGCACATACTTCAAAGCTTCTGGTCATTTCGTCGATTTGTTGGTAGTCCTTCTCCGCCGTAATCGTTTAGCCCAGATTCAGGAAGCTGTGATGGATGAGACCGGCTGCAGACCACCAAACAGTCACCATGATCTTTTGTGGGTGGAGTTTTGGCTTCGGGAACTGATGAGGAGCTTTGCCGACGTCCAACCACTGCGCCGTCGCCGATTGTTGTAAAGAATCCACTTCTCATCACACGTCACAATCCTGTTGAGAAACGGGTCGTTCTTGTTCCGAAGAAGAAGAGAAGACGACACCTAAAAAGGACGATTTCGACGATTTCGATGCGTCACTCATTTATCGTGTTTTCTGACTTCCTAATCTCTTGCAGGTGGTTGGAAATTGTCATAGGTGTTACACCCAGGTTTTTAGCAAGCTCTCGAACAGTTGTACGTAGATTGGCTTCGACTAAGGCTCTCAGTTGGTCGTTGTCAACAGCGGATGGCCGATCACTGCTCGTCATCTTCCAGGCTCTCGTCACCGCTGCGAAATTTCTTGAACCACCATTGTGCCGTACGTTCGTTAGTGGTTCCTGGGCCAAACGCATCGTTGATATTACGAGCTGTCTGGGCAGCTTTTCGGCCTAACTTGAACTGGAACAAGAAAATCGTGCGAATTCGCCTCTTGTCCATGTTATCTTTGAAGTCCAGGAAAAAGTGAAAAAAAGTATTTCAAAACAAAACCAATACAACGAATAGAAGAGCGTAAAACGCGCTTTAAACTTATATATGTAGGCACAGTATTATAACGACACTTGAGTTGAAAATACATCACTGAAAATGGAAGTAAAAAAAACCGCATTAACTTTCTTTACAACCTAATAGCTTTAATTGCTCGATCAAAAAGAAACTCATTGACAGTAGTAACTTGATTATATAAGCATTAACTCGTCTCTGCAATCCATTAAAATGTTCATTTTTATGTAACTAAAATATACATAATGTCCTCTTAAACATACTTCCTTCATGAAAGACAACCTACAGTAACGGAGCCGGTAAGACATCCGCCTAGCAACAGAACAAAGTTGGAACCCCAGGTCTTACCTTCACCCATCCGTGAGCCATAGTGGTCTGCCCTTTTATTTTTATATAAAAAAGTGCTTCTCATCGTGTGTATGTTCTGAGCTACAAACATGGAAGTAGTACCGTATTAATGCCATTTCGGCTAACTCGGCGCTGATTGTCTAAAGAATGTCACATAACCTGTTAAAGTAGTATAGTGGCATAAAGTCAATGCTTTCTTGATTTTGGCAGTTTGAACCACACCCAAAATTTTGGGAGGAGTACATAGGTCCATCCTTAAATTTTAACTAACTAACTAACTCTATGGCCTATGGAACCCGGAGGTTCAGTGCCGCGTTCACAAAAGCTCTCCACTGACTTCTATCCTTAGCTAATTGCATCCAGTTTCTACTTTGTATTCCTATCTCTGCGAGATCCATCTTAATATTATCCTCCCATCTGCGCCTAGGTCTTCCTAATGGTCGTTTTCCTATGGGTCTACCAGTCAAGACTTTGAAAGCGTTTCTACTTTCTTCCATTCTAGCTACATGACCTGCCCACCTAAGCCTCCTAGACTTGACGACCCTAACAATGTTGGGTAAACCGTATAAACTATGTAGTTCCTCGTTATGAAGCTTCCGCCATTCCCCATTTTCGTTCCTCTTGGGTCCGAATATTCTTCTCAGGATCCTGTTCTCAAATACTTTCAGTCTATGTTCTTCCCTCAGAGTAAGCGACCATGTTTCGCAACCATACAGAACAACAGGCACGATTATCCTTAAATTTTAGAAATTTCTAAATTTTAAAAATTTGGTATGGTATAGAAACTGGGCAATTATGTACCTCTCTAACTTTGGTTGGCTCATCTTGTTTCCCTTTATGGTAAAAATGGTAAACATTGTCGAATATTCAAATTTAGAAGGAATTTTACCTTTTTTTCTTTGATGAAACTTTGTCACGTTATATGATTACTTGGCAGTAGAGAGGTCCATTTTCTTTCATAAGGTGTCGGTAGATTGACACAACTCTTTTAATTACATTGTCCTTCGACTTAGATTTGGGTATTGGGAAGAAGCAAATATTGGTAAATTTTCTCTAGAACTCAAGAGTGTACTTATATTTTTCACAGTCTTGCTTGTCTACATCTATAGGTAAAACTTGCCAAAAATGTGTAAGTAATGCATATCATCACGTGGTCGGCTATTGGCCTAATTTATCCCATTTGATGAAGCTTTATTTCATAATGTCGTTATATGTATTCGTACAGTGTCCATTCTCTTGAATAGGATACAGGTATCATGGTATAAGGTTCTTAAATTTTGCAAGGTACATATAATCATTCCTTAAATTTGGGAATTGTCGAAAATAAAAATTAGTTACTGTTCTCTAGGATTCAAATATATATATCTAGATATGTTATATTTAAGTTTGGTTCCTTTACACGTAAGCTTTCATAGGTAAAATAATACCAAAAATATACGTAAGCATATACATCTGGTCCAGGTACCTCTCTAAAATTAAGAAACCATATTTGTTAAATATAAATTCTTGAGATACATTTCTTGGTTTTTATTAGGGGTGGCCAAAATGTTTCGGAATCCGGATTCCGGAAAGTAAAAATTCCGGATTCGGAAAGATTCCAGATTTCGGAAAAATCCAGAATTTTTCCGATTTTACATTTTGGATTCCGGAAAGTAAAAATTTCGAAATTGCCCATTTCTAGATTGTAGCTGTTAAAATAATAATCAAACCCCATGGTTCTGGATAATCACAATAACATTTAAAGCACAATTCTGACCAGAACAAAATGAATTATTTAATAACTATATGTTTTTTGTTACACTTTCAAGGACCTAACGTCCTCTTCATCAGACATTGAGAAAAGACAGATGACAGCAAATCTTCTGTCTTTTCTCAATGTCTGATGAAGAGGACGTTAGGTCTTTGAAACTTTAACAAAAAACGTATGGTTATCAAATAATTCATTTTGTTCTGGTCAGAATTGTGTTAAAAAAATAATAATAATGATAAAAAACAAACCATAATGAATATATATACTGTGACTTGTATTAGTTCGTTAAAGTTATAGATGTCTTACACTTATGTAAAGAATTGCTACTGCAGTTATTTACTGCTTTATGAGGAAAGTGTTATTTTCACACACAAAAAAGTCGCCGGTATGTCTGAAACAGGGGCGGATCCAGGACGGACTTCTGGGGGGGCGGTGGGTTGTAATACTGTTACTTAGAGCTACTTTTAAGAGCTCCAAACTCTGGGGTGGGTTTTATTTATATATAAAAATAAGAAACTTTGCTCTTCTGGGAGGCAATCGCCCCTTGATACGCCCTGGTCTAAAACATTATCGTTTTTCTACCTGCAGCTGCTCCAAAGCACAACAAACTACCTTTTAACCAGACGAAAAGCAATCAAGGAAAAGAAACCTTTGAGCAAACCTTCAAACACAATTTATAATGTACGAAGTATACAATGTAATTGTTCAGTAATTAACATAAGCAGGCATTCATTAATTTATATTAATATAATAATTAATAAAACTAATAAGTGGGTGATTGATGGTTCAGTGGTAGAGTTCTCATCTATGGTATTCTAACCCATGGGTCATACGGATTTTCGATGCCTAATATTATGTTTGCAAATTTTCCCGTGGTTCTCTTGGTTCCTTTTCTTGTATTTCTTCCATCATCACTCATTAACGAATTAGTTTACCAGAACTCTAAATATTCTTTCTGTCTATCCGTGTGTCCGTCAGGGTGACAAATAGTCTCAAGAACTATTTGATGGATTACCATCAATTTAGGTCATGATGTATAGAGTCCATATTTAAGAATCGAGTTCCCTGGTGAATGTAATATTCAAACCGGAAGCGGTACAAATCAAACACTTTCAGTTTTAACGTTAATCACTGTACAGAAAATATGGTAATAGATAGCGAGAAACGGTTTCCTGTAATCGACATATATAATATTCATATAGATGCAATGGTACCCAATTTGTGCATCTGCTGAAAATAGTAAGCTCAGGTATTAGGGGGGCTTTTTCCACTTTAGAAAATGTATGCTTCGTAAAGAATGTAGAAAATTAGCTGGGTCAAACGGAAAACAAATGAGTTAGTGTTAGAAATAGTAGGGAAGAAAAGAAGAATTTTAAGTGTAATAGAAACGAGGAAGAGAAACTGGTGGGAGCATTACCTTGAAGAACGTGCTAGTACATATGGTGGCAGGAGAAACAGCGAGCGGCGAAAGAGTCTACAGTTGATGGATGGTTTTAAAACACGAGTTAAGTAGTATAGGTTTGACTACTTGGCATGTTATGAGTCAAGTAGTGTAGGTTTGATGCGTATGCATTGTTTAAGCCTAGCTATGACTTATTATATTTATTGATATATACTGAATTTTGACAATACCGAGATGAAGTTTGACTAATCATATAACTTCAAACATGGATAGGAGATGTCGCTTACCGTAGACTATTTAGTTTTCCTTGACTGTGTGAATATGTTTGAAAAATATATAGCTTTCGTCGCTCATAAGTAGCAGCAATGTAAAGCAGATGTAAGTCATCGATTTCTTTGGTTCTCGGTCAATTCATACATCTTTTCATTTTTTCTAGTTTCTCAAAATGCCATACTACAATCGAACGATCAACGCGTAGTTTCTTTGCAACTTCTCGTATTGTCGTTTTCCGCAGAACTGCTTCGGGAATCAGGTTCAATTCGTAGTGTCCAACAACAGAGCGACGTTAGTGATCTTCCTTATCCTCCAAGAGTAAGTCACCACAACATAATTTTTGGAACCAACCTTCTATTGTATGTTCGCTTATATTACCATAATTTATATCTCATTTTCATTGTTTATAGAAGGTTCACTTACATTACATACCTCACTTTTATTAATGTTTCAGTTTGTTTTGGGTTATTTGCGACCGAATTTAAATACTTACGTGGTATTGGACTTTGGAAAATTGTGGTATGAGACTTTGGACGAATACACATATATATTTCCTATGACATATATTTCTACAATCTGCTAACCATAAGCTTACAAACGATGTTAACAAGGGATACAACCAGCATATTGTATTAGGGATTAGATTTCTGAGCTGTCGGCATCTATGGATGGCCATTTAGCCCGTCACGTATGAGGCTCACGTCCCTCGGCGAGCACATTATCCGAGGAAAAGGAAGGAAGGAAGCGATCTGGGACCTGTATGTTAGGTACCATCCCGGTATTTGCCTAGTGTGAATGAGGGAACCCAAGAAAAACCTCACTCAAGATGGCTGGCCTGAAAAAGCTGTTACACTTTTTGGACGGAGTGTCCCCACCGGGAATCAAACCCAGAACCGTTCGCACCAAGAATGAGAGTGTTAGCGACTACTCCACACGGGGCCAAAGCATACTTTATTATCACTGATGATATGTGTCAAAATAAAAGTTCCCGAATTCCTACATTAATTTTGTGCAAACCAAGGGAATAGGACACGGGAATATCCTACAGTTCATCAGTATTGTATCCAGATAGTTTTAAAGCACACTGCTACTTCATTTTGAGCATATCATGCTGGGTTCAGGAACGAGCCACCGCTAGTCCTAGTAAGAAATTATTCCACAGAGACTATTGTTTGCGTTATTTCTAAAAGTCAAACACAGTAGACTCTGCTTTATCCGGCCAAGTTAAGAGATAAAAAAAGAAAGAAAGAAAACTCCGTAATAAAATGAGAACCAGCATTTTTGTTATCCGGTCTACCCTTCTGCAACATTAGACCGAGTAGTCAGTAGTTTACTGTATATACACGACACACGAGATGAGAAATTTTCGAAGGGAAACGAAAAAGGCTTGCCTAGAATCGATTTAAGACGAGAGAGAGCCGTTTCGGAATCGGGGCATGACTTTAACAACAATTGAGACGAGCCAATAAAACTTTTTTCTCGTCTCGTCTCGTTTCCGTGGGTAACACTAATATGGACATTTTAAGAAAGTAATTGCCACCCCTCTTCTGCTACTGCCCCGTCGAATCTCCAAAAATCCTTTTCTAGTAGTACCTACTGTATGTCTTGTCCATTTCAAGTTTCTAGCTTAAGCTGTTTGGCCTGAACGTTAATCAGTCAGTCAGACAACCACTCAGTCAGGACTTTTTTTTGTTAGATATAGAGATATATGAATACAGGCCACTACTAAGGGGAAAGAACGTGCCCCAGGCGTGTGGTTGAAGTGGTGCCTAAAAGGGCAATAGATGTAATATAAATTAGAGGGCGCCGAATTTCATGTTTGCCCTGGGTGACATAAACCCTATATGAATAAGGGAAATATAATGTCCGTGATGTTGACAAGCCACTTACGCCAGACCCCAATTTCGACTTTACACGTCGCTTGTGCTACGTTAGTATTCGATAGTGACGCAAATCGTTAGTACTCCACAGATAACGTTTATTTTTAAATAATGAGTATGGGTCTTCTAACTGCATGCCAACAGACCCACACCTAACAACCATCTCAAAAATAAGGTTAACCGTTAGAGCAATGTATGTGCTCACAGGGGCGAACCGAGGCAACATTTTCACCCGGGCAAAGTGACTGTTTGGCGCCCCTCCTCCTTAGTTCTAACCTATATTTTACATTTTATTACAATGATTTTAATAGGCTATTTTATTTATGAATTTATGAACAACATTTATTGAATGCTACTAATGGTGACATGATTACTGCTATATTGTAAATTGTTTTGTTAAATCAATAACATCAGAAGTCATTCTACCATATACCTACTATGTAACAATTTATTCTAATAACGTGAAATACAAATAAATACATTTCAAAAAGAAAAATTAATACTTAAATACATGATATAGATATATTTAGTACTTAAAAATAAAGTACTTTAGTACATACGGTATTAATTACATTATGTTTTTAGTATTATTATTTATTTACCGATATGTGTAAACAGAAACCATATTGAACAACATTTATTGAATGCTACTAATGGTGACATGATTACTGCTATATTGTAAATTGTTTTGTTAAATCAATAACATCAGAAGTCATTCTACCATATACCTACTATGTAACAATTTATTCTAATAACGTGAAATACAAATAAATACATTTCACATAATGTTGAACGTGTTTTACACACATCAATATAAATAATTCTTTTTATGTAAGTCCTCGTAGTTGAAATCTGTAGCATTCATAAAACATTTTTCATGAATTTGTGCAAAAGCTGAACACTTTTACAAGACTAATGTTTAATAACAGATTTTACCAATTATTATAAATCCTCTAGATTTCTAACAAGGGACCATTCCGATTTGGTGAATTCAATTGCTGAAAATGATTGTTAACACTGAATTCAGCACCAAATGGAACAGACAATAAGATGGTGTTTAGTGGCAGACCGTATACAGGGTGGGAGATAATGAGAGCAAAGTGCGAAGGTAGAACGTAGAAAATGTTCAGAAATGCCATTTTAATTTTGAAACGAGTAGAGAAACTGAGATCGAATGCTGTATATGAGGAATGCATGTAGAGCTCCACTGAATAGGCGTAATGTGAACAGTGTTTTAACTGCAAATTGTATGTGACTGGTTAAGAGAAAAGTCACCAGTATTACAACCGGCACCTTTTGTTAGAGGGGGTCATTAATATATCAGAACCTTGAATGGGACAGGTGTCTGTGCAAGGTACCACGCCAACATTTATCCAGTGGAACTACTTCTCATTCAGTTACACGTTGCAAACATTCTTCTTGATGTTCCAGGATTGGATTCTATCTCTTTCTACCCCTCGTGCACACAACGTGCTAATGGATCGTAGTACAGGGTTTCTAGTTCGTCATTCACTTTACCTTTACGACAGTATTGATACATTGCCA
This sequence comes from Thermobia domestica, assembly GCF_964235325.1. Taxonomy (NCBI): domain Eukaryota; kingdom Metazoa; phylum Arthropoda; class Insecta; order Zygentoma; family Lepismatidae; genus Thermobia; species Thermobia domestica. The sequence continues at coordinate 212,514,336 of NC_137456.1, read as the reverse complement.
TAGCGTGGATTGCCTCCTGTTACAGAGGTCTAAAACTGTATTGGCCGCTATTGATTTGAATAGACAGTATGCATCAGGAGCCATATGTCACATGACCCCTTTCCCATATATTCTTCTTGCACTAAGTCCAACATGCCGGCTTTTCAGATGTCCTCCATGATTCACATTACTCCTGTTCAGTAGAGCTCTACATGTATTGCTCATATCCAACATTTGACCTCAATCCCTCTACTCGTTTCACAATTAACATGGCATTTCTAGACATTTTCTACGTTCTATCTTCGCACTTTGCCCTCATTTATCTCCCACCCCCACCGTGTATATGGTCTGCCACTAAACATCCTCTTTTTCTCTGTTTCTTTTGATGCTGAATCCGTGCTAGCAATCGTTTTCAGCAACTGAATTCACCAAATTGGAATGCTTCCTTTAAGTTTTAAGTAAGTAAACTATATCAAAGTCAATTTAGGGAACTTTATGAGAAAGCGTCCATGTCTTTTTCTTCCATAGAAACAGTAGCCCTACCTTAAAATTTAGAATAATTTAAAATACACAAATGTTTTCCTAACTTTGCAACGTTTGGCCTCAGGCATGATAATTAATAACATAACAAAACTTAAGGAAAACTAAATAAAAAAGTTAAATTCCACTATTTCTGAAAATTAGCAACAAATTAAACATTTTAAATACGTTTGTTTTCAGCACCTCACAACAATTACAACGTAGCTAACCTTCCGAGCTTTTTTGTCTGCATAGTTTCTGACAATGACATCTATGTTAATGTCTTGAAGAACGTCGAATTCAATTGACGTCATGACGAGTCCCCAGAGGCGCTCCTAGCACATGGTAGATCCCAAATAATTTTTAATTAATTTTAATTTTGAGAGCTCCTTTCGCCTGAAGAAACGCTGATAGGAAGAGTGAGGGCAATTCTGAGTTCAATTGATACATTAGGGAAACTTTCAGTGAGCTGTTTACTCGTCAAGTATTTCAATACTTCAAGGAGGCTTTTAGCATTTTCATCTGGTAGTAGGGAGAGTAAGACTAATAGTTCCTCTTGAACTTGGAAATATTCAATATCACAGTGCTCTTCATCTGTTAAAGCTACCTGAAGGTTAGCACATTTCTTTATCAGGGAATCCTTATATATATATATATATATATATATATATATATATATATATATATATATATATATATATATATATATATATATATATATATATATATATATATATATATATATATATAAATATAATAGGTCATGATGGTTGTTTAGTTGAGAAAGACCATTCTTACCATTCTTCTAGTGAGTTTATGGCTTGATCCAGAACATGGAAATAAAAGCTACTTTTGAAAGAAATTTTGAGACCCGCAATGCGCTCATCACGGACATTGATGTTTGGTTTTCCGAGGTCGTAACTCACTTGGAAATAGGGGGTCGATTTCGAGAGTCTGGGCAATTTCTCTTCCATCTAGAAATACTAGTAGCTCTACAAAGAACATGGATCACTATAAACAATACCAACTCCCCTTCCACTCTTTCTTCTACATACCATGTCTGCATTTATCGATACAACTCTCCTAATACTATGAAATTCTCTTCTTCCATGGTGGAATACAAAAAGATTATGTAATTGACGTACCTAAACCAAAAAAGTCAGTAGAAAACACGTAATAAAATTTATTTTTTGAGGCTCGTTTTGGCGCCCCGGCAGTTGCCCGACCCTTGATCCGCCTCTGAGTGCTCATTATTGTCATCAATATTAATTCAAATGCATCCATCGTACAGCTCTTGGTGTAATAGTATGACTTTAACAATTTTATACATCAGGCTCACCTTATTAAAATTAGCCAAACGAACACGATAACACCACGTTCTTTGTTCGAGTGTCAATACGTCCCTCAATTCTCGCGAATATAATGCGCAATGTGGATGTGCTGCCTCACGTACCCAAATCAGACCCGTAGCCAGCCCAAAAATGTAAGGTGGGTCCGGTAGAAATTAGGGGGGCCCCGACCCAACCATATTATAGTTCGTCACTATATTATAGTTCATTTGGAAGCCAACCGTGAAAATTTTAGGAGCCAGTGAAAATTTAGGGTCCCGGCCCCTCCGTAGATACGGGCCTGACCCAAGTAAGTTACTTTGTTGCAACTATTGTTTATCTGTTGTTTATTGCCAGTCTTCAAAGTATTTCTTACACTAATATGCCGTTGTCCTTGATAGTCATTGCGTATTTATAAGTAGTATGGCATTACTGTTAGAAGATATCAAAAAACAAGAGATAAAATCTGCTGCTTAACGGTTCACATTTTTATTTTTCAGTAACTAAATAATAATAATAATAATAATAATAATAATAATAATAATAATAATAATAATAATAATAATAATAATAATAATACTTCAGCATAAAACTTATCAATTGCATCATATTGGCAAAAAGCGACGCATATTTTAACTTCATAAAAATTCTTTTCTCGAAAACTACGCATGATAATTCATCAGTATATTTAGTTTATCTCGGTGTGATACACTGGCGGATACAGAAGCATCGTTTGGGGAGGGGCGGTTCGCTTCCTGGAAGATGAGTGTAGCCTCAAGGTGTCCAGAATTTTACTTCGCAAGAATCGGACGCATATGAATGCGGGACTGGAGGGGGGTGTAGCTAAACCTGATTACCAGATTCCGGTTTGGGACCCGAATTTGTTATATATATATATATATATATATATATATATATATATATATATATATATATATATATATATATATATATATATATGTATGTGTGTGTGTGTGTGTATGTGAGTGTGTTTGTGTGTGAAAGTATATTCTTTCTGTAGATTTAAATTAAATACACACTTTCATTTCGGAGACATGGCGGTGTCATGATTTACTAGTCACCGAAATATGTCAGATATGCTGTCTTGCACAGTACCTGCACAAAAGAAAGTACTGTATTGACGATGACATTCTTTTTAACGAAAGAGTGTACAATTTTCCCTAATCATTTATATTTTGAATAACAATTGCGGGACAGCAGTTGAAAAAAACCGACAGATTCGGTGTGTGAAAAAATAGATAAAAGTATACATGCATAAAGAATAATATAAAATGTCAACAAATAACAAAAGACATTACAATATTTCTATGTACATTTCTTGGTAGCTTAAAAATACAATAATTAATTATAAAGTGATGTTTAATAGTAAATGGCACACAGCTGTGTTCCAAATAGGCCAAACTATAGAGAAGCAATCTTCACATATTGCTTTCGTTTCTGTTTATATTAGATATAATTCAGTAAATTGAAAACTGAAAAGAAATAAATATAATATTCAAACTGAACTCCATGGACGTTTAGTGGCTCCGTGATTATTCCCCGTGGTAGTGATTGCCCGAACATGAATTTCGTGGCTTTCCCCCGAAATAAGAATGTTATGGTTTTTACCTTAAAAGAACTGGCCTGCGCATTCAAGGGCACAGATCAGGTACAGCAGAATGAAATGGATACACTTTCTAATACATATACTATTCATCACTGCATTTAAACCTTACGGGCAACGGTGGCTCAGTGGTAGAGCGTTCACCTCTGGTGCTTGGGGTCCCGGGTTCGATCCCAGCCCCCGCCAAGTGAACTTTGTGGTGGACAAACACCGTGTGCGTGGGTTTTCTCGGGGTTCTCCCGTTTCCTCCCACTTTGTTCATTCCACCATTTCATTCATTACTCATTATCACCGTCTCCTTTAGCCTAACCGGCATAACCGTGGGACGTAAAACTCAAATATTTCATTTTTTTTTTTTTTTTGCATTTAAACCTTGTACTGTACTATTAAATGGAACCCAGAACGATGGTTTGAAGTTAAACTACAGCAGTAACATATAAAGAAATGAATTGTGAATATAAATCCTACCTAGGTATAGGCCTATAAATATAATAAATTGCAGTACTCCTTAACCATATAAATCACTACGAAGGTAAATGCACAATTTATTCAATAATATATTGTAAATAACGTAATAACAAAAATATCAATACTAAACTTTCTCTTACACAAACTCAAAATAAATTTTGTCGGATCTAGCACGAAATGTGTATAAATTTTGCATTAATTAAAATTATATAGAATCACAATATAAGCCATTATAATGAATAACTATAATGAATAACTAAGCCATTATAATGTAAAGAAAACTGAAAGATTAGCAAAGCCTGCACTAAAATGAACGAAAGATGATCAGAAATGTAAAATCAAAGTGATGTCTCCGTTCATTACTGCACACAAGCTATATTTCCTAAAATATACCGACTGGCAACATTATTTGACAATATCAAATATTAAAAAAAAAAAAATGCAAATTAAGATTTAATTTTGAAAAATTCTCACCTTTAAACGAAATTACCAATAAAGGATAAAGTACTTATAACTTGTTTTCCTTTCATCTCAGATATAATATGGACGCCGTTTGGTCTAATGGCTAACACGCTTGTCGTTGGCTCGCGTGATCCAGGGTTCGATTCCCGGTGGGGGTGCAGTTGAGAGAAAAAGTGATCTGGATTCCACTATAATCAGTAGGTCCACGTCTCCATTAGCCGTTCTGGCACAACCGTGGGACGTTAAACAAACCAATATCATATGTATAATATATATAACTGTTTATTAAAAATATAATATAGCCTATATACCGGTACACATTTTTTTTTACGATTATAGTTGTGCCGTTTTGTTTCAGTTAAAGATCTAAAAAAGCAATTTTAAAACCTTTTTCGAGTTTGCTCATGTTTCTTGATTTTGTTTGCGATTTAGATACACCCAAGGAGTTCAATTTTAGACTCAGAGTCATGACTTTTGAGGAATACTCACGAGTTGAAGATAATTACGAGCAAAAACCACGACGGGCGGAAACCACACAACGGCCTTAGTCACGTTGCAGTTCACCTCTGTGAAAGTTACACCATAAACTCAAATCTACATCCCGTCTTGTTCCTGGCAAATCTGTCGATGACACGATCGTAATCTACGCTTGTCGGTGCATATATAGTCGTGCCAGGTCGCTAAGTCGATGTGCACCCATCCGAGATCATAGCCATGTCTTCAACCTTTTTAGTGTTGAAAATGTTCTTTCGGCTGATGATTTGTATAGAATATTTTGTAAGAATACCTCTTTTGCATGGTATCATTGAGTATGTAAAGAAAAAAAGCATTAGACCAGACTAGGAATAGGGGGTTGGAAATTGGGTCTATTAGGTAATAAATTAAATGCAGTTGTTGGAAACATAGTATAATTATAGCTATGCTTACAACAATAATAAAATTATATTATATTAGTCTTCGCCTAGGTAGGGCTTCGCCCCAGACCCCCAATATGCTCTGTATACGATCTCACATAGTGTAGCAAATGCTCCTACGTGCTACTGTGGCACAATATTTCTAATCTTCCTTCTGTCTCTTTCACGAACTTCAAACACCTCGTAAGGTATTTTAGTGAGTCACTCCCACGTTAAGTGGCAAAAACCGCTCAAATACATGTTTAATTATTTTAAATGAAAAATTAAATTACCAACTTTCATGTCTCTAACCGTAAGGTATCCCGAGATATGGGTATCTTAATAATAATAATAATAATAATAATAATAATAATAATAATAATAATAATAATAATAATAATAATAATAATAATAATAATAATAATAATAATATTTAATAACAACAACAACAACTTTATTTTCAGTGCCGTGAACAGCTCATTGGCAAAAATACAGCACTATGTTAAGACTATTATACAATCATTTAAAACAGACCAGAAAATGTGATATAGAATGAATATTAGTAGGTTAAGACCCTTGTCAGAAGTTTAATATATTTACATTACAAGATTAAAGCTGATTATAGAATAAGATTAAAATATATACAGTCAATATCATAAAATACTATTAACAGAACTATGGAAATTAAAGTTTCACTTAACTATCGTTAAAATAATGAGTCAACTTTGCTTAAAATTTCATATCTTCTATGTAAAAGATTCTGGTTTCCTATTGTCACATTTCCACATAAAATATTAACTAGAGATATTCTGAAGATATATAATAATAATAAAATCAAGACCCTTGTCATGAAGTTAAAACAGATTAATCTTTGGAAAAAATGTAATTAAATAAAATCATTGCTCTATTGTTTCTCCCAAAATATGTTCATATGTTCATAATAATAATAATAATAATAATAATAATAATAATAATAATAATAATAATAATAATAATAATAATAATAATAATAATAATAATAATAATTTCCATCCCTTTTCTTCCTTTGTAGGTAAAATATCAAAAACGCATAAATACCTTTTGAATTATTTTGAGTGAGAAGTCCATACGTTAAATTTCATGTTTCTAACCTTCGAAGATTCTTAGATATTGATATCTTATTATAATAATTGCAAGCCCGCCCCCTTTTCTTTCCCTCCTTTTTGTCCCCATTTTACTAAAGTATCAAAAAACGTTGAAACGCATGTAAAATTAAATAAAATGAGAAATCCAAATACCACATTTCAAGTCTCCATTATTAACGGATTCGGAGAGATGGCCACCCCTTTCCTTTTTACTAATTTCCAAGAAATCCTTCCTTAGTGATACCCTACGTCACAAATCTTATCTACTGTCCGAATTCCAAGTTTCTAGTTTGAGCGGTTTGGCCTGTGCGATCAGTTATTCACTCAGGACTTGGTCTTTTATATAACAGCTTGTGTTATTTTCCAAGAAAAGATGTATTGCCATTAAAATTCACAATGAATCCCTGGTCCCTTCCTAATGTTTCCGTGTTTGAACCCCATAGGTCACGGCTCTCTTTGTTGATCTAATAGCTAGCGAACGTATCTTTGATGTTTCATGCATAAGGTTCTGTGGTTTGATTCCCGGTGAGTGAGCATCGAAAGTGATTCAGATCCAACTTTAAACTCTAGTTCTGGTTCTGTAAAGCATCGCATTTGAGAAACGATGTAAATACATGTCAATCAATCAACCAACCGAAAAGTCTCAGATTCAGAGAGCTTTCGGTAAGGAGCGCTGAAGATTCTATATTTCTCTTTATTCAAGGTAAAGGTACTTGAAGTTCTGGGAACTGAATTCCATTTCCATATCCTTTTTCTAGGACACAATTTTAAAATATATCCTTTTAGTTCAAAGAGTGAGGCGTCTTACCCTCCTTCCTACAGCTGTTCGTTCAACGAATGAATCATATTCTCGCTCCTTTGGGCTTATGGTGACCGCCTCAAGGAACTAGGGACAGAAGTATTAACACTTCAAGTATTCTGTATTAAGTACTATTAAGAACCACATATTTTGATTAGACTCTGCTAGGCTTGTCTCACATATTGAATCGGTCGGGAAAAGAATATATTTGTATTTTGGAATGATGCATCCTGGAAGTAAAATTCAGACCTTTGGGGGAGGCGGTCGCCCCCTCCGTTCCCCCTTTGATCCGCCAGTGGTGTGATATATGTCTTATCTCTGGACAATATCACAGTAAACAAGAATTAAATATTACGAGTACATCATACTTTTGAGCTACATTTCAGTAACCATAGAAAAATGGAGTAATGTATACTTCAGGATGTAAGTTTCAGCTTAACTTGCAACATACATTCTTAGGATTACAAAAAGGAAATTTGTTCCTTTGCATTAGAAGAAAATTCTTAGGATTATAAAAAAAGAAAGGATTACAAAAAGAAAAAATCCGAATTCCGGAATTTTTCCGAAATTGGAACCATCTAAATTCCGGATTTTGTCCGAATTCCGGAATTTCGCGAAGTTGGAATTTATCTAAATTCCGGAATTTTTCCGAAATCTGAATTTTTTATAATTCCGGAATTTTTCCGAAATCCGGAATTTTTTCGAATTACGGAAGTTTTTCCGAATTCTGGAATTTTCCGGTTTCACAATCGCGATTCCGGTAAGTAAAAATTCCGAAATTGGCAATCCCTAGTTTTTATCGTCTTAGACTACGCTTTATGAGGTACTCCTGTTTATTTATAAAAGATAATTATCCCTAAGTACTTGGTAATATGCTGACATATATTGTATCATTGTTTAAAAGAAAATTGCTCTGACGTTCCATCCGTAAACTTTTTTTAATGCCATGTCCATGAGGTTTGTTTGCAATAAACTCTTGATTGTAAACTCTTTTCTCGCACAATTTTGTTTCCAGTAGTTCTAGTACCTATGCACAAGATCAACAATAACACTTATTAAAAACAGCGATAAATGTAAGAGGGAGCACGGTGTCAGAGTACTAGGGCACTCATTTTTGATACAAGGGTAACCTGGTTTGATGCCATATCTATGGGTTTTGTTTGTAATGTTCCGTTCTCTTCCAGATTTAATTTCATTCACGTGTTCTAATCGCTGCATAAAATTCATTTCTTACTCCAGCACACGTTACATAATCATCTGGTTAAGACAAAACTTACATTTAAATCTATATGAAAATTAGAAACATCTCTGGTAAATTACTTAATCTCCTTGTAACCTGAAGATCTCACTGGTTCAAGGTACTGGTCTCTTTATTAAATAATAAAATCGCTAAGAATATCAGTGATATATGTTTGAATATTTTTGTCCTGTTTGTAGCAAAAATGTTCCAAACAATATAACTTAAATCTAAGGTTAAATTCAAATAAATAAGAATAATTAATATTGGGATAATACTTCAATGTTTTAAGGATAAAAACGTAATAATACTGATTTTAGACATTCATTCTTAATACAGAAACTTAATATAAATTATGACAAAACTCAATTGCGAACCAAAGTAAACTGAAGAATTTTTGAATGAAGTTTCCAGTTGTTTCACTTATGTATGTTTGCTATTTTCTACACCTGAAGAAAAATTGAAATATTCTTTGAAAATTGTTAAATTATATTTTGAATATTCTATTTTGCTGAATGTGTTCCATCTCAGAGGGACGAACAATATGTTGATATTTGCTATTAGCTATAATTGAACTAAAACTGTTTGTTATTTTAGTTATTTAAAATAACGAAGCATGAGGAAAGTAGAGAAAAGAATTATGCAAGAATTTCAGGAGGTGATGTCTGGCACTACTTTTCATGGTCTTGGTGAAGCGACTAAGAAGAATAGATGGATAGATGAAAGGTAAACAAATTATTAATAGATATTCAAAATTGCAAATTTCTTATTTATTTCAACAATATTCCATTGTATTGACTAACAAATTTAAACTATTTACAATGTTTTGCTTATTTTAGTTTTAAAGAAAGCGTTCTGGTTTATACCCTAATACATATTCTAGCCTGATTATTTTCAATCCACATGTAAGTCTCAAAAAAATATAATTTATAGTACTAAACAAAAAAATTATTAGTAATCTGATTCCTTGGAAGTTTTCTAATGGTTTCTCAATTTTGTATTTTCAGGCTGGCATTCATCTCCTTATTTCTAATCAGTGTTGGAATCACTACCATCTTAATTCATCAGTCTTGGATGAAATTTCAGGAAAATCCTGTCGTAATCATAATTGAGCGAAGCTATAATGAATGGAAGGTACCTCTTCCTGCTAATATTTTATGCCCTCCTAAGGTGCTGAGTCGAAGTTACAAGAAAGTCTTGAAGCAGTAAGTCTTTAAAAAATCTGTACTTTGCTCTTCTGTCAGAATCGTACCTTGTAAAGCAGTTTATTTGAAGTGTTCTCATTTACGAACAATTCATTCCTTAAATCCATAATTTATTTAAATACTTGACAAAATGATTTTCAATTGCAGAAAATATTTTGAAGGTAGTTACCAGTTTTACACTGTACGAGATGTGACACAAAAAAAAAAAAAAAAACGAGACTAGTCCAATAAATCATTGTACTTACAGAATCAATTCTCTGTGACATTATCACCTTCAGTAGTCCCCTTAAACATTCACTCACTTCTACATTTGGTGCTGGCATTGCTGGTAACAGTTCTGGAACGAATTTTTTGGAAGGCCCTTCAGGAAATTCTCCGTTTTTGCCTGAACCTCTTCAACTGAGGTAAAATCGTTTCACTGTAAGCAAGGTTTAACTTTAGGAAATAAAAAAAGGTCGCATGGAGCCAAATCAGGTGAATAAAGAGGATTTCCCATCAGAGAAATGTTTTTGCTGGTCAGAAACTACTTGACAGATAGGGCCGTGTTGCATTGTCGTGGTACAACAGCCATCCATCACTCCACAACTGTGGCCTTTTACCCTAATTTTTTTACAAAGTATTTTTAGTACTTCAATGTAGTAGTGCTGATTAACAGTCGGACCACTGGAAACCCACTGAATCATTACAATTACATTAATGCCGAAGAAGACAATTAACATTGGGTTGAATTTTGATTTTGACATGCGTGCTTTTTGGGTCTTAGGAATCCTGGAGACTTCCACTGCGTCGAATGGCGCTTACTTTCTGGGTCATAGGTAAAAATCCAGGTCTCATCACATGTTAGTGTTGTAAAAAAAAACGTTTTTTTCTGTGAAGTTTTTTTTCAGTAAAAGACAACGTTCTTTTTCATGTTTTTTCAAATGTCTGTTTTTTTTTCTGGCAACTATTATTTATTGATTTATGTTGCAGATTATTAAAATAATCAACAGAACTTGAGTCGGAGCCCTCGTAACTTACAAATCGTTTGTTTCTTTGTACTTATACGAGCAAAATTGTGTGATTATTCCTTTCGGACCCAGGTCATTTTTGGCGTTTTCCTACATTTTCAGTTAGTGACTTATTGCTCAAAAACCGTTCATTCGATTGATATGGTTAAGGCCTTGTTTTCTTAGAAAATAGATGTGGCTATTTTTGGTGTAAGTTGTATTGTAGTGTTGCCAACGGATGGGAAATTATTGAGGGAAATGTAGGGGTGAAAATTTACAAAAAAATCCCTAACCGAATTTCATTTTTTTTTTTTTTGTATCTAGCACCACTGCTGCTATATGAATTCTAGTCACCTAAAAAAACTTCTTTGGTGTGTTAACAAGGTCCACTGAAATCCTGAAGTCGCTGGCTTCCATTCAAAGAGGGCAAGAAAAAATTCTCCGTCATCATACACATGAAATTTTGACACTTTTTACGCCTCAGAAGCAAAAACCAACAGATATGCCGGGGCTACAGCTTCTCTAATTATCCTATTGAAACTTTTTATTGTGCGTTCTGTAGGCCAAAGAGGAAGCTTTCAGGTAGTGGTACATTTGTTTCAATGTAGTCAGCAAGAGGGTAATAATAAAGGGGAAAGTGAAAATAATCCGAATTTCTCACCTAAAATCGGGAATTAATTGTTTTGGCTGGAAATACTGATATCAGACAGACGAAAACTATCTGAAAACAAACCTTAGTACTCCAAGAATATATCCTACAAGTGCATGTGTTCACCACTCAATGACGCAGTACTCCGGAGTACTGCATCATTGTGGAGTGAACACATGCAACTGCATTCTGTAGGAAAAATGTCTAATGTAAAAACTGAAACCGACAGCGAATCAACATCAAGTTTCTTGTGAAACTTAAGAAATTTGTTGGAATTTGTTGTAACATGTGATAGTGTTGTAAATAGAAGAAAAACGCTCATATTTTTTCAGAAATGTACGTTTTTTTAGAAACTGGCCGCATGGATGGAGCAGGTGTGTGGGATGACGTCAGCAAAACTGTTATTGCCAACTCCACTCTGCTTTGAAGCTACGCACTTAGTATCTTTTTTTTTTTTTTTTTTTTTTTTTTTGTCACACCTCGTAAAATTACAATTAACTCTGGTCTGCCATGGGCTTCCAACTACCAGTAAATAATGAATCTAAATTATCAGTTCCAATGTACTCATATTCAAATATATCCTAAAATTGTTTGTCCCTTTCCTGCAAAAAGGTATAAAATAGAGATGATAATTAGTTGAAAATATTTATTGATGTTTGAATGAAAAAGGTCCTATTCTTGTTTGAAAACATCACGCTTCAAGAACTGTTCTTAATACTTTCGAAAAATTAGTTTTTATTTCTAGCTTGCTTTCTTGTTGGCTGTCTATGAATTTCTTATTGGACTATGCAGTCTAGTTAGGCATAATTCATGCAAAGGTATGTTAAAGGGAAGTTTCATTTAACGAAAACCTTAACGAAACTTGAAATTTCAAGGAGAATTAGTCACTTGTCTCATTCCAGTTATAGCTGTATATACTGTATTATAAAGTTTAAAGAGCGTTATGTACAGCACTTCTCCTACTAGAATGTAAGTCAGGAAATATGTTTATGTGATGGAATTGTGATTAACGCTCAGGTTTTGAAAGGAATTGGTTTTTCCATCTTGTGAGCATATTTCTTTTAAGTGTTCTTGTAAGTTAGAAGACAGCCTTTACTTTTTTCCAACAGGTTTGTTGAACTTCTGAGCACGAGATTGTCTCCTTTTAATAAAAACGTTACTCCCTTGTCCGGGAATCAATGAACTCCGTTAATTGATCCACCTGGCATCTTAGAGGACTACAATATAACGAACGTGATGCATAAGTAATACCAGCACACTTTCTGAAGCGATTTTTGCAATACAATCAGTGGCGGCTAATGTGAGTGTTGCATCGTTGCGCAACGACCAAAGTATTTCAAGAAAAAAATATTATTATCAATAATAGTAAAGAACAGAAATATACTTTTTAATACTCGTATATATTCACTTTAAATAACATATTTTTTACTTCTGTAACTGTCCGTTTCGTTAATCCATTTTAAAAAGCGAAAAATAATCCGTCACAGAGTCTCTAATTTATATTGTGTTGCAGCGAGCGTGCAACGACCAGATTCCTTCAGCGCGGGAATTGGAGCGAATGTTAAGTCTCCTTTCCCCTATCTCAGAAGTTAAAGGGACTGGTCGTTGCAGTGCTTCTGCAACACAGCACGGTTTCCAGTGAACGAGAAGGTTTTTCGCGCTAAATAAGATTTCTAAATTTTATTTCACTAGCAACTAACAAATGGAATTTGTTTTTATGCATTCATATTTTTAAATTACAGGACCGTACTGAAGCAAATCAATAAAATGACAATTAAAAAAGTGGTTGCAGAATTGCAATATAAGAAAGAAAATATCTAGTAGAGCAGAGAACAAATGAAAGTAGACTCGCATTTACAAGTTAATTCTTAGCTTATATTGATAATGAAGGCTTCTTCCACAATAATTTGTGATTCAAATATTAATAAGTCAGTATGTAGAATCGCCCCCTCCCTCTGTGGATAGCCTAGTATTTTAGTATATACATATTTCTTTTATAAAATTAGTATATTTTATACTCTTGATAATTTCCACATAAAACTGTATGATGGGGAACGGTACATTGAATTTGGGACTAGTTAGCAATGCTCAGGGGCGTAGCCACGAGGGGGTCCACCGGGTCCAGACCTCCCAAAAATTTCGAAACTTGACTAACATTTGTAGACTTTCTTAACGAACTATACTTGTTTAACAGAGAAACGATTGATGTAGGCTAAATATTTTATTTTACGCCTCATCATGTACTCTTTTTTTCTTATAAAAATAATCGTTCTATCATTTTTTCTAAAAATATAGGTGACAGTAAGTAAGAATTACTTATCGTCTTTTCGGGTGCAGTATAAGACAGGTTCCATATTATGTAGACGTATTGGACCTCCCTCAAATATTTTGGACCCCTTCCAGTTAACATTTCTGGGTGTAGAACTGGCAGTGCTGTTTGTTTTGATGTTCTTTGATTTTTGGCTTCTGTTACATACTGATCCTCCATCTGGCGGGTTTCGAGGTTTCCTTTCCAGAACATATCACATTGATAAGCATTCTTTCGCCTCATGTGGAAGTATATTGTGTTTATCGTGCATTGCGTAACAACCAAGACGGATGATTTGGAATGTAGTTTTTTCTTTCACGTACATGTGTGTGTGTGTTGATGTATGAATATGTGACATTCGGAATTCATATACCAGTACCTCTTTTGTATCACTATTTTGATTTTTATTTATTAGATTTAATTTTATTGTGTGTGCTTTAATTCTGCAAATAACCTACAAATTCTGAACGAATTGTATACCGTGACTTCTGTAGATAACTTACAAAAAAACATTGACCAGCTTTCAACTGAGGAAAAACTCGCAATTAAAGCTTAGACAAAACAAGCAAAGGACAAAATTCAGGAGAGTGTTCGAAAAAAAAAATCCAGTTTAAATTTACAGGATGTTTTATAGCAGTAATGTTGTTTGCACTAGATACATTTCCTCAATTTATTTTAAATTTTCCTGGATAAACTGTGAATAAAGTGTGTTCAATGGACATTTTTTATAACACTAATCTCTGTTACCAACTCTCTTCAGTCAACGCTAAAGAGGAATTCGGATCACTGTCAGGGACTGAGTTTGCTAGAATGAATCGTTCGCAATAATCTAGAAAAAATATTTAGTGAATCTACAAAGCTTCTGAAATTACTATTAACTGTACCTATGGCGTCAGCAAAATACGAAAAGTATTTTTCTACATGAAAAATAATTGACACTTTCAAGGAATTGAATGTCCCAAGAAAGGTTATCACCATTGGTCATGCCTTCCATCGAAAAAGACCTGACAATAAGAATACCAGAGTTTAACCAGCATGTATTAGACAGATTTGCTCCAATCAAAGAGAGGAGAATGAACTTACTAATTAATTAAGGTGATTTATCGGATAAAATATTCTGCATTTTTTATTTTTAAAAAACAGAATTTTATTTAATTTCACATGTCACATAGCTTTTGCATCTAAAGTTATGCTGAATAGTCAATGAGTCAACTTTATATCTTCTGTCTCTTATTGTTCGTACTGCAACACCCGAAACCACAATCCACCGGCCACCACTGAATACAATAATGTGAGATTTTTGTTGTGCCTGTTGACAAAAGTCAAGAGCTGTCGTACATGACTTGTTAACATCTGAAAATGATCTTTTGTTTTAAGCTAAAAGCGGAAAACGGTGCCAAAGATTCAACATAAATACTATAGATTTATTGCATGTGTCGACAAATAAGACCTGTCGTTTTAACAAAAGAGACACTGACCAAAGCTTAAAACCCACTTTATTTTAAATTATAATTTGTAACTTTTGGATATCTAGCATATCCTTCTTCAGACACTATCAAAATTAAAATCTGTCGTACATAACTCGATAGCATTTGAAAGTAATGTTCATTTTAATCTTCCACTCTAAGGTTTCATTCTAAGTAGCAATTTTAAATTATGCCAAACATTTAACATAAATATCAGACATGTCTTGTACCTGTCGGTGGAAAACAATAGCTACTGTATATGACTGGATAACATTTGAAAATGATCCTTCGTTCTGAAGTAAAACTGGAAAATAAGGGGTGTTCAACAATTATTGACGCTGATAATATAGAAGGATTAAAAAAAAAAAAAAGAAAGAAAGAAAGAAAGTCACTTATTACAGAAGTGCACTTCAACTACATATTAGTTTAACAATCTAGAGCCGTTAAACCTTGTGAAAAAGATGGTGATTGGTCAGGAAGCCATTGTTTCACTGCCTGTATAACAGCATCATGATTTTCAAATTTTAATATATGTACAGTTTTTTATCATTTGGTAATAACTACTGTACTTGGTTACTTATTTATGACTACCAATACAAAATGTAGAATAAACAAAATTTTCAGTTAGTATCCAGTGTTTTAAATTGAGTCATTTTATTTTGAGAATTATAAATAGGGGTCTATATAAAAATTCTCCTTTTGCACATTTTAGATAAAAATGGATTTTAAAAATTTTATTTATTTCATTTTACCTCTTTCTGTTGATTGTAGTTCAATGGAATCTTTATAAGTTGAAAATTTTGAGTATCAGACACAAATTCACATAGCTATATATAAGGTGTAATGAAATATATGGAGACCGTTTTTTCAAAACTCGATAGAGCAAATTTTGAAAAACGGAGGTATACTTTTTGTGCTACCAATCAAGTGGTAAAATCAGAATTGACAAATATCGAAATGTGCCATGTGTATAGAATACTAAATAATGAACGCTTTGTCAGAACTCGATAGAGCTTATGTACAATAACAACAAAAATACAATTGTTGTAAAAAAGATGTTTTGTGCTCTATCGAGTTAAAAACAAAAAAACGCTCCTCATATGAAACAGGAGAGTGGCCGAAAGACTTTCTGAAGATGATCATGTTCCCGGTGGATAAGAAATTGAACTCAAAGAAATGTGAGGAATATAGAACTATTAGTCTCATATCTTATGCAGCGAAAATTCTGGTCCGAATACTGAACAGAAGGTTGTATGAAAAAACAATCAAAAAGTTGAGGAGGAACAATTTGGGTTCATGGTAAGGGTACAAGAGATGCAATTTGACTATTAAGGGTGATCGGTGAAATGATTATAGAAAAGAGAAAGATGTGTATGTTGTATTTATAGACCTAGAAAATGCTTTTGACCACGTGAATTGGGAATTGTTGTTGGGAGTTCGAAAGAAGATTGGGTTGGAATGGAAAGATCGAACACTGATAACAAACTTACATATGAACCAACAATTAAGTGTTAGGATAGGGGAGGAACTAACAAACAAAAGTACAATTGGAAGAAGAGTTCGACAAGGATGCTGTCTCTAGCCAACAATATTTAGAAGAGATAGTGAAAAAGAGCCTATATGGTGAAGACGGCATTTCGGTAGAATGATTAGATGTATAACATTTGCAGACGATATGGCGCTTATTGTAGCATACAATTAATGAACGATATGAAAATAGAAAGATCATACGTGAAGACGAAGAGGTTAGCGGAAGAGCGTGGGGCATGCAAGTTTCTCAGCTGTGGCAAGTGACCTGCTAACAGTGCCAGAATACCTATGATCATGATATATAAGGTTCATTTTCAGTTCAGCATTTCAAAATTTTCATTTTTTCAGAAATGACCCTTTCTCGTTAAGGATCCTGTAGTTCATACAATGAAACTAAATAATAGTCATGTATACTTGAAGGTTGTAGGTTTAACTAGTACATTTTGATTTGCTGCCACGCTCATTAACTTTATTTGAAATGACGAGTACTCAAAATAAAATTATATATGTTGGTTTCATTTCAATGTAAGTAACTGATACGTTGTCATATTCTCTAAGGACCTTTGGAAATGTGGACAAGAAAACAGAGAAGAAGTTAAAAGACTTTCTAAATGATTTAGCTCATCTTAGTGCACTTAATATGAAAGAAATGAGGGAATATGAAAACGAGGAAATACTTCAAAATAGGAACTTGTCTGACTTACAGGATAAGGTTTGTTAATTTCTTGACTTAATAGAAAGTTGGCAAGACTTGCACGCTATAGCTTTTATCTGTATTTCAAAATATTCCACTATTAGAGCCATACTGCATATATCACTTGATTGCAAACTAAAAGATTGGAGTTCATAGTTACATTACTTTGCTTATAACAAATGTTTATGAGTTTAAGACTGCCTTTCATAGAAAATTAACTATTCATTTATTATAGCATGATTTTCAGTAAAATAAAAATCTTCTCTTTGCTCTACTATCGCGCTATACGTATACTGCCCTGAAAATCTATTATTTTGAAGACTTAGTTTGAAAATCACTCTCATAGGCGCAAAAAACGCCCCTTTCATATGAGATATGAACGAATAACATATAAAGTCAAATGTAATAGTATACGTAACGTGATTTTAACAATTCCTTGATTGATATCCCTATAATGTCCATTTATTATGTTAATGATCAAATTAGAAAAAATAAGGAATATTAATATTAGTACATCTTCTGAGGACTTATAGATATAAGTACTTATACCTAGGTAGTTCTTAATTCTTTCTTTAGCGAGTTGTGTAATGGAACAAATGTTTCCCAACTAAAACCAATGTTTAACATATATTTACAAAGTGTCTCAGGTACTATCGTGAACTCTAGTGTAAGAACAGACTAAAATCTACAATAATAATAATTCGATTATGCATCTAACATTTAGCATATTCGAATGTTTTCAGTATTTAGAATCCTGTATACAAAGGAAACATACATACTTTCATCATAACCAGTGACATTTGAATGTATGATTTTTTTTACTGTTCGTTAGTGTAACAATAAGAAGTCTCAGCAGGAATGCTTTCTTGATATCATGTTTCTCTTTGTTTGTTGCAATTTGCTAACACCAACTACTCTTGCTTAGCACTGATATTTCATTTTTTAGTACTGCATTGCTTTAATGTTTGAAGATTATACTTTTTAAAATACTTCATGTACATAATGAATTATATACTTTTATGTTGGAATCACAATTGTACCGTGTTATGCAAAAACGAACTACGCGCCAAAATTTGAAAATCTACGTAGATGTGATGCTTGGTTCCTGATACGCATTAGTACGTTTTGAACATTAAAAATGAGCGAGAAGCTAACACATTTCCAAAAAGGAAACATAATTTCAGGTTCTATTGTGGCTACATTAATGTCGGATATCAATCTATAAGGGCCTGGTTCGTATTTTAAGTTAATCTTCTAAATAACTCAACGCGTTTTGTCACTTTCTTAATTGGCTTTTAATATTTGACCATGATAAGTATATATAATTAACTTTTCTACACATATAATAAAATATATATAGACCTTCATACACACTTATCTACTCGTTAAGATGCCTACGTATATGTACAATTATTTATATTGTTGCTATAGTAACAACAACTCATATTTTAGCTACCGATTACAAAATAATAATCTCGAAATCTCTATATGTCTTTCTTTTTCATTATACATTATATTGCTCACATAATTCGCCTCTGATCCCCCTTTCTGTAAAATAGGCACAGAATGCCAATGATACATACAATGTTATCGTTGTAGATGTCGCCTCGAACGGGACTTCCATAATAGTTTTACTATGAAGGAAAGAACCCTGGGTTAGATATCACGCAACATTTATCTTTTGAATAGCCCTCACATGTATATAATATTAACTTTAATACACATACATAATTAACTTTTCCATTTATATATAATATACTATAACATAACATATTTTTATATTTGTCAATATATCTCAGTATTAATAACGACGAATTACAATTATTATAATTAAGGCTATTCAAGAATTAATCCTAACTAATAGTTTCTTTATAGGATACAAAATCAACTATTCCTTCATATGCAAACAACACTCTTTACAAACAAAGATCTTCATAAGATTAGATATTGATAGGATCAGTCAACAAAGTTGGAACACATAAACGCATTGATGGGTATCATTTAATACATTAATAAACTTGGAAAAATCAAGAGATTCGATATTCATTATTCATATTCTTTCCGTATAATAAATTGCATCTATTTCATATATCTGTCATTACTTTCATAAGTTTACATTAAAATTACGATCTTTTATTTTTTAAGATTCATAATATTCAAATAAGTAATTATGAGATAACTTCGCAAAAGACAAGAAACACAAATTATCATTTCTTCAATTAGTGCTATAAAAGGAAATTGCAACAAAACTATAAGGAACAAATCAATAATATTTTCAGTTAACTGCCATAAATTAACTTCGTCAATATTCCGTAAATAATGAGTTTTACCCATAATCAAAATATTTCATAATTACATATGTTTTTAACATACATTTTAATAATAAATCAACTGAAGAACATATCAACCATAGACGTAAGCAAAGGTCAATTTAATACAAATCCATCGGACGCCTTTTTGTCAGTTCAAGTTATACGTTCGAAGGGTTCATTTAAGGAACATTGTATAGCACAATCTTGTGTACGTGCTTGTCTTTCATAGGATGATACCATATTTTGACTTCTATTTACAGAAATCCTGCCATCTGCAAATTGATTTTGTGAAGATCTACGGTAGCTATTACTCCTACGGAAATTCCTGTTGTTATTTCTAAAATTCCTAGCTCCATTTCTATAATTAGGTTGCGTTTGATTTCCGGTACCATTATAACTACTCATTCTAGTATTGGAATTACGTACATTAGTATCATTTTCAGGTAGGTATATCTACATTACGAACAGATGCATATTGTGTCTGATTACGTGCATAATTACCATGACCTCTATCCTGCATCTTATTATTCTGAATTGCAGATTGACTCTCATAACTTTAAATGAGCATAATTAAATGATTGAAATTAATGCACTGAGCCGACATTAACAACTGTTGTAGTCTAAATGGCAATAAGATCCTAATTGAAGCTATAATTCGGGATTCCGGATTTAATGATCTTAGCTCATGATATGTTGATACTACAAATTCAGTAATACTACGGTGTAACTTTGGATTCTAGTGGTTCGTTCGTAAAACAGCATCTCTATTTGCTACCATAAAATCGTTTTCATAATTCGATAAAAGAGCATTCTTAAAATCTGAATACGAATGAAGACTACCTCTAATAGCCTTAAACCATGTTAGGCAAGATGGCAACAAAATATGCGGTAAACTTTTTAAGAATTGAGACTCATTTACACCGATGAGCTCACATTCATCCTGGAATTTTTCGAGAAATACCCTAGCGGGTATATCTCCTGGCACGCCACTAAACTTTGTGAGCGACTTTACTTCGCTAAACCGCAACTGATTACCTGTAGATGTCTTCATACCTCTACTGGAGATGCGTCTGCGTTTGGATGTTTGCCTCTCTCGTTCTTCTCCGCCACTACTCTCTGCACCACTCGATGATCCAACAAATTCCAATGTTGCTCTTGGAGGATGATCAGGTACCCAATCTGTGGCTATAGGATGACTCGTACCTTCTGTATCCTGTAATGAAGTTCCGGGAATGCATCTTTCTCTGATGAAATTAACTTCATCTTGCAGTACTTTGATGTGGTTTTCATGTGCGTTAATTGTCGATTTTAAAACATCCATAGATTCTTGAATTTCTGTGCTTCGCTGTATAACTTTTTCTATTTTCTCTTCGTATTTCTCGAGTTTTTGCACCACATGCAAGTTCATTTGATCTAACTGATGTTGCACACGCTCCCATCTATCTTCATTACGTTGATTCAATTTTACTATTTTTTCATCAAAGTCGTTGGCTAGTTGCGTTAATTTCTGGTCCAATTTTTCATTCACATGCATTTGCTGGTCCAATTTTTTATTCACATGTTGCATTTGCTGGTCCAATTTTTCGTTCACATGTTGCATTTGCTGGTCCAATTTTTTATTCACATGCATTTGCTGGTCCAATTTTTCATTCACATGTTGCATTTGCTCCGATTGGTTTTTCATCTGCTCGGACTGATTTTTTATCTGTTGAGTCAAATCTTTTAGAATGTCTGCCAAATTGTCCCTCGGAGTCAATTCAAGATTCATACTTTGTCCTTCAACCAAATTATTACTTTCCGTGGCCATATTTCGTTTAATTACTTTTCCACTTCGCAAAATTGTGATATTAAGATCGCGTTGAAATGCCGTTTTTACCAGACCATCGAAACGACACTTTATATAACTCCCGTGGTAAGACACCAATTTTTATAAGGGCCTGGTTCGTATTTTAAGTTAATCTTCTAAATAACTCAACGCGTTTTATCACTTTCTTAATTGGCTTTTAATATTTGACCATGATAAGTATATATAATTAATTTTTCTACACATATAATAAAATATATATAGACCTTCATACACACTTATCTACTCGTTAAGATGTCTACGTATATGTACAATTATTTATATTGTTGCTATAGTAACAACAACAAATATTTTAGCTACCGATTACAAAATAATAATCTCGAAATCCTTATATGTCTTTCTTTTCCATTATACATTATATTGCTCACATAATTAGCCTCTGATCCCCCTTTCTGTAAAATAGGCACAGATTGCCAATGATACATACAACGTTGTCGTTGTAAATCTTTATACGTAACTTCCTTAAAAATATGAAAGTGGCTCTTAGTTTATTTTCGCATAACACGGTACAATTCAGTTATCAGAAAAATGTGTTGTACATACATTTTAAGTTCTTACGTTTTGCTGTAATCACAAGAAATATAGATCCAGGCAAGCTAAGAGAAGGCATGGGCAACCGAAACTGATACTGAGAAAGATCTTACAGCGTGTTTTATTTTCTCTTCATGGGCAGGGCAGCATTAAAGTGTTCCTGTTCTGCCATGTGTTCTGGTGATTATGACGGTGCTTGTCGTCTGCTTACTCGTAGTAGGTGTAGTAAGAAAGCACATTTCTTTGATTACAAATAAGCAGCATGAGGGTTTTTTTTTTTTTTTTTTTTTTTTTTTTTTTTACAAATGTGGAGCACGTGTAGGACATTACAATAAACATAACGATTTTGCAGATCATATGAATATTAGCTGTTGTATTAGAAAAATGAAAATGAAGACAAACAATTTTTAGAAAATATTTTATAGTAGTTCAGAGATGAATTTTATTATTAGCGACGTTAAGAATGAAAATATGACCAAAATGGAATAAATTGAAACGATCATAGTAAAAATCAGTGCTATGTAAAGGGGAATAAAAGGGTATTCACGACTAAAAAGAGCTGAACTAATCAATCTTATTAATCAACATGATGAGGTACAACAACAGCAAACAAAGTTTTTCTATAGAGTAAATAAGAAAGAGATTAATTCTAGTAATAGTAATAGTGCTGCTAATAGTCGAGTGAAAAGAATGAAGTGTAGTTGCTGGAATGAACCGTTTGAAATGCACTTTTGAACATAGTTAGCTCTTGCTATGGATTCACCTTTTGCCATGTAGTAACTTACTTTCATTAAAATTCATATCCTAATGAAGAGATTTATGCCAAAAATAGGATATATCACGAGTCCTACACTTTAAGGAGATGAAACTTATTAAGAAATTAATTATGAAACTTATCAACAATACAAACTCCTTATGAAGAATAGTAGATGCGTACTACAGCTTTTTTAAAAGTCCAGCTTCTAAGTCAATTTCTATTTACTTTTCCTCAATATCCTATAAAAATGAAATCGACGTTGTGTGTGTTTCATAATCACGATAAAATGATTAAACAGTTTGAAATGAATATTTGGACATAACGGTTGGGTTAAGTTGGATTTTTATCATTTCATGTCGATTCAAATACTCATCTTAACAGAAGGACGGGATTCAAATATACGGTACCTTTCATATACATAATTGTATATAAACTTATTCCTCCCATGCGAACAAAGGGATTTTGGATATTATACAATATTTATTAGTTTGTTTTCAATCTATGAAATCGAAATAGTGAAGAAATGTAGAGTAAACTTGAGTTTTTACTGTTTGGTACTTAAAAGCAAATTGTAATTTATTTAGAATTGTTGTATTACAGATTAGAGCTATTCCGAAATGGAATGTGTTGAACGTAGGAAGTATGAAGAAAATGGATGGCTATTTCATGAGAAGTAAGCATGGTTCATGCATTGCTTACAATTCTATCTTTCCAGCAATTGAAAGGTATATTATTCTTTTAAATGTAATCATAACTTGATCTTCTTTATTTACTTATCTGTATATAAATATAATTAATATTTGCTCTTATCTCGCGAATTATTTAGTTATGAAACTAGTAGAAAAATTCATGTTGTATGATGTCAGACCACATAATATTTCAGTGTGCGAAGTGACCACAGCAAACAGTGGATTAAGTGAACATTGTTTTAGTAGAGCCTTAGGTGAAAATAAATTATGTCACTGTGTGTCTGTATCACTGTGTCACTATATGCGTAAATTATGCCCTATAATAAACACAATAATTGTTTTAACAATAAATCATTATATGAAAAGAAGAAGTGGTTAACAGTCTTGATTCCAAATATAATTTTAGATTAAGATCTACTTTACACACTGTATACACCATCTTACCACATTTCACGTGTTAGTGCTAATTTAAAAATTGTATCAATTTTCAAAATATAAGTAAAAATGGGCCTTATGCAGAGTCGCTCTGATGCGTGATTAGTGCTATACTAAAGAGTTTGACTAACATATGTTTCCTACAGCACTCAGGCCTTTAGTATGACGCAAATCATACGTCGAAACAACTCTGCATATGGCGCAATAATTTATATTCGGTAAATGATGCATGCGTAAATTACTTTTGTGAATATTTTTTTTTTCAAAAAGTGTTGATAAATGGAATAGATGAACTTGTGCTAGAGATGCACCACATGTTGTATTTTGTATGTACAGTACCATATTTAACAAATAACAAGCGTAGGATGCTAATTTGCAGCATAAAATCTTAATTAGGTATATAAGAAAGTTTAATATATTTTGTTGTTTATTTTTTATATTTTTAAATTTGATTTAAGAAAATAAGTTATCATTTTGAACCATTTTCATCCAAACTGATCCTTTTCTGTACTCAGTTTGGGTGAAAGAAACAAGAAGTTAGTAACTGAAATGCAATAGGTTTTTACTCATTGTGTGGACAATGGAACTATATCAATTTTATGAATACCTTAGCTTTAACAATACGCAACAAAAGTATAATAGACATACCTCTATACCGAAAGTAGTCACCTATTAAATGACCACTTTGAATCCTTTTATTTTTAATCATAAATTGATAGTATGCTTGAAGACCACACTTAATCTCACCCACCCCAAACAGTATCAAATATAAAGTAATATGTTCCATTTGCTAGAAATTTACTTCAATTGTTTGATATTTTACACTAAATACTAAATATTAACCCAGAAATAAATTGTAACGACAATTCCTATGATTATAACAACGTCTATTACTTTTCAAGTAGGAATTATTGTCATTTGTATCCCTGTGAAATAAATTGTATTTTATTCGTATGTATTAAATACAGCCCATTTGATACAACTTGTCCCTTCTGACAGTTGCTTTCCTCTGTTTTTTCGTTTCTGCACGTGGTCACAACAATCAGACAAGAACTGTTTGTATGGCAACAGCACGTTCAGCCAATTGTAGTGGCTCATTTCTCTCGCTTTGCAATGGTAAACTGTCTACCCTTTCCGCACGTTGCCAATTTGAATATAAACAAATGCGCATCGTTTTAGTCGAATGTCAACTTGAGTAGCGGACCTGCTGGTTATTGAGAAAATTCTTTTTAGTTCTCTTTTGTGCCATTTAATTTTATAAAAGTGAGATTTACTCGCAATGAATAATTTCATGTTTCAACACCAGACGCAAAAGCTGGCAACACAGAATTGAGCATCACGTGCGCGCAATGAACTGTCAGAAGGGACAAGTAGTATCAATTACAGATAGTTTCCACGCTACGATATTGGGACATTTGTAATATACCGTATAAGCTAAGTTGATATATATATTTTCTTCTACAATTAATTATGATGGATTATTCTATTTGTTTACTGATAATTCAATAATACGTTAGTAGAAAATAAAAGCGAACATTTGTGAAGGATGTACAAGGATTTTTTTCAACTTTCGTTAAGCCATTAGAGGAGAGCCAGATGAAAAGACGAAATAGAAATAAGATAAATTGTTCATTGAACATCACCTGTCTCTCATTTTGTCATTCAATAATCGTGAAGAACAAACGTGAGAACATACCGAGTGCAATCGAAGCATCTGCCAAGTACGAACTATGTGATTAATTCGTTTTCTCCAGGCGGCTGAGTTCCTTGAAATGCCAAGATCATACAGTTCGGATACATAATCTACACCTTTCACGAATCAAGTTATTCACATGTTGATCAAAGTCACCACAGATTTCCAACTTGGCTATGCTCGTCGTGTTCGTCGGTAAGTCCTAGTTTTAACTCTCTTCAGCACTCGTGCATACAGCTATCACTTATAAAGTTCTCGCTGTAAATTTGACTCATGCGACGATGAATTACACAGTATTATGCCCTTTCATCTGGAAAAGTCGAGTTACATCACGTAGTACACACTTGGCCAATTCTTCGAGTATATTTTCACACTCGCTAGCTCACAAAGATTGAATGGCAGGTTCTGTCTATTGGTGTGGGAGATGGGCAAAATCGAATGAACAATTTGTTTTATTCCCGTTTCATCATCTCGCGTAGTTCTCGAGTGATGGCTTAACGGAAGTTGAAGAAACAACTCTCGTACACATTTTTAAGTGAATTGACAACGTTACTCTATACATTAAAAAAAAAAAAAAAAATGAAATGAAATTTTTCAGTTTTACGACCCACGATTATGCCGGGTAGGCTAAAGAAAATGTTGAAGATGAGAAATGAGTACAATGGTGGAATGAATAAAGTGGGAGGAAACGGTAGGACCTCGAGAAAACCCAAGCATGCGGCGTTTGCCCCTCAGAACGTTCAATTGGCGCGACTTGGGATCGAACTAGGGACTCCACACAGCAGAAATGAATGCTTTACCACTAAGCCACCGCAGCCCCTACTCTATACTTTCAGTCGTACGAGGAAAGATCAAGACCAAACCATCTCTTCTCTGTGTAGGGTGCAAGTAGCAGGTTGTTAATTCAAAGATAACCAGTTTACGAAACAGCTACCTTTCTCGTAATTTCATAGGTTTCTTCTTATTGGCTTGTAACTCTTGGGAAGGCAAATTATGTCTCGTTTTATTTTTAATTTGACCTTCCTGGAGAGAAGGTATATTATTTGTTAGAATAAATATACAGTTTTCTAAGCAATTTTGGTCTGTAAATACATACAATATTTTTAATGGGGGCGCGATAGCTCAGTGGTAGAGCGTTCACCTTCGGTGCTTGGGGTCCCTGGTTCGATCTCAGCTCGCGCCGTGTGGACTTTATGGTGGACAAACACCGTGCTCATGGGTTTTCTCGGGGTTCTCCCGTTTCCTCCCACTTTCTTCATTTCTCATAATCACCGTCTCCTTTAGCCTAACCGGCATAACATGGGACGTAAAACTCAAATATTTCATTTCATTTTTTTTTCAATATTTTTAGTGGACTTACTCATACTTCATATTTCACAAGCGAATAATATATTGGTTTGCTCTTAGTGAAATATCATTTCACATGATAGAACTATAGAATTGACACAGTGAGCCTAGGAGAAAACACAGAAGAACTAAAAAGAAATCATAAAGTTATATCACTTTCAGAAATTTCTTAGTCAATTATGCCTTATCTAGGCAAGTAACCAATATCATTCTTCATTCAAAAACCTCACCAAAGTTCAATACATAACGGTAATTACTGTAGAATACTCCTGGAGAGCGAAACCCTTGTAAAAACGGTATGAAATTATTAGATTTCAGATTTCTTCACTTTGAGAACTCTATATATTCGTGTAATCACACAACGATAAAAATTCATACGCTGTTTTGTTCTTAATAAAAAGAAATCCAGTGACATAAGTGCCTGCGCATCTATTTCTTTCATTCATCACGAGAAATTTTTTATTATATCGTCATTCGACTTCGACTCTACCATAAGTCGGCCATCTTCGTTCAGTGTAAAAACTTACTTGTATACAATAAACAATTTTAACTAGCGTCAGACATTATAGCTATTTAGTTTAATAATAATTAATACAAAGTTTCTAAAATAACGATAGAACGTTCGGTCAGCAAATTGATAAGATTTTAAGCTTCTGCTAATGAAGTGACATTATTAGAATTTTTAATATTATGAAGCGAAGTGAGGTTATAATAGTAATGGGTAACTGCATGTTACATAGTAATTTGATTTTCCTACATTGCTTGATTGGGATAAAATTATTGTTGCGTTCGTGTTGGCAGTACACGAGTAGTGATGAACTTTCAAAACCATCGATAATCTTATTTAATCTTTTTTATTAGGCTTTGTCAACGCCAGGTTGATGGGTCAGAACCTTGTGTTTTCTTGTCTCGTCAAGTGATAAGAAGCAAATTATGAAGTAAAAATCATCCTTGGAAATGCCTGCCATAAGTCGTGTTTTCATTTGGTTGAGTTTTGGTTGATTCAGTTGAACTGACGATACTTTCGACTCATAAGGAAACTAATTCAAGAGTGACACGAAATTGTAGACAAGTTTATGCACAAACGAAGTGTTTTTATGTACAATTAAACCCATTAGAGGGAAAAACGGTCGATCTTAGTTGTTCCGAAGATATAGAGGGATAAGGGGAAGGCTGGTGCTCCGGTATCTTGCGAATTTTTGAATATGGATAAGCAAAAGAGACTTTTAAAAATGAAGAATTCCTTCATCCACGAAGCTTCAGTAATACGCCGTCTTAGACATGAGGGTTACAAAACCGAAGTCATAAAAATTCTAGGGATAGAAGGTTTTGAAGGGGGAAGGCGAAATTAACGGAGTTCCATTGTTGGCTGAAATAGGCGTGTAAGGTGTCTATGTATAGCTTTTTGGGTACGCTGAATTGAATAAGAGCATCATCAGGTCAAATAGGATGAAAAATTTTAAAAAATGGTGGCCGTCCGAACTTTCCATTGATCTAGAGTTTAAAACTTTGTATCGTTTTATATGTTCTTACATAAGACGGTATGAGGAACTACTTTGCTGTGTGACGTTAGTGTTGTTTACATGCAACAACTTTATGTGATATATAGTATATCAGGCGTACAGGTTTTCATTTTTTAACTGGAAAATACTATTCTTGTTTATTGATTCATTCTTTGCATTTCAATATATGTCACGCAACTACACACTGT
The DNA here is from genome assembly GCF_964235325.1 of Thermobia domestica. NCBI lineage: Eukaryota > Metazoa > Arthropoda > Insecta > Zygentoma > Lepismatidae > Thermobia > Thermobia domestica. Next base: position 212,485,726 of record NC_137456.1, on the reverse strand, counting down.
CGTATTTACGTTTGCAACAATACGAGGTGTGACACACACACACACACACACAAAATGACACTGGTTTAATAAATCATTGTACTTACATTACCAGTTCTCCGTGATATTATCATCTTCAAAGTAGTCCCATTCAGCATTCACATATTTCTGCATTCGGTACTGCCGTTGCTGGTAACAGTTCTCGAACGAGGTTTTTGGAAGGCCCTTCAGGAGGTTCTCCGGTTTTCGCTGAACCTCTTCAACTGAGGTAAAACGAGTTCCCTTTAAGCAAGATTTAACTTTAACTTTAGGAAATAAAAAAAAGTCTTATGGAGCCAAATCAGACGAATAAGGAGGATGCCCCATCACAGTAATGTTTTATTCTGGTCAAAAACTGCTTGACAGATAGGACCGTGTGAGCGGTACATTTTCCTGGTGCAACAACCATCCATCACTTCACAATTGTAGCTTTTTCCTAATTTTTTCACGAAGACTTTTCAGTACTTTAATGTAGTAATGGTGATTAACAGTCGGACCACTGGGAACTCACCAGTAATGTCGAAGAAGACAATTAACATTACCTCGAATTTTGATCTTGACACGCATGCATTTTGGGTCTTGGGGATCCTGGAGACTTCCACTGCATCGACTGGAGACTACTTTCTAGATAATCCATGTCTCATCACATGTTACAACAGTTTCCAACAAATTTGGCTCATTTGCAATGCGTTCTAACATGTCCACACACACACACACGTCTTTACGACACTGTTTTCGTTCATCGGACAGAACTTTTGAAACAACTTACGCACAAATCTTCTTCATGTGTAATCCGTCAGTTATAATGCGTTGAACAGCTTCCTTATCCAAGTTGATCAACTCCGCCACTGCCCGGACACTTAAACTTCGGGCACCCCGGATCACATCACGAACTTTGGCAATGTTTTGGTTGTAACTACTGACCTTGGGCGCCCAGCACGTTCATCATCTTCCATACTGTTTCTTACTCCTGAAAGTCACTTATGACATTCAAAAACACATGCACGAGACAAAGTTTCATCTCCATTAGCCACAGTTAACATTTCAAATGTTTCCGTGGCTTATTTCTTAAGTTTCACAAGAAACTTGATATTGATTCGTTGTTCGGTTTTTACATTAGACATTTTTCCGGCTGAATGTAGTTGCACTCAGTAGTGTTCACTTAATGACACAGTTATTCCCAACTGGCATGATCGGTTAAGTCGAAACCGATAAAGGAGGTCCGCATGGATAGAGGTGTGTGGGATGATGTCTTCAAAACAGTTGTTACCAACTCCATTCTTTTTTCAAGCTACACACTTTGTCTTGTTTTTTTTTTTTTTTTTTTTTTTTGTATGTCTCACTTCGTATGTTTTTATGTTTCATATTATTTGATTTGTTTTTCTAAAGTGCTTTTGCATACAATATGACCTTGCATTGTTCACATAATAACGTCTCTGATCCTTTAGCAATATAATTAATACATTTCCATATCACCTTTTCTCATTTTCTACGAACAAAAGATATGATATATTAGCAAGTAATATCGCACACCTTTTTCTTCGTGTCAATGGCGTTTATTATTCTTCATAGTCTCTTCTTTTTCCGGCCCCGAATAAAACCCGACACTAACCTCAATATTCAAGATAACTTTTATTCACTCTGGTGCATCTTTGTGAACGTTTAAATGCAATTCTCAAACATATTCACTCGCAACTCAGCCGAAAGTCTACAAATTATCAGAGCACCAGCTTTCCCCTTACTGCTCTATATCTCCTGAACGGTTGAGATTGAGGGTTTCTCCCTCTCATGGAATTCATTGTTCACAAGAACACTTCGAGTGCTCATAAATTCGTCCACAATTTTGTGTAACATTTGAATCGGTTTCCTTGTCAGTCGACTGTGTAGACAGAAATTCGTCTGAATCTCGTTTTAATCAATGTAGTGAATCGACTGTCAACAGAATTGAAAGAAATTCTACAGTTTGGGGGGTGATTATTTCTCATCGCTCATGGGAGTCGACTAGATCGGCTATTGGAAAGGCCTGTCGCTGGAAACATTTGATTCAAGACAGTAAAGTAAAGCGCGAGTTCCAACTAGAAAAGTTTTAGAAGTAATTGCCCCTTTTGAAAGTAAAGATAGGACGTTGCTTCAAGAAGTGTATGATAAAAGTGATATATTGGGTACAAATAATCTCTGGCAAAGTGGCGTAATTCATTTTCTTAAAACAATAAAATTAAAACATTTCCTCGAACTTGAAAAGATAATCAGTTTATGGCAAAGTTGCGTATCTCAGGGTAAAATAACCAAGCTATAGGCCAAAAGATGGTAGCACAAAGAACCGATTTTGTCCGATTTTTCTATATCAATTCTAATAAAAGTTTCTATATCTCAAAATGTCTGAAAACTGACTTTCGCCACTTTGCCATCCAACGCCTCAATTACCGGACTATGAACTAAAATCTAATAGTATAAGAACAACATATAATTGTTAATTCACTAGAATAAATACGTCTCTTTTAGCATGACATATTACTGTAATAGGACTCTTCTTTGACAACTTTGAAATTGCTGGTCGATCTCGAATCAATCAGAGAATCGACAAATCACAAATCGATAAATAGCATTCGCTTTTGATTGTAAGAGTTAAATAGAATCGAATGATCAAATTCAACCTAGTCAATTCGATTTAGCAGAAACTGGAGACAGTGATGGCTTTGTCTAACATATCATGCATGCATTCGCTAAGTAGAATTGATGAAAGACTGTAAAAAAAAAAAAAAAAAAAAAAAAAAAAAAATCAGGGTGTAAGGCCGTTGAAGGAAAAATGGTAACTACTCGTCTTATCTGCTCGATTTTGTTCTGAATTGAACGCAAGTTTTCAGTAAGGAGATTATATGAGACTCTGAACTACAATTTACTATGCGATCTGATCTACATGAACCGAATCGAGGTTTCTTGTGAGAACTAATGATTTAATCACAAAATAAAATCATATTTGAATAATAACTAAATTGTTAGACACTTGACTATAGATGTTCTTATGTAGCAAGGTGGACAAGGGACAAAACTGAATGTAACAAAATTTGAATTTGTTCAGAGTACGTATCAATTCAGTTATTAGCAATAGAATCAGTTTTCTCTAATTGTCTCCTATTCGTAGAAACCGTTCTAACCAGTGATTTTCCAGGTATTATTTTCTAGGGGAAATTCACCAGTCTGCATAGGTTCTTTCTCCTTAAAACGTTCAGTACGCAAATCAGTACTACTTATTTTCTCATAATAATAATGTATATAAAATAACGTTGAGATACATAGGCGCTTAGTTGATAGAGACAAATTAAACTTTAGAGTCCTCACAAGTTCTGACAGCAGATATTTTTAAAATCTTTATTTAATATGTCTGCAGACGTATTGTGTGAAATGATGTGATTTAAAACGTGTTAGTTGCTTACTTTCACTGGGTGGTTGTTTACTTTCAGTCACGGATATCAGTATGCAGCTGAACAGATCAGTAACACATCTATTGAGAGCAGTGACGAGCAGTTGGCGATTGGAATTATTTTCCCTCTAACAGGAACCCAGGTATTCTAAATTACACAAACACAGTATTGTAATACTAAATTTTTATTTCTAATAGAAAAATATTTAGCACATTTAACAATGGTAGAAGCTTAATTGTATAGCTTGTAAAGTTAAAGAATGATCAATTCAAAGAATAAAGTTAAGTCTATGAACTTAACGTACTGATATATTCCATTTCTTGTTGACATAAAATGATAGTTCCGTTTGTAAATCCACAAATATAATAATATTATTACGTTCACACCTAAGAAGCATCTGACATATATTTGTTCTATTTTTTATCAATAGCTTCGGCTAATGCCCTTTTCTTTCTTTCCTTTGGCGTTCTAGAACTAATGAAAAGCAGTTTTTTTTTGACGGAAACTGAACTTGTGACTTTAAGATCTATAGTGTAGTGCTTTGCCGACGAGAACACACAGGATATTGTTTATAAAAAAAAGACTTATAAACGTATTCACTAGCTCATGGTCCACAGTTTGGACTGCAAGGAATGAAAATATTTCTCCGCGCTAATATTCTTGCCAAAATGAAATGTTGCGTTTCTACACAATTTGCTTTCCTCGTATGACTGGATAATTAAAACACTCCTACTGTGATAAAGAAAACAAAGCAAGTGGCTTTAGTCGTAAACGATCTGAAGACTATGATACTGAGTCCACGTTCTTATCTATTACACTACGGAGACGCTGCTTAGAAAGGAAACGATACGTTGAGTGCTTTCTGGAGAAAGGCAAAGTACTTTACATTAAATCCTTTTCCTTGTTTCACTTTTATTGCGCTCACTCTCTGTTTTTCGAACAATGCATGAAATAACAAATACAGTTCTGCTACGGTATCCGGGAATGCTGTTTCAAGTGATCAGAAAATAGGAATGTAGTGGCGAATGTGTAGTATTATTTTCATACCATCGATAGCAGCAAGGAGCAGACATACTATCCCGAAAGCCAAGAAACGTAGGGAGCCCATGATTTATCCTGATCTCCAAGACGACACCCAAAGAATAGTAAATATGCTCTTCGCACTGCAGGAGTCAATGGCCGCTTCCTCCAAGCACAAATCACGTGCACTTTCCTTGAATCAGAACGGCGATAATGTCCTCACTAGTGCTGTCGAATTTTTGTGACATTTGAGGTTTTCGGTTTTTGAGAAAACCGGTCTTCTGAAAACCGAAAATGCAACTGCGGTTTTCAAAACCGAAACCGCAAATGCGGTTTTCAAAACAGAAACTGCAAATGCGGTTTTCAAAACAGAAACTGCAAATGCGGTTTTCCAAACTGAAACCGCAAAAGCTCCTTTCGAAAGCGAAACCCGCCCAAAACCGTGTTTGCGGTTTTATTAGCGAAAGCATGTTTGTCCTTTTCAAAGCAGAAACAATGTTTGCTGTTTTCAATTACACCTTTTAACAGTTGTGAAAGCATCTATCAATCGAGACAATTGTATTGATTTATGTGTGTGTTTTAACTTTTTTTATTTGCTCCAAGACTATTATGATAATATCTGCAGCACTATGCGAAAGGGATAGTTTGATAGTTGTATAAGTCACAGCTAAATTAGGATTGCCATATTTTAAGATCAGAAAAGAGGGGAGGCTCTAAACCGTAAGTACTGATGTGAACTTGTGTGTTACAAATACTGACTTGGGATCCTTCGCACTTTTTTTTTAGTTATTTCTTTCACGACACATCCAATGTACTTTTCGGCAGCAGGGAAGTAAACTGGACCCCGCCTGATTTTCACACATTTTGTAAATTAGACTACGAGAAACACGAATCTGAAGGAATTTTGACATTTCGAATTTCGGAACTCGACATATTCGAACATAAAGAGACCATGAAGCAAATTGGACCAAACCTGATTTTCATATATTTTGTAAAATAGACCACGACGAACACGAATCTGAAGGGATTTTGACATTCCGAATTTCGGAACACCAGGTATTCGAACATAAAGTGACCACGAAAGCAATAAGGACCCAAATTGATTTTTATATATTTTGTAAACTATACAAAAGTGAGCAATAATCTGAAGGAATTTTAACATTCCGACTTCCCGAACATTCCGACTAAGACTTATAGAGTAGTTTTATATAGTATGTATAAAAGTAACGAAGAGAGTTCTGTCGCTTTTTGACCTATCACCTTAGAGCATCGATATGTAACCTAAGACGTACCTGGAAGATCAAAAATAGTAAACAAGAGTATCAACGATCTTCTGCCAACGTTCGGGATAGACATGAATTCCTTCGCGGTAGAACTTGATTTGCCGTGAAGCGAAGAAGGTATCAAGTGCATTTTGCACCTTTACTACGGAGTTGAACTGGAGTCCTCTAAGGTAAGTGTCCAAGGAATGAAACAGATGATAATCGGACGGTGCAATGTCCGGGGAGTGTGGCAGATGCAATAGTGTTTCCCATCCAAGGTGTAGGATGGTGTCCCGGGTCCTTCTAGCCATGTGGGGCTTACCGTTGTCCCGTAACGGTTCAACTCCTTAGTGATTAAGAAGTGTTGGCTCCAGGCTTTTGAGTTTTTCTTGAACACGGCTCAACTGCTGACAGTAGACAGTTGCATTGATGCTCTGCTCTGACCAGCCGGTACCAGTTCCCGATGCACGATGTCGCGAGCAGTCCACCAAACACACAGGAGGACTTTCTGCTGCATTGCTGGTTTCAGCTGTTTTGGAACCGGTTCGTGGGACTTTAACTAATGATGACGACGCCGTGGAGCTTCGTACAGGACCCACTTCTCATTACATGTCAAAATCTTGTCGAGAAATAGCTCCTTCCTCAGACGAGACAGCAAAGAAACACAGGTGTCTGCTCCCGTAGTCTGGCCCGGAGTCAAATCATGTAGGACCCATAGACCCAACTTGCAGTGCTTCCCAAGTTGATGGAGGTGCTGCTGAATGGTTTCTCCACTCACATTGAATGTTAGCCCTAGTTCTCCACATCTGTCCACTGTTCGCCTCAATTGCTTCCTGAAGATCTTCATTTTGCACATGTGTTGGTCTTTCGGCACGTGGTGCGTCTTTCGTGAATGTTTCGTCACCGTCCTTAAACTTGCTTGAGACGTAACACTTATCTTCGTCTGGGTTTTCGAACTTTTAAATCCTGTGGCTAGAGAGTCGAACATGAAACGATCGGTTTCGATTTCTTTCATTCGAAGCTAATGTCGCACAGAGAAAAGAAAGAGGAATGAAAGAAAGAAAGAAAAAAAATTAGCTTGGGTCGCCGATACTACTCTCTTTCTTATGCTACAATTATGGGCCAGTAAGCACAACGCTATTTATTCCCAGATTCTTGCACACCAATGGTGTCATCGCTACCAGGAGAAGGAAAGAGAAAAGAAGAAGAAAAAATCCACAAACGTTGCCAAAATAACACCATATAATATGCGTATTATATTTATTTAACCTCTTTTAGTGAACAGCAGACGGTCGCAGCAATTACATCATGTTAACAATTATAAGACTTCAGCTAGACTCGAATAACCGTGACTTTGAAAAAGAAAGAAAAGAATCATTGGACATACAGTATGTATCTCAGTCTCTCAAAATCACAGAGAACTTCTTACACCAACGCAATTGAATAGCTAGTAACAACAGTATAATAGTTGATATCCTTGATAATAATTAGACGGTTGTTTACATTTCTCGAATAGATACCTTGAAGTAATGAACTCTAGTAAGCTACATCGTAGTAAATGGAAAGAGAATACAGAAAGGTGCATTACTGCTTAAAAGAACATCTCATTACAGAGGAAGTAGTTATACGGCTGAGTCAACCATCCTCCTTCCCAAAACACATAACGTTTCCACTATCTTTCCGCATCCAACTGTGTCAAGAGGGCGCCACACCTCAACTCGGCTTACAATTTTAAACAGCGGCGGGGACATAATATATGTAGTAGAAACATTTACAGGAGGTACTATATCAGCCAGCAACCTAAACTTCACCCCTCACACCACCACATCTCGGCGTGAACACCAGTAGCAATATTCACCGTCTTCGACGCGTCTAACTAGACGTTTGAACGTAGCTTCTTAACTAACGTGTATATGCACACATAAATACTTCAAGGATTAACATGAGTCTTTCCCTTGCGTGGTAAATTCAAATTACAGACCATACATTACGGTTATATGGCAAACAATACGGAGTGCCCACTAATGGGTCGAACATGAGCTAGCTGTCAGTAACTAAACCTTTCAAATCATGGCAACTATAAAGTAAACAATACGGAGTGCTCGCTAATGGGTCGAACATGAGCTAGCAGTAAAATAAATGTTATATTTATATATTTGCTTGACTAAAGAAATTACTTTCTCCTAATGCAAGAAAGAAACGACATTGACATAGGACTACCCCGCCGGCGTGTGGATCGACTTACTGGATGGAGAGCTCACCTTTGCTTTAGACAGTCATGTTAAACACGAAATGCATAGTATTAAACAATACTTCAGATATCGTAGAGGAATGCAAAATAAGCGAAATACACGATATTGATAATTTACGAATAGATTAACCATATAATCGGAGACAGTATCAATTTCACTCTAATTACTTGAAATAATAATGTTGAATAGTTTAAATACGAATATTAATTCTTCAACAAAGTTGCATCATAAATTCCAACATTAAAAGAGGTTACCTGAATATTGATGATTAAGGTCAGTCCAGCAGCTACTCACAGAATTCCAACTAATAGAATAGGATTTACGCTGCAGAAACCAGTTTCTGAAGTGCACAGTCGCAGCGGCATACGTAACCAATGGATTTCTCTTCACAGATTCCCTCCAGGCCTTATTTAACATGACGCAGCAGAATACTCCAAATTAGGGCTCAGAATCACTATAGAGGCACCAAGTCAGGAGAAGTAGACAAAAGACAAACTGCAGTAGAAATTCTCGTTCAGCTTTACAGTAACACACACAAGTCGACGACAATTGCTAAGGTCACTACAGAGAATGGACCACACTGACAAAGTCACAGGGGGAACATCTTCATCTTCACTTCCATGACATTACGTAGTTACTTACACCAAGTCGTAGGTCCTAGCGGCAAGATTGACGGATTATTAAAAAAGCAGCGGGGTCAGACTCAAACCGAAAAGGAAGACAGTTTCTGATGTCGTCACAGAGAATATCAGACCCCACAGGTGGGATTACAGTAAACTTCTTCATCTTCACTTCAGATGCTGAAGAAGGATAGGTTCTTAGTTGGAGCTCGACTAGTAAACTTCCCCAAACGAGAAAACCGAAAATATAGTTTCATAAGTTCGTCAATTTAAAACTACTTCGACATTTCACAATAATGTAACACTCCTCTCCTCCATCATTACTCGAATTCCAAGTAATCTTATAATTCAGTTCAATATGTAGTTATTATCTTCTGTCAATTCAGAAGATAGACATTAAGCTACTTCATAGTAGCCATTTTCGTTGCAGTGCGGGGACGGAGAACAGAAAACGCGCTCATACACTCCTCCTTGCATCTTGATTATCTGTTATTAATTGCGCAGCATATAACGAAACTAAACGGAAAATATTATATAGAATTTAATATAACAGAATAAAGTAGATTGAATGTAGGTTACTATTTAATTAATATATTCACAAACAAAATATTCAATCTAAATAAAATGCAAACACTTCGGTTTAAACACTAACGCCATCTCACAAAAGTCGAGAATCTAACTCAATGGAGACCATAGACTAACAAAGGAAAATAGCCTAATTCAGCTAAGCAAACCAGCCCAGTTGTCGAGCATATTGAATTCATCAAGGGGGTCGAGAATTGGGGGGGGGAAGAAGAAAGGTAAATAACACTTAACTAAAGCTGATTAAGTAATCATATCTAAATAATCTCTTTGAGAAAGTGTAACGGTCAAAGAGGATCGTTACATGCTAAACCACCCTTGCACTGTCTGCGTGATCACGATACTCTCACGAAAGGCCTGAGATATCTTCCGGCTCTCTGCAGTGGCGTTTGACACAAGTTTGAACTCGTACAGTATACACGCCCTTATGACGGTCTGTGGAGGTTCCATATTCACTATCTCCTTACACAAGTTCACATTGTAACTGAACTGCCACAACCAGGTAGAGTGTTGGATATACCCACACCAACAACTAACCTTCGCCTTATCTCCATTCGCATTCAACTCAGGGTGTGAGGGCCAATTGAACACACACCTTTACAAAAAGCGATAGAACTTCTTGGTTATCTCGGTATATCTCACAGGACATAATATGTTTCGTATAGAGAATGTTTTTTTATATAGATACATACTGTCTATATTAAACTTTAAGTTTCAGTATCCCGAGTTCCGAAATTCGGAATGTCAAAATTCCTTCAGATTCGTGTTCCTCGTGGTCTAGTTTACAAAATATATAAAAAAGGTGGGGTATAGTTTGCTTCCGTGGTCACTTTATGATCGAATATCTCGAGTTCCGAAATTTGGTATGTTAAAATTCCTTCAGATTCGTGTTCCTCATGGTCTAATTTACAAAATATATAAAAATCATGTGGGGTCCAGTTTGCTTCCGTGGTCAATTTATGTTCGAATATGTCGAGTTCCGAAATTCGGAATATCAAAATTCCCACAGATTCGGGTTCCTTGTGGTCTAATTTACAAAATATGTAAAAATCAGGTGGGGTCCAGTTTGATTCCTTGCAGCCGTAAATTCGCTTCTATGAGTCTTTAAAGTTACAATTAAAATTGTCGTTCGGCATTCTTGTAGCTTATGAAGGGACGAATAATTCAAGTATGTTTGTCACAACATCTACAAACGAATATTCATTCGTATAGAACCTCCAATACATTATATTAAAAACACATGAACTACACAAAGAAAACAATTGTGCATTAGAGCAGATCTCTTATTAGTAAATGGTCCTGCACACGCGCACTGCTCACAGTCCACAGCCTGAGCCTGAGCACGAGTGCAAATTTAATTCAATAGCGATTGAGATTGTCAGAGGTGTAACGGTTTACGTTGAATATACCAACACTTTATCAACTAAGTCGTTTTTAGATTTTTCTCCAATCCCAAAAAGCGGGTCGTTTTCCGTGATTAAGATATCTTTTAGCGGGGGACGAATATAGATCCTGAAATCGGATCGGGTTAAAATCGGGTAATATGGTAACCCTAACTAAATAGAAAATAATGTATATCCCTATTTAAGATCACAACAAATGCAACTCATGAAATTCAATTTGAAATCTCGTCCGCTTAGACTGAGATTTTTTATATTATTATTACTCTTTCTCCTTGTTTTCAAAAATAGTACTGTCTTTCTTTTGTTAACAAAAAAGCCACCTCCCTTTCTTAAAAAAAGAAAGAAAAAGAGAGAAAGAAAATCTAGATCGCAATATACAATTTTATTGTTGATTTGTTGCCACTCTGATAAATGTGAATGTTGTGGTTTTGCATGTGCTGACCGGTTTCTTATCGCAAGTCCCAGACACCTGCGATAGTTTATACGTGATGGAAACACCGATCATATTTTATTCTGTATGTTTTCGCTTCCCAATAACGATAGCCGTGCTTCTTTGTGAGAAATTGCAATTTATTTTTTTATTCTGCCAATTGTAAAAGTACATTCAACAAGAATTTCCCTACACTTTAAGACATTTTAAGAAAAAATACGTTCTTTCCCCTCTGCAAATTTTGAGCATTTTTCCCCTACGCCGAGGGAAATTTCCCTCTATCTGGCAACTGTGAGCCGAAGTAGGGAAAGATTCTTTTCTGTCTTCTCGTCGTTACTTGATATTAGTGCTGTTGAATTTTTGTGACATTTGCGGTTTTCGGTTTTTGAGAAAACCGTTTTTCTGAAAATCGAAAACCGCAAAAGCAGTTTTCAAAACCGAAACCGCCAATGCGGTTTTCAAAACCGGAACCGCAAAAGCGGTTTTCAAAACCGACATTTCGGTTTTATGAAATTTCAATTTTTTCAAAAAACCGATTTCGACAGCACTAGTCCTCACTCACTACTTTCAATTGCTGGTTTACCAGTAACACAAACCATCTGCCAAACTACTGCTTGAAGTACGCCAGAATATGGCAGTGTTGTCAGACTGATCAGTTGGAAAAGCAGAAGATTCGAACATAAAAAACATGAGAAAGCAGTAGACACATAAAGTGGCGGCATTTTAGTGCAAATCCAGGGGGACCAAAAAAATTGCCATTATTAACTGCACAGCGGTCGAAACAAGAGGTCCAGAATTCATTTTTACTTTAATTTCAAAATAAAACAATAGATACAAAACATAAATTTGAATTTTAATTACTTCAAAATAAGAGCTGGTGATCGTGGAGAAGTGATCCAAGCAGGGGTAAAAGTGGTGCTGAAATAGTAGGGTGACGCATGATAGGCCGTAATTCTTGCCTATGTTTATTTACTATAATTTTTAGGAAGTGGGGGACACCATAAATATTTTTGGAAGTGGGGTAATGACCCCCAGCATACCTCACACTTTTACCCTGGTTCCAACCCAAGTCCCAATCTAAACAACACTTACTCGTAAACCTTACAGTAAGTCATAAAGATCGCCAACCATCATACATATAGAAGATTACGTACAGTTGTATCCTTGTATTCATATTATATAGCTCTATAACTATATGCTTCTAGAGAGCTTTGTGTATGCATACAGAGAAATTTCCTCTTTTATGTAAGGAAAACATGAAAATTCAATATTAATATTAATATATTTCTTGAACTTCTCGAAGTAAGGAAAAAGCAGGAGATTGTTCACTTTTCATTTTCTTTCGCAGTAGATCAGTAGAACGTAGAAAAAGCAGGAGATTTCCTGCAAAATCAGTAGCTCTGGCAACGCTGGATTAGAGACGTTAACTGGAGCTGGTTGCAACTTGCAATCATTGCCTCACGTGACTCATGAGACGCTCGCACTAGCTGTTGATAAAATACCACGTTGCCAAGTCGAATATGCAGCAAATACTTGTCAAGAACGACACTTTGTACCGTGTAAAACAATAATTTGAAATCATGTACTTATAACGTCCCATAGCGTTATATGCAAATTATAAAACGCTAAATTACTCAGAAACCTGAGCCAGGAGATAATTTTAAGTGCGATTTTCGCATTCTGTAGCCAAAACTCAATAAAGAACGGCTACTTTCGTTTCTGTAAAAAATAAAAAGTGAAAAATGTTTAACAGTGTTATTAGACTCAAGCTAGAAAAATGCAAAGTTGATGTTGTAGTCATAATTTTGGAATTCTAGAGCATGTAATTTAATGGTTAAACCACCAATATAGGATCCTTCGTTTATTTATTGTACAATCGAAGTGGTGGTATCACCGTTGTAGAGCAGATGGCATTGGGGGAGGAGGGAGTTCTGAAAGTAGTGTTTCAGTTGTAGACAACTATTGTGGTTTCTAATTACAAATTACTGTTTGAAGTATTGTGGTTGCAGTCGTAAGCAGTTACAAGATTCAAAGCGTTCAACAGTTCCAATGGGCCAGGTTAAAGCGATCGTAACGTGTTTTGTATATTAATCTTTTATTCTGTGTAGTCCTGTAACTGCGGCATAATGAAAAAAGCCAAAGACCTTTCTTCGCATAAAGTGGAAGTTACGACAACAATTCTAGCGGAAGGATGACATACATAATGACAAATTGGTAGTAGAGTTGGGGTATGTCAAAAATCTATGAAAATCTAGAATCTCTGTTGCAATGAGCAAGAAGCAAATGTATCAGCAAACTAGGGTTGGGAAATGTGGGTGAAAACCAAAGCTATCTCTAAGAGGTATCAGAAAACTAAGATTATCGCTGGGAAACAGAAGTGCAAGCACAAAAATAGCTGAGTATGGTGCAGATATTTCGCCTGAAAATATTCAAAGGATTCTGTGTGACGAGGGAATAAAAGCACGCAGGCTAAAACTAAAGCAAAAATTATTCCAATCATGGCAAAGAAGCGCCTTGAATGGGTACGAGGCAGTGTTGAATTCAGACATTTACACCCGGGGGGGAATGTCAACTGCTCGGGGGAGGGTTATTTTTCTGTATTTTTTTCAAGAAAGCAGCATATTTAACAATTCCATTCACATACACATCTTACCTAATATTGAGACTAATTGCTGATAAATATTCAATGAGATTATAATTTTAAGAAAACAATCGTTTGATTTCATCTAAAACATTAAATAAAGACTGGCAAAAATAGTTTACACTAAACTTTAACTGCTATTTACAGTAACTATTTTTATTATTTCCTATATTCAGTAATTACTGTTTGTTACTAGTGTAAAAATTTTTAAAAAGATTTAAATTAACTGAAATATTTTTTCTCCTAAAACAAACATACTTAGGAATATCTTAATAAAAAGTTATCATTCTTTCTCACACTTCTGATTCTAAATCAAACATATTAGCCTTGGTTTCTTCACTGCATATACATCAATAGTTTAGTTGACGAAATCTTCAGTAGGATTAGTGCCGTGTCGTGGAAAATCAGCGCTTGGCGCGAGAGTATACGACGGCATCCCCGTATATATGAGTGAGGTCGACAGACCAGCCGCCAAAGGTGGGAAAATTTTAAAAAGTAAACCCTGCTTTTCCTTGATTTTGAGCACTTTTCATTACTTTTTTCCTTTCATTTTATATATGTCCACATGTATTTCATTCCTCTGTTTTTCTTTCCTTCTTTTCTTTTCTTTTTCCCTCCCGAATTTTTCACCCCTTACTTCGGCGCCCGGGGCCGTCGCCCCGCTTGTCCCTCCCCCATGGAACGGCACTGAGCAGGATCTTGGCCACCTTCAATAGCAATCTTTCACTTATATACTATTATCATATTGATAAATTCTATATAAGTCTCTAATCAAGGAGGGATAACTGTTCCTCCCTGATCCCTCTAAATGACGCCTACTGAATCTCACCCTTTAACTGAATTATTTTTAATTAAAGAAAGATGTGTTTACTTTAACAATCGTAAAACACATTTACGTCTGTTACTTCCGATGCGAGAAATGGGATTTAGGCGCCCTATTTCAAATAATGTAGGAACTGTATATTTTCAAGAACTGAAGTCTGCTGACATGAGAGATTATATGGAATGATCGAAAGATCTTCCCTATCTTTCCTTTCGTATCTCAACCTGTGCTAGTGCTACCTACTAATATATAATATAGGGCGAGAGTATAGTACCTACTAAAATACAAACCTTTCTTCAACAGTTAACAATTTCATGTTCTGCCAAACTCAGTCATAGCGTTAAGAAATACAAGTTTTATTCACTATTTGGTATTCTATCTTAGATGTTACATGTTAACATTTATATAGAATGGGTCTGCGTCATTTATATGTATATTGAGAGATCGGATTTCGTCTGCACGTACACGGACAGAAAAGCAAATAATTGGGTGAAGTAATTTCTACATTTTGTGACTGAAATTTTGGGAGTTTCTCCGGGGGAGAATGAATTTTCTTCGGGGGGGAAATTCCCCCCGGGCTACCCCCTGAATTCAACCCTGGTACGAGGCCTAGAACATTGGATTGCTGCTGATTGTGAATAGTATGTTTCAGTGATGAATCATGTGTCTGTGTGTCTGATGAATGCTCACAATATGTACGACGTAGACCTGAGGAGGAATCCAAGTTGAAATATCTCCAACAAACCGTAAAGCATCCTACTTCAATCATTGTCTAGGGTGTTATGTCTGTCTTCGGGCCTGGGAGACTGTACATATGTATATAATATAGAGGTTACAATGAAGCACGACCAATATATACAAGTTCTTCAAGAAGAACTGCTCCCCAGACTGCAGTCTGATTTGATGACGCACATTTCATCTTAATTCATGATGGAGCTCCATGCCATCGGGCCAAAGCTGACAAAATTTTTCGAGGACAACAAAATTAGTGTTCTTCCGTGGCAGGGCAATAGTCCTGATATGAACCCGATTGAAAACTTTTGGAGCTTCATGAAGGAAAAGCTAAAGAAGAAATACATTACAACCAAACATCAATTGATCGAGATTAAAATTGTGTGGTATCATGATGCTGAATTGAAAGCAAAATGTGCTAAACTTGTATATATCATACCACAAAGGTGGTATATCATACCACCTTAATAATAAATAAGGGATTTCATACGAAAAATTAATCTTTGTGTGAGAGATCATTTTCTTGTAAGTATTCCATTTCATTTTTGTTTACAATTTGGATATACACACTGTATAATAATTATGTTTGAATGTCACGTACGCATTTGTTTTATTGATATTGAAAAGCATGTGCCGCACCCACTAGCAATTAGGACAGATTTACAAAGCAATAATTTGGATTACGTTCGAACGTGTTTCCTCACGTAATATTGTAAGAACAGTAAAATATTCAAAAACTGAATGTTGAGTAATAATTTGACACGTCTGTATGTGTATACTTGCAACACGGGAACTTTTTTTTTGTTTATCTATTTTACCCCCTTGTTCTCAATTGATTGTAACGCTAAACTATGAGCTTGTTTACTAACGTTTGAGAAAGCTGCGTACTAAATGTAATTTAAAATGTTTAATTTTTGGAGAGTTTGACGGACATACGTATATACATACAAATGTCGTTGGAGTTGAATGGTGGAAGTTGGCTTACGTTTGTTTCAGTAAATCCGAAGTAATCAGTTCCAAGCAACTAAGAAATCATTGGCTATTATAAATTTTATAAAAGCCGAAGTGGAGAATTATTAATTACTGCTTAAACAAATATACGTCTTAACGGCAACTTAACTAACTACAGGAGTCACACACTCAAGTGAGGTCTAACTTTTACTGAAGCCAGAAGGTGGGAAAAGGAGTGGGAAATAATGCTAAACAAAAATTCTTATCTTAATTTTTATTCTAAAAAAATTGCATTAAATTTTTTTCGATAAGAAGTGGTGATTTTGTCCTGTTACTTTTGCTAAAGGAGCAGTTTAAACTTTTATTGCAATCTTAAGAAATCATGAAAATTAATTCGATGAATGAAAAGACAAATTCTCTACTATCTTATGATAAACTTCTGATAATTGACAACGGAATAAGTTTTAGACATCGTAGTAGTAATATATCAGATACAAGTAAATGATCATGTAGCTGATACCTAAGCAGCTACTAAATGGGATATATGCATGTCAAACGGATTTTATGCATGTTCGATTTAGAAATAAGTGATCTTTATTTAGCTCCAATAATAATAATATATTCTTATTGATGTATAATAAAAATAAATTGGATTTCTCGTTACTGGTCCAGGGCTAGTGCTAAGTAGGGTATGTATGTATGTTCTAGGACACTTTTCCCATTCCACTCCCTAACTGCCAAAAAAAATATGAAGCCACCACTGACTATTGTACTTTAACACAGAAGGATAACCCAAAGTGAGATCGCATAGGCTTTTATAACATTTAAAATCAAACAAAAATGAGCTAACTATTTTGTATATTTTATATTTAATAAATCATGAAAAAGTGTGTAATTTGTGGAGAATTAAAACAATTCCAAGAGTTCGCTAGAAATGGAAACAAAAGGTCTTATAACTGTAAAAGATGTTATAGAGCAGAAAATCTCAATAAAGAAATTGAACAGGATTTAAAATATTCTGGACCGTTGATAGATTATTCACTCTCGTCAATAGAACGAGTGATGGAAATACATAATAAAATATTAGAGCATGACTTTATAAAAATAATGTATCTTTTCTTTAAGGACATAGACACACGATTTAAGATTTTAAGACCAGCTACATTATCAGAATGTAAGTTTGTAGATCCAACATATAACCCCGTAGGTTTTACATTACCGGCACCACAAGTTATTTTATTTAAAGATATAATACGTATTGGTTTCCCACCATATTTTACTAGAAGGAACGAAACTACATCTTGTTATGACTTAACTAGTGAAAGAAATATTAATAATATATGTGTTGTATGTGGAATTCCTGCATATTATAATGAGAACTTTTGTTCCATATCCCATATAAAACTACATGATTAGATACAGAAAAGATTGTCAGAATTTAAAGAAAAGGGATATATCATCACTAACTACAAATCGCCACTAGATGACTAACGTAATTACTAAGCACTTTCTTTGAATAATTTTTTTGCTTTAACATTAGTTGACTAGCACAATTTTTACCATATTTTTGGGAACTAGACTTTTCGTATATGAAAATTGGTTAAAGAGTTGTTTGTGTATAGAACTTTATAGCATTTAACTATAAAGAACTTATATCTAAAAAACTTACATCTAAAATTACACTACACTAAACTACACTTTTTACTCTATCTTACAATGACCCCAAGCTAATGTATTTACACCATCTCTTAATATATATCTTTTATCGTCCGAAGAATCTAATGCTAGCTTATTAACTGTTATAGTATATAGGTCATGTTTATAACTTCTAATGAGGTTTATGTCTTTATACGTTTTAACATTTTTAAATAAGCTTTCTTTATAATCATTAAACTGCAACTCCTTTGATATTACAGCTTTAGTTACTCCTTTAGCCTTTTTCTTTTCTTTATTTTCTACTTTATAAGCATACATCTTCGCTCTTAACCCAATAAACTCCGTCATTATCTTACCCTTATTCTCATCTTTCATCTTACCTATTACTTTTTTGTTTATTAGCGGCAGTCCATATATATTATTTTCCTCATATTCACTCGTATCAAATTGATCAATTATTTCTGCTATGTCTTTGTAAAAGTCTTCAGTCTCAATCTCGTATATAAAGCTATCGGTATCCATGTAACATAACTCTATATTGTTTCCATATTTCGGCTTCATCGTGTTATAGTGAAAATCATACATTAATAGTTTTGACAGTTCTAATACACTCATACCAACATATATTGGTTTATTAAATGTCAATCGCTCTTTTTTCATATGTATAGCACACAAATTCTCTGTAAATATTGTTCTATAATCAAAATTTGGTTTTGCAATTAATTATTCTACTCTTTCAAGATCACATTCTAATTGTATGGACTGCTTCTTTCTAATATTTCCATTGTTTCTCCAAATACCGAGTTATTCATGAGCTTATAAAAATCTTTTTCAAACTCATTTTTAGCTTGCGTTCTCATATTTGTATTTAAATCAATGTATTTCTTTAGCCAGTCTGATTGTTTGAATTCTAATATTCTATGCACTTTCTTTAATCTCATTCCAAGTCACATATATAGTTTTAAGTTTCTATAGTGAATTACATATCTTTCCTTATTATAAAGTGTTGTTAGTAGTTTTGATTGTTTAGATTCTGGTGGACACATGTTTTCTGGAGCTAATGGTAAATCAGAGTGTTTGTTGTGTAAACACTTCGGATATTCTAAATCTACCTCTAATATGTAACCAGTTTCTGAGTCATCTGGAACATTATATCTATGCAAGGTTTAATCCATTTAAAGTCTTTATAAGGCATGTATTGACTCATCGCCCACCCATATAAGTTGTTTGCTTCTAGATATGCTAGGTATGTTGAACACTCATCTTTATTATAATCTTGCATATATTTGTTGCTAGCTTTTACATATCTTTTACTACATTGTGAGAATCCTCTTCGTATACCCTTTTCTAACATTAGTATTTTATCATAATCAGTCAACATTTCTAAGTTAATTTTAGTCATCTTTAACATTGCATCCCACGATAGGCCCGGTTCTGTATATACCAAGCAGGATCTAATCCATATGCCTTTAAACGCACATCTCTAAAGTTTTCAAATATATCTGTTAATTGAAGGACATCTGTTTTGTTATAATGTTCAGTTAAGTCTTCCCCTAACTTCAGATCGAATTTTTTACAAACTCGTACATGGAGCTTATGGCGTTCAGGACTCATTTTTTCTCCTGTTAATCTGTTTGTAAATTTGTGTGGAGATAATGGAACAGGTTCTTTCAATTTTTCAAATGAATCAAAAAAGTCATATGGATAATCACCTTTAGTATTAACTAGATCAAGTTTATCAATCGGGAAAAACTTTAATGTTTCTCGAAATTGTTCTGGTTTTAAATTACTAGTTAACTCTGCTAAACTCTGGCATAAATCTAAATGAATCAACAAATCTTAAATTTATTCCATCTTTTTTGGTCCTGCTTTTATATATTTTTCATATGTTATGTACCTTTCCTCATTATTAGCGATCAGTTTAATTTTCTGTGTATCATAAGCTAACTCCTTAATAAACAAATGCGTATCATAGCCAGTTAAGTTGTGAAGAAATACAGGAACAAAGTTAGGATTTTTATAGTTTAAATTGCAATAACTGTGAGCTGCACCTCTAAACTTTCCAGTTAAATGATCATGATCTCTCACTTTTGCTTTATTTTTATTTATCTTATTCAAACATTTTCTTAATTCATATTTCCATTCTTTTATTTTTTCACTCATATCATCTTTATCCTTGTAGAGCTGTATTTTCTTCTTTAATATATTTATTTTTTTCTCAACGGTTGGTGGTAAGTCATTGAAGTTTTTCTCACATATGTGACAAGTATCCGAACTGTTATAAACTTCTTTTTCCTCCTCACTAAGCGGGGTCATATCAACTACCCTGTTATATATTTCCATAATTTCTATTGCTTCTTTTTGTAACATTTCAATAAATACTTTCGCAGCATCTGGACCTATATAACTAACAGGGGCTTTATAGTCCCCATTTGAATATTTGACATAGTAACAAAAACTCATTGGTTCATGCTTTTGATATTTTACTGTTTTACTACAATTATGCTCTATTTTTAACTTACATAAGATACATTCAAAGTCGGCAAATATGACAAATGGAACTCTTAATGATCGATTATAGTTTTGAAACTCTATTTGATTGTCGTATGGTTTTGGAAGTTCTATTCTAACAGCCTCATGCTCTTTACAATATAGCTCATGGTTTTTCAACTGTTTCTCATTTCGAAAGTGCCTCGTTAAACATCTATCACAAAAGTATAACTTCTCAGTATATTTTGTCACTTGACTTCTTATTAATCGTGATAGGTCTTTTATCCAACAAAAATGATTATTATTTTGATCATCTTTTATATATAATAAATTAACATGTTTTTCTTGCTTTGTTTTTGTGATTTGAAGTGGATATACATTATAGTTCTTGTCATAGCTGTAAACATTGATAGAAATGTTACTTCTTCTTTCAAATTTTGGAATATCTTTTAATTGTACTGGAAATTCAATGTTATCACAATATTTCTTTTCTAATTTACCAGCAAGTCGTTTATAGTGTGAAGGTCTTTCAGGATGTATTTCAACAGGTTTTAAGTAACTTGCAATAGAATACAAGAAACATTTATTGTCTTTATTTTTATCATTAATCACTGCTTTCTTAACTTGAATTGGTTTAGGAAGTTCAATATAGGAAGAAGCTCTTAATGGTACATATTTGTTTAATCTGATTTGTAAGTATTTAATTTGGTGTAATGTCCATTCTGATCCTCTACCTTCAAATTCTTCCATTTCTCTACGAAGATTTTGTTTTGCATAAGATATATATTCATTTAAGTCAGTTGATTCTAATATTCTCTCGTTCGATGTATTGAAATTGCGCTCTTGTATTTCTTTATCTTTAATATAGTCACAAATAAAAACGAGATTTACTTTAACAGAGTGGAATTTTAATTCTTCTTTGATTTTGTTAATAGCAACTCTCCCACTTGTGTCTAAAAATTTTATTGGGTCTTTATATCCACCTACGTTTTCAACTTTAATAGTTTGTAAACGCTTCTTGAGTGCTGTTTCTTCTAATTCTATCTTAATTGGTATACGTGCTGGTTTCGTTCCTTCAATTACTTCTTGTTTAAATGGGAATATATTTCTAATTTGTCTTCTGCTTTGTTCATCATCATATTGTTTAAGAAGGTTTATTAGTTCTGCTTTTCTTAATCGGGAATATCTTCTGATTCCCCTCTCTTTACATTGTCGTCTTAACTCTTTTACAGTAAATTTACTATAATTACTCATCTTATTTACTATATAGAAAATCTTTATCACTATCGTTTTTTATCTTCACCAGATTATTTTTAGTCATTTTTGTACTATTTTTACTTCCATATATCCTAATACAACACTTAACATTGTACACTCCTGCCATTGTCTACATATTACGCGTTGTATTAGAACACGACTTTCATGGGAATAACCCATCAAAGTTACATATACACATATTAAAATTAAATCATTTTTGTAAACTTACTCATCATCGTCATAATCATCACTACCATATTTATATTCATCATCACTACTCAAATCAGATTATTTTTGTTGCGTTATTAATAATTCTTTTTCCTTTAACAGTATTTGTTTCTCTAATAGTGCTGCTAAGAGTTTAAGATAATGATGAATTAGTTTAAGTCTATCATGTAATAAATCAAAATCTTTCTCCATATTTATTATATAGAAAACCAACAAAAATGAGATAAATTTAAACAATCTAAGAATTAAAACGAACAGGTGAATATGACTAGTGCTAAGGAAATATTATCTTACAAACCTATATTTGATTGTGTATGTAAATATTTAGATATTGGTGGTTATAATGATGAAGACAAAATAAATTTTAGCGTGTCCATAGGTATGTTAGATCATTTGTTCAAGAAAGCCACTAAAGAAAAGAACTCATTTCTTATACAAAACATTCTCTATGCAAACGTTATGAATTTGTCTGATGAGATGCTAGATTCATTGAGCGATGAACAATGGTTATCTATAGGTTATGATGATTATGAGGAGGAATATAACTATGATCACATTACAGAAGACTGTACGCAAATATCAGGAGAAAGTTAATATGAGTAAAATATGTTCATGGAAAAAGTTATCAGAAGAGTTTATAAGAGAATTAGCTGATAAAGTTGATTGGGAGAATATTTCGAAAAGCCAAGACTTATCAGAAGACTTTATAAGATAATTTGCAGATAGAGTTGATTGGAAAGAAGTATCGTTAAATCAAAGCCTATCTGAAGAATTTATTAATGAGTTTATAGACAAAGTTGATTTTGATGCTATATCTTATGGAAGCAAACTCTCTGAAGCCTTTATACGAAAACATGCAGATAGAGTTGATTGGTGGAGCTTATGTAGGACTCAGCAATTATCAGAAAACCTTATAAGAGATTACGCTGACAAAGTAGATTGGAGAACGATTTCAATATTTCAAAATTTAACAGAAGAATTTATTGTAGAGTTCAAAGACCGCGTTTATTGGGATAGCATTACAATTTATCAAGACCTTTCTGTAGAGTTTATATATTTATTTAGACATTTTGTGGATTGGAGAGTTATAAGAAAATGTCATAATAATTCTGATTTAGGTAGTATATTGAATTTAACATTCGATGTTACAACAGATGGTTTGTTTAATGCTTAACTAATTACCTTTTATAACTATTATTAGATATAAACGTCACCTTAATTATTAGATATTAACCAAATTTCTTCTGATAGGAATATCCAAAACTCATTATCCTTGCCTTAACGAATATCTAAATACGAAACTTAATGTTAATTATCTCTTATACTTAAAAACAAATCAATAACAAACTCATCATCTTCTTCTCCATCCACATTCTTTAGGTCTACATGACAACCATGCGAAATAACAATCATATTTTTTAATTTTATTTAGAAGGTTAATACCTGTATTCGCCTTTTATGGTTATTATTCCATAAAAGACAACATTTATATTTACATTACAACATTACTCTTATCTACCCAACTATTATGTGAATCATCAAAACCTAACCATTTAACGTATACTTTGTCACCTTTCTTTCTTAACACCTTTTCCACCAAGTATTTGTCTTTATGGTTCATCTTTAGTAGTTCTGGCTCGTAAAATCTACCATGTACATCTTCTTCTTCTAAATCTTTAATTTTATACGTAGGTGGATTAGATGGAATAACTTCGCTAATAACAAATACTTCTGTTGACCAATTAGGTGTATATCCTTTCTCAAATAACCCTCTCGACTTACTTATACGAACATAATCACCTAATTTGTATTTGGGTTTAACACGCTTATATTCTTTCTTATACACTTTCTCCAATATTGTTCGCTCATTCTTCTTGTTAACTTCTATAGGTTTTAAACCAATTGTTCTATGTACTCTATTATTATACTCACTAACCAATGTTGGTAATATCTCTATCCATTTGTAATTCCCTTGTGTTGTAAACCTTTTCCACATGTTTTGTTTAAGTGTTCTATTAAATCTCTCAACAACAGAAGCTTTCTTACCACTATAGGTTGAGTAATGATTAATCCTATTTTCCTCCATTATCTTCTTAAGCTCTTTATTGTAAAACTCTTTGCCTTGATGAGTTTGTAAGTTACTAGGTTTTCTTGTTCTTAATATGGATTCGAATGCTTCTGTAACATTCTTACCACTCTTATCCTTAACAGGAACAGCAAACGCATATTTCGAAAACACATTCATAATCGTTAGCAATTCTTATAGCCTTTATTTAATTTGGAAACACCTTTTAACACACCACTATCCATTTCCACAAGATCAGCTTGCCAAAGATCATCGATACCTTTTATAACCACTTAGTCTGTCAAAGTTTTTTCTAGATGGTTTGTGAATTTCTTCTATAATGTCTTCTCTAATACCTTTACCATCATATAGTCAATCTTTCTTTTTAACGAATTGAGTTTTAGTAACACCGCATACAGAACAAATACCTTTCTTTAGATATCTTCCATTCTTTGTTTGTTCAATTCTAATGGTATTTTTCTTCGTATCTGTTAATTTCTTACATTTAACACAGTACATCATCATTATTTATTGTATAGAAAATCAACAAAATAATTAAAATTTATCACTACTAATACTATACTTTTAACATTATCATCATCATCACTTGATTCGTTTTCATCTTCATCTTCTATTTCTATATACATAATAATCAATAATAATTTACCTTCTTTCAAATTAGAATCTTTGGTTGGTCTAATTGTTAACTGATCATGTATATTAAAGTGTAATGGAAAACTTTCAACTAAAGCGTCATTTAAAAATAGGTCTATAAGATGTTTATTAAGACTTGATGCTATATGCATTAACCTACCTCTATAAAGAAATTTGTAAGCAGCAGCTACTTATATACATAAAAGGCTGGTTTCCCAAGATCATCTTCTGCCAATCGACATGGAAATTCAACAATTTCTTTTCCTGTAAGTAAATTAAACTCTTATTTCACTGATTCAAGCTGTTCTAATGTTACAACATCTTGTGTATCAATAGCATTAGATACATTAACCAATCTTTTGTTCTTAAAATCAACCCAGGATGTGTAATTTGACGTAAAAACTTCTCTAGATTCTTCTTTTATACTTTTAATGTTACCAAAAATATCCATATTTATTATATAGCAAACGTCTTTAGGAAAGCTCCCTTTCTATGTACATTACAACAAACAATAATTGACCTTCTTCCATAGCTGAATTTTTATTTGGTTTAATTGTGATGATATCGTTCTTGTTAAAGCTAAAAGGTAAATTTTCAATCAAAGTATCACCTAAATATATATCTACAAAGTATTTATCCAAACTTAATTCCATGTGCATTATTTTCCCACTATAGAGAAATTTGTAACCATTAGAGAGATTAAATATTCTAAAGACTGGGTCTTTAACATTCTTAGTTCCCAATCGATATAATAGAGGTATAGTTTCTTTGCGCATAATCAATTTAGTAGTATCCATCCAATCTTTTGAAAATCTTTCTTTATGTATGTGTCTTGTAACGTTTCTAATGCATCTTCAAATCGTTTTCTATCGTTCTCTAATTGAGCTTCTATTGACCTAAGTTGACTTACGCTAACAACGTCATTTAAATTCTCCAACAATTTTAATTTTTCTTCACTAATATTAACATCTCCTTTTCTATCTTTGACATTACCAAATATATCCATACTCATTTATTATACAGAAAATGCCCATCCTAATTTTTCAAAACATTTCTTTAACATCTCTATTTGTTTAGGTGAGTGTTTAAAATCAATATCGACATGAACATCATGCTTTTTTAACAGATAGTACAATACACATTTTAAGTTAATAAACAATACTCTTTTCGGATACAGTTCTATAAAGGTCTCGTGTAAGTTTTCAAACTCGTTTATAAGTGTTTCTTCCATATGTTGTAATTTTATATGTATAAATAAGAGATTTATTTGAGTTTTTTGTTACAATTCCTTAGAGTTGTGCCATCTACAAGACATTCGATAGATAGTAAATTTATTTCTCTATTGATTGTCGTTTGAATTTTGAAAATCGGTTAATAAACAACGGAGATATAGCGGTTTCAAAATATTATCCTTAAAGGTAGGCAGCCAGCTGGACACTAAAAGAATTGGAGATTTATTTCTCTGTCGAATGTCGTTTGAATTTTGAAAATCGGTTAATAAACAACAGAGCTATAGCGATTTGAAAAATACTACCCTTTCAATACACCACTAATGACAGGGTTGGTTATCGTGTTCAAAAAATTGTCGTGTTTACCTTATTTAGTACTAGTTCATTTGTAATAGTTTCAGAGCTTAATTCGTAATTTTAACAATTTTGGAAAAAACATGTTAAAAATATTAGTTTCCAACCCTGTTTGTCACGTGAAGGCAAAAATCATCACGTTACAACTAAGAATTTTAAAACTTTTTCGATTGTGAAGAGAGAGAGAAAATTGTAAGTATATAACGTGACAGAATTGGTATTGTTATTACTACACTTAAATATGCTGCTTGATTACTAAAAAGAAAGAGAAGAAAAACATGCATGACTGCCTGAGGGGATGCAACTTGTTACTTAAAAAGAAACAAGTTCTCCTTTACATTGTTACTACAATTATGTTCATATGGAAGTCACGCTTCAAAAAACAAAGGAGAATGATCGTAAATCTCATGTACATTTATACTCTTTTTTTCTCTCAACTGAATATAGGTATATGCGTGTGGCGAATGTGTATATATGTACGTAACAGTGAATCAACATACTTAACTTTAAGTTCATATTACTCAGCTATAAGTAGACCGATTTCGATCAAACAAAAACTATCTTTTCAATCAAAGACAGCGCTATAAGTTATAAGTTTTAGATGTAAGTTTTTATGATTTTAAATGTTATAAAAGCCTATGAGATCTCACTTTGGGTTATCCTTCTGTGTTAAAGTACAATAGTCAGTGGTGGCTTCATATTTTTTTTGGCAGTTAGGGAGTGGAAGGAGAAAAGTGTCCTAGAACATACATACATACCCTACTGTGCTACTTATTTAAAAGGATTCTTATGATTATGCGAGACCTATGAGTGGTCCTGTAATCCAGTTGCCTTGGTTATAAGATAGTGTAAATTGGAGAAAGTGTGATGTGATTATGCACGATTCTGTTAGGACTCAGCTCTTGCACCAGATTACAATTCTTATGTGGTTCTGAGTTAGTGTAAATATGTTGAGCAGACATGTCAGACTCAGTGGCTTAAGTGGGCTAAATAGTCATGTGTACAAAAGAACAAGCCATAAGAAAAGAAGTCATTTTATACCTAATGATATATTTAAAAGTAAATAAATGCGTACAGTCTTATCTCAGGCTTGCTCAACCTATTTCATATCACGACCCCCGTTTTATCACATCTTGCCAGCGACTCCCGTACGTAGTTTACGGTTGCAATGTGCATCTTGATTATTGCTGCTTTGCGCTTACAGTTGCATGCTTTGCGCTTAGGTAATATGTAACCCTCACACATATTACTCTGCAAAGAATAACAAAGGATCCAAAACAAAATCGACCCCTTTCCAACTATCGACGAAATCATTTCTCTATTGTTGATTTACCAACAAATACAGAACAGCTATTACGAATTGTTGTGTGCCCTTTGTAATTCTCCTGGCACCACCGAGAAAATAATCAATTTTCTAGCATTTTGAATTATATTTCAATATTGAGTTTTGATGTATTTGTGCTTTTCAGTATATATGTTTTATTCAGTTTCATTTCTCATTTATTACAACTATTCTTTTATTAAGGATTCTTTATTTGTTTAATATTCTTCACTGTATTTGAGAATATCTAAAATAATAAATTCAAAATAATAGTTAAAAGTATAACTCCGCTACTAGGTCACAATAGAAGGGTTTGGTGCAAGAAGGAGGAAGCTCCACTTTGTGCCGCTATTGAGTTGCACACCCTGTCACATATAGACCAAAAAAGCGCATGCATTGGTGTGTTTTCTGGTCAGTTGTATTTGATACCCCATAACCTAACACAAGCTTAAATATTGTTTGGTTTCGGTGAAAACTGAATTTTTAAAACGTTTTTTAAATTTGCTACAGTCTGGAAAAAGTGGAGCTGCCTCCTTATTCCACCAAAGTCTTCAATTATTTTTTCCCACTTCCTTTCGCAACCCCCAAGGGATCCCAGCTCTCTAGTTGAGAAACCTGCCTTACCTGAGACAGTAGTTCTTTAAAAAAGAAGTAAAATAAAGAAATCCAGGTAAAAAAAATAGAACGTCACACTGCAATATTTCGACATATAGATTTCATATATTTAAACGTCCTATTTTATTAAACTAAGATTAGCATGCCACTAATTATTTATCCACACATGTGAAATGCATGTTAATTCCATATAAATTACTGAAATCTAGCATACCATGGAGTGACTCGTGGGACGTTAATCTGAACAACAACTTAATTTTTTGTTTGATTATAATATCTTTTAATATAGGAAGATAATAATTATCCAGTTTTTCTAGTTCAATTATGTACACCTTGTCTCAAAAAGGTTGAGCGCATTCTTTATTGCTGTTTCGAGGCAAAAATTTTTCTAAGTCCAACTTCGGGTATCTTCGGGAAAAAGTAAACCAGGTTCGAACCTCAAAGCCAACCTTTGCAATCGGGAAAAATCTTGCAGATGTGTTTTTCTTCTTTTAAATATAATAAGACTTGTTACCAATTATATATAAAAAAGCAACATTGATTGAAATACTTAATGATACAATATTTCGAAACTGTATTAATGCCAGCACATGCTTGTTTGTCATTTTGCTCTCCATACTTAATGGAATATTTAGATACTAAACGAATCTTTCCATATGTAAAAGAATGGTGAAAGTTGAGACATAGAACATTATTCTCTCTTGAGTACTAAAATAAAAGTCAAAGTAGAACAAAAACAGCGTTTGCAGTGGATATGAATGTAATTATTATCTTAAATACCGTTATATATCGCTAGAATTATTATTCGTGGAGCGCTTGTGTTAGCTCAGTGGTACGCCGTTGGATTTGAAATCGTAAGGGTGAGGGTTCGATTCCCATCTGAGTCAATGTTTTTTTTATGAAATTCTATTTTCCGCAATGCATGAAAAATTATATAAAATAATTACATTAAAATACGTCAGTTGTATATGTATAACATATAATCATTGCAGAACATAGTGATTATTGTTTAAAATATAACAGGTGTTCACAGTACGTTGATATTCTATGATATATGTGAATGTTAAATACAAATTAAGAAAATAATATCATCGCAATAAATAAATTATGTAGTGTATTTATTTGCAGCTATTTGTTATATAGGGGTAACTTCTGAACATTCGTATTACAGCATGTCATTGATATTCTTGAAAAATTATCCGAGGCATAAAAAGAGGGTATAAACAGAGAATCGAAAGTCGGAACGCTCGCAAGAAATGCATGAACCCCAAAGGTCACGTGAGCAGACTGGAATTGTCCTTATGAAGCATGCCACAGCAGAAGGTCTTTAGATAGATTTTCAACTCAATATCTGATATATGCTTTAGCAATGTGGAAGTGGTGATGCCTTTGGTCGCTCTCTCTCACTTTCTCGCTCGCTCACTCTGTATTTATATATATGAAAGTGGATGTATGTGTGTGTTTCGACATAATTCTGATATATCTAGAGCAATTTTAACCATATTTCTTACAATCTGGAAAAGAGTACTATCGGGATATATATCAAAAATGCTAGAAAAGGATCGATATTAGTATCGAATCCATAGTTTCATGGTCGCTTAGGTAAACAGTTCTACTTTCAATTCAAGTCCAATTCAGCTCCCATTAGCACCCAGGGTGGTTACGTAGCGACAAAAAAATATCGAAATCAACCAATATTAGAGTCGAAGCGTAAGTTTTCAGTGCCGCATTTCCCTATTAGTCCAACTAGGCCCGTGCCTTTAGGGCAACATATTTGAAGAGCGCAAAGTTTAAAATTTTAATTTTTTTCGTATGAA
Organism: Thermobia domestica; assembly: GCF_964235325.1. NCBI lineage: Eukaryota > Metazoa > Arthropoda > Insecta > Zygentoma > Lepismatidae > Thermobia > Thermobia domestica. The sequence continues at coordinate 212,455,884 of NC_137456.1, read as the reverse complement.
AAAGTTAAAAAAATCGAGAGCAAATATAGTATTTCATGAGCAGTCCTCTTTTACTATTCTAATATATTTAATGATAGCGTAAGAAATCTGAAAATAATTCAGAACATGTTTCCCATTTATTTTTTGTTACGTAATTGTAGCTGTAGCATCTAGTGAGTGGTATTTAACTGCAATAAATTCACTAATTAAGCATATTCGAATTAAGTTTTATTTGTAAGTTAGGGATCAAGGGACGGAGAAATGTGTAGTTATTGGGGGCGCCGAGAGCAAAAGTGCGTAGGGACGCCGAGCTTCTAAATGCAGCACTGTTCGCTAAATTAATTGGTAGAAATTTTAATGCCATTTAAGACCAAATTTAGTCCTAGCAGTGGCAGTATCCGTTTGCTGTCCTAGGAGGAATGAAAGGGACTGACATCAAAATTATAAAAAAAGACCTACATTAGTGTCGAATCTATAATTTTGGGGGTCTCTTAGGTAAAGATTGGAACTTCAGATGCCATGTAAGTTAAGCTTTCATTAACACAACGAAGGAGTTTGTGAAATTTGTGACATGTAGAAATAATTGAAAATAACCAATGTTAGTATACAACCCATATCTTTCGTGGTCGACAAGTTCATTGGGAGCAGTTCTGATGACCTTTAAGTTTAAGTTCAACTTCCAGTAAGAGTAAGATCCCCCAGCACATCTAATAAGGAGAGCGTAGTTCTGGAATGTCTGGGACAACCTTTACCAAACTTGGGGGACATATTACTTTCAATCTAAGAAGAAAATATTGTAGTAGTATGAAGTTATGGAAGTTGGGAGGTGTGACATGTAAAAATAATGTAAAACGACTGATCTTAGTGTTTTATCCATAATTTTCTCAGTCGTTGAGATGGACAGTGATGCTCCCAATGGAGGTTACATCCAAATTCATCCCCATCTTCACAGGATGATGGCCTGGGAGAGCTAAAAATAAAATCTCAAAAATTACTTAAATATTTGTCGATTTCATAGTTTTCGGGGTGAGAAAGCGTTTCTAATAACTTTGGAAGGTAATTTGGACCCACGTCAAGATGAGCTTTTTAATCATATCAATTTCTCACCTTAAGAAGAAATTACCATTACAATTATGATATTAAGCCAACCTTCGCAACCGATGAAAAAATTATGTGGATGTATGTTTCGTCTTTTAAATGAAACGAGACATGTTAAAATCAAAGATGGAGTGGGTCAGTGGGTCGGTTGGTAAGTGGGTGAAATGGGTCAAGATTTGTGAGTGGATCAGTGAATCGTGGGTCAAAAGGACGTGACCTACTGCGAAACACCACTCACCGTGACTCACACTGGCCCACCTGGTGGCCACCCTTTTAGTCCAAAGATATTTCGTCCAAAGACATTTAATCCAAAGACATTTGGTCCAATGGACAATTCGTCCAAATGACATTTCGTCCAAAATACAATTGGTCCAAAGGACATTTCCTCCAGGGATGTTTAGTTCAAAGCACATTTCGTCCAAAGAACATTTGGTCCGGTAACGCTTGGGGGTCAAGGGTTTGTTTCTATTAGAAGAGTAAAAGTGATTCATATAACATTATGACTCAGTAACTTCTTGTTTCTAAAGGAAATTTGAAATAGAGATTTATTCCGCAATTTTCATTTTGATAGAACAAATAATGCTGAGATATTCAGAAAAACGTAAACGCCTGAAAACAACATGGAAAGAGGGAAAGGTTGTAGTGTGAAATATGTTGCTGTAATAACTGCTAACATGACATCTAAAATTTTCATGTTGTGAATGAAATAGTTCTAAAATAAGTACTGGTAACTAAAATTAATGGAGTTTAAATTTGAGTAAGTTAAATATTAGGTATTCAAACTCTTGTGTTAGAAAAGTGAAAAATTATGTGTCAAGTATCTTTGAAGAAATACTGAGAATAGAAAAATACACATGTGTGAAATATATTCTTAGTGTCCAAAGATAATACTCTTAAACAGTCACATTCTTGGCTGCAACATTGTGAAAAGTGATTGACAAATATAAGATGAAAGTTGGAACATTTCGTGTAGAATATACGTATCTTTTCAGGTTAACCACAAGTCTGGTTTCTATTTGTAGACTATTGATAGTGTGTAACTTCGGCAGACGTTTCTACATAATTAGTGAGTTGTATGACAAACCAGAATTGTTAACTTGTCTTGTATTTTTATTTCAGTGTTACTCCTTATGCAAATATAGTATATACTTTTGCTTTCATATTAATTTTCTCGGTACAGCAAAGTACATTTAAGATATTCATTGCAAAGTCTCTAACAAAATACAAGGTTCACATGACCATGCGGAGGCAATGCTGTCCGCAAATGAAGAGGAAGTATGCTCTTCAAAGGGTTGTTTATCATTTTGGGAGGTGAATTCCTTAACCAACGAAGCTACAACTGTATTTCTGCGAAGCTAAAACTGTATTTTTGTAAAATTATTAATGAAAACAAAGAAAGGTGGCCATTTAGTTTTCAGGCGTTTACGTTTTTTCTGAATATCTCAACATATATTTGTTTTATCGAAAAGAAAATTGCGGAATAAATCTCTATTTCAAAATTTCCTTTAGAAATAAGAAGCTACACAAGTAACACTTCCCAAGTGTAACACTCCAATTTTGATAAAAATTTGGCAGCCAGATACTACACATAAAATAAGTAAATACGTGTTTTTTTATTTTCTGCTGAAAAACGATTTTAGGGGACAAAAGCCCCCACCCAAAATTTTGAAAGTTGTCGCTCGAAAGGCAAGAAGAAGTGGATCGAAATGAATGAAATCGTGTACAAATATTGTAGACGAAAAATGAGGGAATACGAGTTTCGTGTTTTTCTAGAAAGAATGGTTGGGTGGGGCGCGGATCCCTCCAAACCTTTGCTCATGAAATATCAAAAGTGCTAGTAACAGTATGTCAGAAGTGCCTAAATTTACATGAAGAATTGCAACCAAACTTTGTGTATGGACAATATGCAAAAAATAAATGAACACGGGTTTTTTATTTTCTGCGAAAAAAGGGTTATAGGGTGCAAAACTCCCACCCAACGTTTTGAAAGTTGAAGCCCGAAAGCCAAGAAGAAGTGGACCGAAGTGAATGAAATTGTATGTAGATATTGGATACGTAAAATAAGGCCTTTCGCGTTTCACAAGTGTCTCCATCTGATTTGTTCAAATTTGGCGGATCAACAACAAGCACAAACAGTATAGTGTATTTTATAGCATTTCAGGAGGCACCTTTAACCCTTACAATGTTTCTCCGCATAAACAAAAACACTTGTCGATTAATTTCTTGTTTGCTGTTGATGTGCCAAATTTGAAGCAAAACGGATAGGGATACTTCAGAAACACGAAAGACCTTATTTTATATAGGGTCTCTAAAATGTCTACCCACAATTTCATTTGCTTTGGTCCACTGCTTCCTGCGCTATTACGGTAATATTTACTTTTTTTCGGAGAAGGCCTAGGCCCCAACACTGTTTTCCGCACAAATTAAAACACGTTTCGTGTATTGTTTTGCGAATTGTCCCTATACGAGGTTTCGTTGCAATTCTCCATACTCTTTAAGAACCTCTGACGTATAATTATTTGCACTTTTGACATTTCGTAATCAACAGTTTAAAAGGTCCGTGATATACGCAACCTTTTTTTTTAAAGGAAAATACGAAACCCAATTACCTCAATTTACGTCTACAATATCTGTGCACAGTTTCATTCAATTCTGTACACTTCTTCTTGCTTTTTAGGCCTCAAATTTCAAAATTTTTGGTGGGGGATTTTGTCCCTTAAAACCGTTTTTCCTCAGAAAATAAACTCGCATTCGTTTATTTTTTGCGTATTGTCCCTACACAATAGCCGTTCCAATTCTTCATGTCCTTTAAGCACTTCTGACATACTGTTATTCGCACTTTTGATGTTTCACGATCAAAGTTTTGTAGGGGTCTGTGTCCCACCCAAACCTTTTTCTTTTTTTCAGGAAAATACGAAACCAGTATTCCCTCATTTTATGTCTACTATATCTCTGCACAATTTCATTCACTTTGGTTCATTTCTTGTGACCTTTTGGGCCTCAAGTTTCAAACTTTTGGATGGGGGCTTTTGCCCCCTAAAACCGTTCTTTCGCAGAAAATAAAAAAACGTATTTATTTCTTTTTTACGTATTGTCCCTACTCAAAATTTCGTTGCAATTCTTCATGTTCTTTACACACATCTGACATACTGTTATTAGCACTTTTGATATTTCGTGATCAAAGGTTTGGAGGGATCTGTGCCCCACGTAACCATTTTTTGCAGGAAAATACGAAACACGTATTCCCTCATTTTACGTCTGCAACATCTATGCACAATTTCGTTCACTTCGGTCCACCTCTTCTTGCCTTTCGGTCGTCAACTTTCAAAAGTTTGAGTAGGGGCTTTTGCCCCCCCTAAAACCACTTTTCCGCAGAAAAAACACGTATTCGTTTATTTTGTGTGTAGTATCTACCTGCCTATTTTTTCGAAATTGGAGTGTTACACTTGGGAGGTATTACTTGTGAGTCATAATATTATATGCATCACTTCTACTGTTCTAATAGAAGCAAACCCTTGACCCCCAAGCATTACCGGACCAAATGTTCTTTGGACAAAATGTGCTTTGAACTAAACATCCCTGGACGAAATGTCCCTTGGACCAATTGTCTTTTGGACGAAATGCCCTTTGGACCAAATATCTTTTGGAACAATTGTGTTTTGGACGAAATGTCCTTTGGACCAATTGTCTTTTGCACCAATTGTGTTTTGGACGAAATGTCCTTTAGACGAAATGTCCCTGGACCAAATGTGTTTGGACTAAATGTCTCTGGACGAAAATCCTTTGGACGAAATGTTCTTTGGACCAATTGGCTTTTGGACGAAATGTCCTTTGGACCAATTGGCTTTTGGGCGAAATGTTCTTTAAACCAATTGTGTTTTGGACGAAATGTCCTTTGGACCAAATGTCTTATGGACGAAATGTCCTTTGGACCAATTGTCTTTTGGAGAAAATGTTCTTTGGAGAAATTGCCCTTTGGACCAAATGTCCCTGGACCAAATGTGTTTGGGCTAAATGTCTCTGGACGAAAATCCTTTGGACGAAACGACCATTGTATATCGTAAAGGTCAGATCCACCGATATTGTAACAGAGCGGTTCTTGAGCGATTGACGGTAGGAATTCAAATTCCGATAAGTGAAAATTTCACAGTCTTGTTTTATTTCAAGTGTAATCTCTTTAGTCAATGGAGAGAAGGACGTGGATCATGGGTCAGAGTTGATTACGTTGGTGGGTCGGAGTTGGTCACAACGGTTCAGAGTGGTTCATAGTTGGTTGTGGGTCAATTCTGTATTCTACCATTAATTTCATAATTCGCAGTCACCCTGTCCTTTAGCTTAAAGACACAATCGTAGAACGTAGAATTTAATATTAGTGATGTAATAAACTCATAATGGGTCGCTTCTTGTTTTGCCTTGGTGCATTATACTTTTGCAATGGTAAGACAAGTGTTTACCTCTTCTGGGTAGTCTCACAGTTTCACATTTGTAGAGGTGGTCAAGGAGTTTTCAATGAAGGATTTATTACCATCTTGAACGCTCGCTATTTTGCACAAGTTAGCATAAAGACTCGGGACTCTTACCATTTTTTAAAAATTTTAGTAATACTTTTAAATGACATACTACTTGATTCCCCTTACCATTTTCTAATTTTGAGTTGCACCCCTCCTGAGACCCACCGGGGAACTTTGGGGCAAATCTTTTTCCTCGACACGGGGTACCTTTGAAATTATAAAATATATGTTTTCCGGTGTTGACATCTGTTTCATCGTTTCAGACTTTTATTAGTGTCAACGGGCTTCAAGGATACCATGCTTCTTTATTCTCTTAGTTTTCAGATACAAGTCACCCCGTCGTGGACCACCGATGCGCAACTGGCGACATTTAGCCAAAAGTTGGTGATCCCGCAGCTACGATCCGTGGTGGCCCCACTTCGGTTTTGAAAATTATACCACCAGCGGTAGAGACTCAACGAAACGCCAACGAACCACAAAATTTCTCCCCCCAAATATGTTAAATCGCCCATATGCTTGATTTGTTTATATTCAGGTGAGTGTAAAACACACTAGGGGAAAAAAGCAAGTGTCCCAAAGTGGGCGCGAACATTCAACCTTAAGTTTACTTGCCGCATATTCTTCTGACTTCGCCACGGAAACGATGAAGAAAATCTCGCTTGTAGAAGGATAAATTATTGAGGTCTTAATTTAGCCAATCAAACAAATCCCTCTATCTCGAGTTCTGTGAGATGGTACTGTGAACCGTTTCGAGATTTATTGCTTTCTGGTGGGGTACTATCTATGTGCAAAATTTGAGAAAATCGCCGACGCGCACCTTCGGAAACTCTCCTCTTTAGTGCAATGTTGACAAGAGATGGTGTGGGTCAATGAAACCTTGATCCACAAAATACTGACCCACTACACATCGTGACCCACAATGACTCAACACCCAACGTGACCCATTCACCCACCATGACCCACTCTGACCCACCACCAACTATAAACAACTCTGAACCATTGTGACCAACTCCGACCCACTAAAATACATCGTCATTAGATTTGATCCATTATCCACGCCATCCTCTCTACTGACTTAAGAGGTTATATTTGTAATAAACCAATTTTTTCCAGTAGTTAGCTCCTCTAAAAACTCATAGCCTGCATCTTAAAAGGCAAGCAGTAAGTCCTATTGCCATTGTTACAACTGGAAATATCAAAATCCAAAAGAGCCTGAACTTCTTTCTTCATTACAACCAAATGAAAAAAAGAAGAAAAATGGAGGTCTTGAAAGTAAAACGTAGACAAAGTTGCCAGTGTTCAGAAAATGCTATCTAGAAGGCACTGAGCAGAATGGGTTGGTGGGTCAATGGGTCAGTGTGAGTCACAGTGATGGTGTTTCGCAGTGGGTCAAGCCTTGCTGACCTACGATCCACTGACCCACTCATAAATCTTGACCCATTTGACCCTCCGACCAACTCAATCTCTGATTTTACATTTAGTATATCATTTAAAAGACGAAACATACATCTACACAATTTTTTCTCGATTGCGAAGACTAGCTTGATAATATACTAGTTGAGATGGTAATTTCTTCTTAAGGTGAGAAATTGATATGATTAAAGAGCCCATCTTGAAGTGGTTACAAATTACATTCCAAAGTTATTAGAAACGCTTTCGCGACCCCAGAAAACTATTACTTCGACAAATATTTAAGTAAGTTTTTACATTTTATTAATCATATCTCCAAGCCCCTCATCCTGTAAAGATGGGAATGAATTTGGATATAGCGCCATTGAGTGCCTCACTACTCATCTCAACGACCGAGAAAACAATGGATAACACTCTATAATCAGTTATTTTACACTATTTTTACATGCCACTCTTCCCAACTTCAATCCCTTGAGGTATCTGAATTCCACAATATTTTTTCCTTAGATTGAAAGTAATATGTTTCCCATGTTAGGTAAAAGTTGCTCCAGACATTCCGGAATTTCGCTGGAATATACACGTATAATACATCAAAACATTTAGAGCTGTGTGAGCAATGCTTTTGATGTTGCTCCTATAAATTCAAAATCCAGGAGGCATAGTCGCTCATACCAAAATGTGGCATTAAATGACATTGTGTTTGTAACAGTGTCACGAACTCAAACTATGGATTTGACACTAATCTCAGTCACTTGAGACATTTTATTTTTCATCCTTTATCGCCCGCCATAATAATGGGTTTTGAATCAATTAAATTGATTTTGAGATTAACGTCCCGTCAGCAGTGAGGCTATATGAGACGTAGACCTACTAATTAACACGAACTACATGAGCTCTCGCTGGGGGCCGAATCTGGGTCTCCCACATCGAAAGCGTGTACGCTATACGCTTAACCACAAAGGAGCTTTACGATGAGAGTTAAATTTGGACTTTAACGCTTTCGGAGTTGTAATTATTAATTTCTGCAACAACGAGAACTATGGTTTCGACACTAATATCGATCGCTTTTACTTTATATATATTGGCGGAGAGAAAGGGACCACATCCATATACAAAAGCCTTGCAGATTATTGAACTGAAATCCTTTGGAAAGAAATCCTCTTCTGCCTTCTTTCTCGAGTATAAATAAGTCTCTTAGACATGACTTCGTGTTCGTAAATTTCCTGTTTACATAGTTTTGGGGATCGGGAGTTTTGTGTCTCTAACGAAGATTGGAGTTTGTATATTAAGTTCTGTTTATACCCGAATAGTCTCTTTACCTTTCAGAAAGCGTAAATCACTTGCTGTAATGAGAAAATTCAGAAGCAACTTCCGATGACAAATAGCTCCAAATAAATACACTACATAATTTATTCATTGCGATGATATTATTTTCTTAATTTGTATTTAACATTCACATATATCATAGAATACCAACGTACTGTGAACAACTGTTATATTTTAAACATAATAATCGCTTTGTTCTGCAATGATTGTATTTTATATATATACAACTGACGTATTTTAATGTAATTATTTTATATATTTTTTCATGCATTGCGGAAAATAGAATTTCATAAAAAAACATTGACTCAGATGGGAATCGAACCCTCGCCATTACGATTTCAAATCCAACGGCGTACCACTGAGCTAACACAAGCGCTCCACGAATAATACTTCTAGCGATATATAACGGTATTTAAGATAATAATTACATTCATATCCACTGCAAACGCTGTTTTTGTTCTACTTTGACCTTTATTTTAGTACTCAAGAGAGAATAATGTTCTATGTCTTAACTTTCACCATTCTTTTACATATGGAAAGATTCATTTACGTATCTAAATATTCCATTAAGTATGGAGAGCGAAATGACAAACAAGCATGTGCTGGCATTAATACAGTTTCGAAATATTCTATCATTAAGTATTTCAATCAATGTTGCTTTTTTATATATAATTGGTAACAAGTCTTATTATATTTAAAAGAAGAAAAACACATCTGCAAGATTTTTCCCGATTGCAAAGGTTGGCTTCGAGGTTCGAACCTGGTTTACTTTTGCCCGAAGATACCCGAAGTTGGACTTAGAACATTTTTGCCTCGAAACAGCAATAAAGAATACGCTCAACCTTTTTGAGACAAGGTGTACATTTCTACTGTAGAAGATTGCAAGGAAAACATTTCATTGATGTTTTGTTTCAAATAAACCCAATTGTACTGCAGAAAAAGCATAACTCCGCGGGATGCATTGCAGCATACATTTAATAAGGTTTAACACATACAGAAATTACGAATCATGTTTTCGGAAGCTGAAGCTGAGAACTTAATTTGTATTAAGACTTCTTTATATGTCAAGTAAAATTAATTCACAGTATAAATTTGAAGTGTGGCCGACGTAGTACGAATTACTGTTACGGGTTTACAGAGAAGAAAGTCTAGTCTCTTATATATATTCCTCACTTTACCTGCCGCTAACTTTTCTATAACGTCCTGAGAATTCGTTTTTCAACTTGTCAAGTCATTAAGCTAGAATAGCTTACGACTTGTGGTTTAGTGAACAGAAATGAACATGTATAAGAATAATTGAAGTGAGCATTAATTTCTGGTCTTCGTGCCTCAGTGATAGTGCTCACCTCTCGTTCGTGGAGTTCCTGTTTCGATCTTAACTTTCCACCAAGTGTGGTTTGCGGTGAATAAACATGGGGGGCATGGATTTTCTCGGGGTTCTCACATTTTTACCCACTTAGTAGATCCCACCCTTATTCTTAATCCCATCATCAGTTTCTCCTTTAGCCACAGTGTATAATTGTAAGATATTTAACTAAAAAGTTATCTAAATAAATTGTTCATGTTAGTATTTAAGTATAATATAAAAGGAAATAATTTAAAAGGTAAGAGAAACTTAATAAAAAGAGTCTTGAAATGATCTCAATTACATTTTATGTAGTCTTCCTGTTCTTTTAAAATAGTCTTATTTTCTGAAGGCATTGCTTTAATAACAAATTTACCTGAATGAACTTAAGTTCCCGTTTTCATTGTAAAAGTTGAGGTTTGCATCCAAGGCGCTTGCCTCGCATAGAAACTCGAGTAGTTAATCGGATATCTCTCTGAAGTAGTAAAGTTACTATCATATGGGCTCGATGCTAGAAATGGACTTTTACTTCAATCAATCAAACAACTAAACGGTTTAAATTTGTAAGTTATAGCAAATATAATGTCTAAAGATTTCCAGTGAAGTAAATACTCTTTTAAAGCTAAATTATCAGATTTATTATGTAATTCTATATATTTGCAGGTTTTTCTAAATTCACCTTATGAACACCCACAGAAAATACGAAACTTCTTTATTTACCGACAGACTGCATATTCAAACACGCTCCTTTACAGCATTGAGTTGTTTTCTACTGTTAGTACTCCGAGTCTTAGAAAACTTACACTCAGACAGAGGAAATGTTTGTTTCGTGATGAGATGAAATTGGATTTAAGCTACCTATACAATGAGGAAGCATGTGCTTTACAGTGCAAATATAAAAGAACTATGGAAATCTGCGACTGCTGTCCACAAATATTTTACAATACAGGTAGGTAATACACCCTAGAAAATGTATTTGTTTCCAAACCTTTACACGAATTGAATTATTTAGATAAATGGAAGGTAGTACTAATAAAAAAAGATATACATTTCTAGTAATACAGGCTACAGTCTATTATTATATTAGTTACATTTTATTTGGTGCTTGCATTATTTCTAATGTATTTTGTTATTTTTTCTACCTAGGAAATGTGCTCACGTAACAATTTTTTTTAGAGGAAGTATAGCTAAGGGCATATAATCTGAAGTACTCACGAACTACCTCTATAAAAATTGTTGCGGAAGTACCGCAGAATTCTGAAACTTGGATATTTGGATAGGGCAGATACCAGTTGCTAAGTGAAGTCTTAACCCGACTACGGTAGGTCAAATAATATTGGACCTATGGGCTCTTAAAGTTCATTTTTTCATCTTTTCGGCAGCCTATAACTCCGAAACGAAGCATGTGTGCATCCAAATTGGTCTATACTTTTCGTCTTATCTTGGTGTCAGCAACCACCACTCAAACGTTGTCGGTATTGTTTCGAAACACCCTGTATATGAAAAGTTTTGGTGAAAACAATGATAACCCTCATTTTAAAACCGCGTGAGTTGGTTACACAATTATAACACTCATGTGAGCTGAATTGTTGACAGGCTTCAAGTTTGAAACAACAGCATATTCAGTATGCTGTTTCCTATCTTGAATTGTTTCCGCAATTCAGCTCATATGGGTGTTATTATTGTTTTTCTGTACCAACTCACGCGGTGTTAGAAATGAGGGTTATCATTGTTTCCCCCCGAACTCTTCATATATATATATATATATATATATATATATATATATATATATATATATATATATATATATATATATATATATATATATATATCCAGGGCCGGATCCAAGATTCTCTGAGGAGGGGAGGTTGCACCAATAACTACCTGTACATTTTCATTAAATTTGAGCTTTTTAAAATGCCTTTAGGCATCTGTGATGTGAATGTGGAATTCCTTTGGAAATGCTAAGTATCTGCTCTCGATGAATTCTCCTCCTTCAACTGTCAGAAAATTGACTTTTAACTATTGATTTTGCAAAACTCACTGCTAGCTTCACACTTTAGGTAGTGTATATTTACAACGAACGGGGTGCATGTGCACCTTTGCATCCCCCTAAACGAGGCCACACACACACACACACACACACACACACATATATATATATATATATATTCATCCTCACGGCATTGTCAAGGCTCTATATTTGTATTTTACATTTAAAGTTGCAACCGGGTGTCTCTGACTGCCGTATTCGGTAGCTCGATCATCACCCCTGTTCTTCGCGCGCAGAGTCATTGGAAGAACTGAAAACGTACTCTGTACACAAACAGTTTATGGTTGTGAACTCGGAAAGCCTGGTACTCTGCTTGTCAAGGTCAAAAAGTGGGAGAAAAAATGATGTGTAAAATGTAAAGAGGGTGCAACAGTGTCTGATGCTTGTAAGGGAACATATTCATTTGTAGTTCGTGCACATTCCGCCTGTAGCGCTACTGTGCCACAACGTATATTGTAACTGTATAACTCTTGTACACCGCTAGTAGGTCTATTGGCGTTAGTGACGACCGAAACTATGTTGTCAGCTCTGACTGCGATAAGGCACTGCCGTGCTGCTTTTGCTTTTCTTTTTTCCCCTTTTTCATTTGTGAGACGCCAAACATGTTGTTTTTGCTTGTTGCACGCGCTGAACGGGTTCCTGCGAGCGAAGTATTTAAGAAGTTGACTACATATTCTTGTTTGCGATAGTTTTAAATTGGTTAACTGTTGAAAAATATACGAAAATAAAGCTGTACTTGTTAAGGTATATTAGTCGACGACGTAGCTACTGACAGTGTTGATTACAGATTTTCTCGAGGAAGAATTTAATTACAGTAGAGGTGAAAAGGACACGTCCATTTAGACAGGCCCCTCCCCTTATCAGACTCAATCGGAAATGGTCTCAATCGTTTGTACACAAATGTGCAGGCGAAAGTTTCGTTTGTACACAATTAGGGGCGCCGTCAGAACGAAAACAAAGTGGGGGCTGTCTAAATGGTAGCCCCCCACCCACCATGTCCAATTGAATCACAAATTGTCGCAATCGTTTTGTACATCATTTGTACAGAAATGTGCAAGAGAAATTTTCGTTTTACACAATAAGGGGCGCCGCCAGAACGAAAACAGTGAGGGCTGTCTACGTGGTAGTCCCCACCATGTCCAATTCAATCACAAATTGTCGCAATCGTTTGTACATGGTTTGAACAGAAATGTGAAGGCGAAATTATCGTTTGCACACAATTAGGGGCGCCAGCAGAACGAAAACAACGTGGAGGGCTGTCAAAATGGAAGCCCCCCACCATGTCCAATTCAATCACAAATTGTCGCAATCGTTTGTACTTCGTTTGTACAGAAACGTGCAGGCGAAATTTTCGTTTGTACACAATTAGAGGCGCCGCCAGAACGAAAAAAACTGGGAGGGCTGTCTAAATGGTAGCCTCCCCACCATGTCCAATTCAATCACAAATTGTCGCAATCGTTTCCACATCGTTTGTACAGAAATGTGAATTCGAAATTTTCCTTTGTACACAATTACGGGCGCCGCCAGAACGAAAACAAAGTGGGGGCTGTCTAAATGGTAGCCCCCACCACGTCCAATTCAATCACAAATTGTCGCAATCGTTTCTACATCGCTTGAACAGAAATGTGCAAGCCAAATTTTCGTTTGTACACAATTAGGGGCGCCGCCAGAACGAAAACAAGTGGGGGCTGTCTAAGTGGTAGTCCCCCACTATGTACAATTGAATCAGAAATTGTCGCAATCGTTTGTACATCGTTTGTACAGAAATCTGGAAGCAAAAGTTTCGTTTTTAGACAATTAGGGGCGTCGCCAGAACGAAAAAAAGTGGTGGACTGTCTAAATCTTAGCCCCCCCAAAATGTCCAATTCAATCACAAATTACCGCAATCGTTTCTACACCTTTTGTACAGAAATGTGCAGGCAAAAGTTTTGTTTGTACACAATTAGGGGCGCCGCCAGAACGAAAACAAAGTGCGGGCTGTCTAAATGGTAGCCCCCCCACCATGTCCAATTCAGTCACAAATTGTCGCAATTTTTCCTACAACGTTTGTACAGAAATGTGCAGACGAAATTTTTGTTTGTACACATTTAGGGGCGCCGCCAGAACGAAATCAAAGTGGGGTCTATCTAAATGGTATTCCCTTCCACCATGTCCAATTTAATCACAAATTGTCGCAATCGTTCCTACATCGTTTGTACAGAACTGTGCAGGCGAGATTTTCGTTTGTACAAAATTAATGGCGCCGCAAGAACGAAAATAATGTGGGGGCTGTCTAAGTGGTAGCCCCCCACCATATCCAATTCAATCACAATTTGTCGCATTCGTTTCTACATCGTTTGAGCAGTAATACGCAGGCGAAAGTTTTTTTTCTACGCTATCAGGTGCGTGGACAGAACGAAAAAAAGGGGAGTTGTCTAAGTGCTAGCCCCACCATGTTCGATTGAACCACAAAATGTCGCGATCGTTTATACATCGTTTGTGCAGAAATGTGCAGGTAAAATTTTCGTTTGTATTAAATAATATACGGATGTGAGTATTTTTAATATCTGCGATCAACGTTAACCGGTTTGAATAACGGTTGCTGAGTTTGAAAATGGTACCTATTACACTAGTCGAAAAAAAATTCTTTTTCTCTGGCACACGGAAGAAAATACCTGATTCTAATAGAACTCTTCACGTAGAATTCGAATCTGCAATCAGTTTTTCTCTATCACCCTCAGTTTTTCCGTGACAGAGGTGTTTTCGGAAAATTACCCCTCATATTTCTTTTCTTTTTCTTTTTTTTTTTTTAAAAAAAAAAACATTTTCATACTTGTAGCTTGGGTACGTTAGGTATATAAACACACAAATTATATTGTATGTTAGTTTGATTTATACTTAGTAAGCCCTCTAAGTAGCATTATTCTATCTAGAGAAATAAACATATTTATATAAAAATATGCTATGTGTACTGTTCATTTTACAATATTCATTAGTGCAGATAAAATCACATATAACCTCCATTACAATATAAGCACGGTTTATATCTTATTGGATTTGAAATAAAACATATTTTCAATTATGTATACACCGTGTCAGCATTTTATATCTACTTAATAAATAATACAATAGAAGTGAGTGGTATCTTCTTAATAAATTGACACTTACTTACCTCAACTAATATGTTTTAGTTGTCGACTTTCTTCTGTGTTTGGTTTCTAGAACATCTCTTTTAAGTGTCCAACAGTAATCAGCTAGTATTTTTGAACTTCACTGTCACTGGTATCTCTTCTCCATGGAGGAATTGTCCTGATGAAAATGTTCCCCATACTCATCACTAACAGCACCAAGGTTTTCAGGAAAGAAATGCAGGTGGGAGTCTAGAAAGTGAACTTTAAGTGACATGTTGCAACCCATTTCATTGAATGATTGCCGGAAATCACTCACAATTTCACGGTAATTTGGGGCTTTCTTGTTTCCTAAAAAATTCTCTGTTAAGCATTTAAATGGACACCAAGCTGCTTTCTCAACCAGAGTTAAGAGATCCTCAACTTTTTGGTCACGAATCAAACATCTTATTTGGGGGTCTGCAAAACTCCCTAGCGTCACTAACCCGAGGAATTTTTTCCTTGAGGTAACAAGATCCTGCATTACTTTTGTCCATTGCCCTAACAAAGTTTTTGAAGAGCCCCAACTTTATGTGAAGAGGAGGTAGAATTATCTAATCAGGGCTCACCAGTGAGGAATAAACAGCATTCTTCTGTCCAGGAGTTAATACATGCGTTGGCCATTCCTTCTTGATGTAATGTTCCGCTTTGTTCCTGCTGTCCCATTCGCAGAGGAAACAACATTTCGTATAACCAAGCTGCAAACCCATTAACAAAGAAATGACGTAAATCACAGCAAACGGTCCACTTGTATTTCTCATACTGAATGTTTTCTAACACTATTTCGATGTTTTCATAGGTTTCCTTCATATTAGTTGCATAAGCCAAAGGCACTGAAGGAAATTTGTTGCCATTGTGCAAAAGGACAGCCTTAAAACTAGTTTTCGAAGAGTCAATAAGCAATCTCCACTCTGTACTTATGTGCATGTCCAAGTGTATCCATCACAGCACAGACATTATTACAATACACTAAATCACTTTCTTGAGAATAATAGTTTTGAAACTCTGTATGAAGGTTTCGAAAAATACACACTTTAGTGTCACGATGGAGCAGATTCCAGCCTTAAGTTTAGTATCAAGAAGTTCTGTCTGTGTCTTGGAGAGTTTTAAATCCCGTACGAGGTCATTTAGTTCACCCGGAGTTATCAGATGGGGATCCAATGTAGATGTGCTTCCTACATAAGTAGGATCATCATCTTCATTTGGAACTTCAATAGTTGCCTCAAGTACGTAATCCTCATTTACCGTAAGATGAGGAAGAGATACTGGTACAGGTAATTCTGCACTGTGTGGAACTGGCCTAATTGCTTATGGCAAATTAGGATACTGTACTGTGTGGTTAGATTTACTGCTTATTTCTTTTTATCTGTGTCATACAAAAGTAGAAGTCTGAAGAATGATCTTTTCGTTCCCTCCAGATCATCGGTACTGCGAAGTTCATGTTTCGTCCACCATTTGCTCACCCAGTCAGACGTTTCACGCAAGTACAACAAATGTAGTGAGGAACCCAGTTCTTATCTTGGTCTCCTACACAGCAACCAAAATATAACTGATAACACTTCCTCACAAGTGGAGTAAAACATCGACGTTGTGATTTAAATATCAGCTCCCCACATACATAACAGAAATTGTCCGGTTTATTACATACTTCCTCGACATCTTGTATCCTGTAACGTATCAGACACACCCACACACACACACACACACACAGGAATCTACACTCCATCAAATTCCCACAAAATCCCTCTAGAAATTTCCTCATACAAAAATGGTGACATGGTGTACACATCATTGAAAATGTTTTATTGGAAGTCCAATGAGGTATAAACCGTGGTATATTGTAATTTTCGTGGAAATTATATGTGTTGAAGACCGACCCGACCCCACCCGTGACCCGAATTGACTGACCCGACCCGACAACCCGACCAGAGCTGACCCGATTGGCCCGACCCAAAGTGACCCGAGTGAACCAACCCGAAGTGACCCAACCCGACAACCGACCCGAGTGACCTGACCTTACAATCTTATCAGTTTGAGAGAGCTAGAACCTTACAAAACTGCCACCAGAAAAAAAATGCTGACCAATTCTTATGCACAAACCATTGTTTCGGCTTTTTTTATTTGTAGTATAATTATCCTCCTCCTCCTCCTCAGTGTTCTGCCATTAATGACAGGCCAGTTTCCGTGAACTAGGTAAGAAGCTTCCATTTTTGCGATTTCCCGCTAATATCTGCCTCGCAACCCAACATAAAGTACCACCCTCCTTCTTACAATCTATCAATTGCTACCTTTTTACACACTCTCGCTCTCCTGATATCACCCCCTTTACTACATCTCTCAGAATGCAATCCCTTAGCAAGATCGAAACTTGTGATCCGTCCATTTTTTCGCTTTCTTATATCGTCTAATATTGCTCTCGTCTCTTGCATTTTTCCAGCATTTCCTAATTCGTTTTCCTCTCCACCCTGCTAACCTTCTTTATTTTACTCCACATCCAAATTTCCAAGGTTAAAATTTAGGCAATCAACTTCGAAAATCAAAATAAAATTTGACTGAGTTCTGAAGACAAGTTCTGAAGACTAAAAGAATAAAAGTTCTGAAGACAACATTATTTTCTAGTAAGGAATGTATATAGAACTTCTTTTAATATTTTTTGCTGTGTAACAAACAAAAATTTCATCACGTTAACATTCCGATTTTTCTATTTAAAAACAGCATTGCTGTCTGATAGAATCATAAGGAACTAATTGCACTGAAATTTCATTCTGTAGGGAATTACCTTTTATTTTTTCTTGATTAATTTATCTAGAAGATATTTGCAACATTATATAAAATTAGCAAGTATTTTATTGCGGAGAAAGTCAAATTACTACCGCAGCAATAATAATAATAATAATAATAATAATAATAATAATAATAATAATAATAATAATAATAATAATAATAATAATAATAATAATAATCTGAAGATGACCAAGAAAGTTCTGTCTCTTTGTGGAGGTCTGTGTTCAATTGGCCCTCACACCGTGAGTTGAATGCGAATGGATGTAAGGTGAAGGTCAGTTGTTGGACGAGACGAGACGAGACAGAATTTTCATGAAGGGGTACGAGATGAGACAGAGCTCTTTCAATAGAAACATATGCACTTTTCGAGACGAGACTACCTTCACGACACATTTTCGAGACGAGAATGCCCCAAACCTGGTCTCGTGAGCAACACTAGTAAGTATATCCAACATACTACTTGGTTGTGGCTGTTCAGATACACCGTGAACGTGCGTAAGGACTGAGTGAACATGGGGCCTTCACAGAGCGTCATAAGGGCTTGTTTGCTGTACGAGTTCAAATTGCTGTTCCGCGGGGCGGAAGATATGACAGACCTTTGGTGAGGGTGTCGTGACTACGCGGAGAGCAGGGGCGGATCCAGGACTGACTTCTGGGGCTGGCGGTGGATTGTCATACTGCTACTTTTAAGGGCTCCAAACTTTGGGATGGGTTTTATTTATATATATAAAATAAGAAAGTTTCGTCTTCTGAGGGGGACGATCGCCCCGATCGCCCCCCCTGGATCCGCCCCTGGCGGAGAGTGCAGTGGTGTGACGGTTTAAGGACGGTGACGAAACACTTGAAGACGCACCACGTGCCGGAAGACAAACAGATGTTCAAAATAAAGATCTTCAGGCAGCAATTGAGGCGAAGACAGATATGTGAGGAACTGGTACTACATTTCAGTGTGAGTGGAGAAACCATTCGGCACCACCACCATCAACTTGGGAAGCACTGCAAGTTGGGTTGATGGGTCCTACATGATTTGACTTGGAGCCAGAAAGCAACGCGAGCAGACACCTGTGTTTCTTTGGTGTCTCGTCTGAGGAAGGAGCAATTTCTGGACAGGGTGTTGACATGTGATGGGAAGTGGGTCCTGTACGAAGCTCCACGGCGCCGTCATTGTTGGTTAGCATCCCATGAACCGGTTGAAAACAGCCCAAGCCAGCACTACACCAGAATAAGGTTCTCCTGTGCATTTTGTGGACTGCTCGAGGCATCGTCCATCGGGAACTGCTACAAACTGGTCAGATCATCAATGCAACTGTGTACTGTCACTGTGTACTGTCTGGATCCAGCAGTTCTGAATCGCAAAGGGGTCCTCTTGTTAGAAGGCAACGCTAAGCCCCACGTGGCTAAAATGACCCAGTACATCATTCTACGCCTTGAATGGAAAACACTATTGGATCCGCCATACTCCACGGACTTGTACCGTCCGATTATCACCTGTTCCATTCCTTGGACAATCACCTTAGAGAACGCCAATTCAAATCGCTAGTAGAGGTTCAATATGCACTTGATACCTTCTTCACTTCACGTCCCACCAAGTTCGACTGCGATGGAATCCATAGCCTTCCAGAACGTCGGCAAAAGGTCGTCGAGGCTGATGGAGACGATTTTTGATATTCCAGGTACGTCTTAGGTTACATACCAATGTTCGAAGGTGTTGGTGAAAAGGCGGCAGAACTTTCTTGGGCACTCTTAAAGTTATAATAATAATAATAATAATAATAATAATAATAATAATAATAATAATAATAATAATAATAATAATAATAATAATAATAATAATAATAATGTGTCCTGCCCAAAGGCAGATGTTTGACCCGAAGATCCATGGGTATTGATTCCAGTTCGTACCAAGTAAGTTTTCTGGTGGACAAACACCATGTGCATGGGTTTTCTCGGTGTTCTCCCATTTCCTCCCACTTTCTGCATTCAACCACTTCAATTATTTCTCGTCATCGCTGTCTCTATTAGCGTTGCTGCATAACGTTGGACGTTAACTAGATATTTCCTTTCAATTTCACTTAATGTGACATTCAACTTGACATAGAAACGCAGAAAGGAAAAAAGTCAGTAGTAATATTAATTACAATTACAATGCCAATTAGTTAATATAGGGTTAAATTAAAATTTTGTTACTATTTCACCTTCAATTAGTCACAATTATCATTCATTCACCAACTTCGAATTGAATTCTACAACAAAGCTCCTTATAGTATTCCGTATAGAAAATAAGTGAAGAATGTGACGACTCGACCCGAGTGACCCGACACGAGCTAATCCGACTGACCCCACCCGACAACCCGACTCGACCCGATCCGACCCGTAACCCGACTCGACCCGACCCGACCCGTTTGAGAGCACTATCAGAGGGGTACAATTTACAGTACAATTTATTGTGTATGGTATTGTTGCATACTTTAAGGCTACCATACTTTTTGAAAACAGAAAAACGGGACATCTTACAAATAGTAGTAAATATTGCATTTTGTATTAATTTTATCTTTCCAATTTTACCATAGTATCGCACTAGTTATACAACTTAAAATAATGTATTAATATAGTCCATACTTAATCAACAGTGCTAAAAATTATTATAGAAGCTAGAAGTTGTTATAAAATATAAGCGCAATCAGTGAACATACAATATTTAGGCAAAAATTATATTTTCAATATTATTACATATACCACCTTTACATGCTCTACATGTCTATAAAGAAAAAATCCAGATTTATGAAGTTGTTTCCAAATTTCAATAGACTGATTTATTTTTGTTAACCTAAAATGCGAACTAAAAGAAAGCAATTTGCATAATTGTTTTTCTGAAGCAGAAAAAAAATGTGTTTTCGGGGCTGGTCTGCAACGTCACAAGAATTTGTTGCCACCTCGGGGTATACATTCTTACTTTTAATGATAAGAGTGCTACTTAGGAGGATTTAAACATTGCATGTTATATCCGGGGAAGCAGCGATTGGAATAATAATAAATATTAGGATGAAATTGTTCCTATAGTATTGTCGGAATTGAAAGCAAAAGGAATAAGTCGATTTTATATCTTTTCAGAAATTTTGATATGTAATTAATAATAATAATAAAGAAAAAAACAGGACGAGAAGGAAAATTTCTACACACCGGAACAAATTTTAAGAAACCGGGGCGTATGGTAGCCTTACATACTTATTTGCATGCGGAGTGTCAGTACGGAGCCACTACGTAGCAGAGTTGAAACAAAACCTCGTAAATTGGTTGCCAACTCAGGAAAACAAAATTACCGGCACACCCTCAAAATTCTCTGTACAAATGAGAAACTGAAGACTGTATTGATCGTTATTTTATTTACCAGCACTAATTG
The DNA here is from genome assembly GCF_964235325.1 of Thermobia domestica. NCBI lineage: Eukaryota > Metazoa > Arthropoda > Insecta > Zygentoma > Lepismatidae > Thermobia > Thermobia domestica. The sequence continues at coordinate 212,434,832 of NC_137456.1, read as the reverse complement.
CCACTTGTTTAAAATTATCGAAACAGGTGAATAATACTGGATATTAATCTTTATGTAACAATAGTTGATTCATAAAATGAAATTTACTCTATAAACTTACACTTCAAACAAAGGAAATTGCTTTAAAAAGTCATTTTCTACTCTCAATAAATGTATAAAATCCTTTTACAATAAAATATAAGTGTTATCAAATTTGTTATGTTAAATAAATAAAAAAAAACTGCCATACATTAAAAAAATCGGTAATGTATAACACAACGGAAATTTGTGTTTGTAAAGGCACTGTTGAAAAATTTCAATGTTCAATGTTATATTCTGGATTGCAGATTCCAAAATACCCGTCAGAAGGGGGCTAATAAGTTTGTACCGGTCACCGGCCTTAATCAAAATCACAGCAAATACCGGCCAGTTAGCAACTCTACTCGTAAATCAGAATGCTGAATGCACCAAAATACTTCACCATGCATTCTATAGTTTCTGCAAAATGAGTTTAATGAAGATGATCAAATAAAACAAAATACTCTGTTATAATTTTCCCTTTAACAGTCTACTTTGTGAATTTGTTATATCTTCCACTTATCAATTTCCTGTACGAGATGAGAATAACGGTTTCTGCGCAAGATAGAAAGAAAAAAATAAATTCTTCTCATAAGGATTCAACTCACGTAAGAAATAATGAATAAGTTTAATAATAAGAGCCAAGGAGTGATAAACTAACTCAGCAATAATGATTGTAAGTATAAATATAAACAAAAAACAAAAAATAAACATTTAATTCCATCATCGTTAGAATAAGATCAATATAGTGAATCACACGATAGTGTGAACATACCAAACCACACAAAAGTGTGAACAAAGTTCTGTTAGAAAAATACTCCATAAATGTGACACATTTTTTTAATGTTTCTACAATTTATACAGTCCCCCACATTGTTTTCGTTCTGGCGGCGCCCCTAATAGAGTACAAACGAAAATTTCGACTGCACATTTCTGTACAAACGATGTACAAGCGATTGATATAATTTGTGATTGAATTGGATATGGTGCCGGCTACCATTTAGACAGCCCCACTTTGTTTTCCTTCTGGCGGCACCATTAATTGTGTACAAACGAAAATTACGCCTGCATATTTCTGTACAAACGATGTACAAACGATTACGACAATTTGTGATTGAATTGGACATGATGGACGGAGTACCATTTAGACAGACCCCACATTAATTTCTTTCTTGCGTCGCCTCTAATTGTGTACAAAAGAAAATTTTGCCTGTACATTTCTGTAGAAACATCGTACATAGGATTGTGACAATTTGTGATTGAATTGGACATGGTCGGGGGCTACCACTTAGACAGCCCCACTTTGTTTTCGTTCTGGCGGCGCCTTTAATTGTGTATAAACAAACATTTCGCCTGCTCATTTCTGTACAAACGAAGTAAAAACGCTTGCGACAATTTGTGATTCAATTGGACATGGTGGAGGGGTTATACTTAGAAAGCACCCTACTTTGTTTTCGTTCTGGCGGCGTCCCTAATTGTCTACAAACAAACATTTCGCCTGCACATTTCTGTACAAATGAAGTACAAACGATTACGACAATTTGTGATTCAATTGGACATGGTGGGTGGGCTACCAATCAGACAGCCTCCACTTTGTTTTCGTTCTGGCGGCGCCCCTAATTTTGTTCAAACAAACATTTCGCCTGCAAATTTCTGTACAAATGATGCACAAACGAATGCGACAATTTGTGATTGAATTGGACATGGTGGGGGGCTACCACTTAGACAGCCTCCATTTTTTTCTATTCTGGCGGCGCCCTTAATTGTGTACAAACGAAAATTTTGCCTGTACATTTCTGTACAAACGAAGTACATGCGATTGCGACAATTTGTGACTGAATATGACATGTTGGTGGGGGACTGCCACTTAGACAGCCCCCACTTTGTTTTCGTGCTGGCGGCGCCCCTAATTGTCTACAAACGAAAATTTTACCTGCACATTTCTGTACAAATGACGTACATAGGATTGCGAAAACTTGTGATTGAATTAGGCATGGTAGGAGGCTTCCATGTAGACAGCCTCCCACTTGTTTTCGTTCTGGCTGCGCCCCTAATTGTGTACAAATAAACTTTACGCCTGCACATTTCTGTACAAACGAAGTACAAACGATTGCGAAAATTTGTGCTTGAATTGGACATGGTGGGGGGCTACCACTTAGACAGCCCCCAATTTTTTTTGTTCTGGCGGCGCCCCTAATTGTGTACAAACATACATTTCGCCTGCTTATTTTTGTACAAACGAAGTGCAAACGATTGCGACAATTTGTAATTCAATTGGACATGATGGGGGGGCTAAAACTTAGACAGCCTCCCACTTTGTTTTCGTTCTGCGGCGCCCTTAAGCTTGATCAAACAAACATTTCGCCTGCACATTTCTGTGCAAACGATGCACAAAGGAATGCGACAATTTGTGATTCAATTGGAAATGGTGGGGGGTATACCACTTAGACAGCCCCCATTTTTTTCTGTTCTGGCGGCGCCCCTAATTGCGTACAAACGAAAATTCGCCTGCACATTTCTGTACAAACGAAGTACAAACGATAACAACAATTTGTGATTCAATTGGAAATGGTGGGGGGTATACCACTTAGACAGCCCCAATTTTTTTCTGTTCTGGCGGCGCCCCTAATTGTATACAAACGAAAATGTCGCCTGCACATTTCTGTACAAACGAAGTACAAACGATTGCGATAATTTGTGATTGAAAAGGACATGCTGGTGGGGGACTACCAGTTAGACAGCCCCCAATTTGTTTTCGTTCTTGCGGTGCCCCTAATAGTGTACAAACGAAAATTTGGCCTGCACATTTCTGTACAAACAATGTACAAACGATTGCGATAATTTGTGATTCAATTGGACATGGTGGGTGGGCTACCATTTAGACAGCTTCCTATTTTTTTCGTTCTGGCGGCGCCCCTAAGATTGTTCAAACAAACATTTCGCCTGCACATTTCTGTACAAACGATGCACAAACGAATGCGACAACTTGTGATTAAATTGGACGTGAAGGGGGGGGGGGCTACCACTTAGAGAGCCACCATTTTTTTCAGTTCTGGCGGCGCTCCTAATTGTGTACAAACGAAAGTTTTGCCTGTACATTTCTGTACAAACGACGTAGAAACGATTGCGACAATTTGTGATTGAATAGAACATGTTGGTGGGGGGCTACCACTTAGACAGCCCCCAATTTTTTTCGTTCTGGTGGCGCCTCTAATAGAGTACAAACGAAAATTTCGACTGCACATTTCTGTACAAACGAAGTACAAACAATTGCAACAATTTGTAATTCAATTGGACATGATAAGGGGGGCTACCACTTAGACAGCCCCCCATTTTTTTCTGTTCTGGCGGCGCCCCTAATTGTGTACAAACGAAAATTTCGCCTGCACATTTCTGTACAAACGAAGTACAAACAATTGCGATAATTTGTGATTGAATAAGACATGTTGGTGGGGGGCTACCAGTTAGACAGCCCCCTAATTTGTTTTCGTTCTGGCTGCGCCCCTAATAGTGTACAAACGAAAATTTGGCCTGTACATTTCTGTACAAACAATGTACAAAACGATTGCGATAATTTGTGATTGAATTGGACATGGTCGGGGGCTACCACTTAGACAGCCCCACTTTGTTTTCGTTCTGGCGGCGCCTTTAATTGTGTATAAACAAACACTTCGCCTGCTCATTTCTGTACAAACGAAGTAAAAACGCTTGCGACAATTTGTGATTCAATTGGACATGGTGGAGGGGTTATACTTAGAAAGCACCCTACTTTGTTTTCGTTCTGGCGGCGTCCCTAATTGTCTACAAACAAACATTTCGCCTGCACATCTCTGTACAAATGAAGTACAAATGATTACGACAATTTGTGATTCAATTGGACATGGTGGGTGGGCTACCAATCAGACAGCCTCCACTTTGTTTTCGTTCTGGCGGCGCCCCTAATTTTGTTCAAACAAACATTTCGCCTGCAAATTTCTGTACAAATGATGCACAAACGAATGCGACAATTTGTGATTGAATTGGACATGGTGGGGGGCTACCACTTAGACAGCCCACAATTTTTTTTGTTCTGGCGGCGCCGCTAATTCTGTACAAACATACATTTCGCCTGCTTATTTTTGTACAAACGAAGTGCAAACGATTGCGACAATTTGTAATTCAATTGGACATGATGGGGGGGGCTAAAACTTAGACAGCCTCCCACTTTGTTTTCGTTCTGCGGCGCCCTTAAGCTTGATCAAACAAACATTTCGCCTGCACATTTCTGTGCAAACGATGCACAAAGGAATGCGACAATTTGTGATTCAATTGGAAATGGTGGGGGGTATACCACTTAGACAGCCCCCATTTTTTTCTGTTCTGGCGGCGCCCCTAATTGCGTACAAACGAAAATTTCGCCTGCACATTTCTGTACAAACGAAGTACAAACGATAACAACAATTTGTGATTGAATAGGACATGTTGGTGGGGGGCTACCACTTAGACAGCCCCAATTTTTTTCTGTTCTGGCGGCGCCCCTAATTGTATACAAACGAAAATGTCGCCTGCACATTTCTGTACAAACAAAGTACAAACGATTGCGATAATTTGTGATTGAATAGACATGCTGGTGGGGACTACCAGTTAGACAGCCCCCAATTTGTTTTCGTTCTTGCGGTGCCCCTAATAGTGTACAAACGAAAATTTGGCCTGCACATTTATGTACAAACAATGTACAAACGATTGCGATAATTTGTGATTCAATTGGACATGGTGGGTGGGCTACCATTTAGACAGCTTCCCATTTTTTTCGTTCTGGCGGCGCCCCTAAGATTGTTCAAACAAACATTTCGCCTGCACATTTCTGTACAAACGATGCACAAACGAATGCGACAACTTGTGATTAAATTTGACGTGAAGGGGGGGGGGGGCTACCACTTAGACAGCCCCAATTTTTTTTCAGTTCTGGCGGCGCC
>NC_137456.1:212230606-212429620 GCF_964235325.1 Thermobia domestica | reverse complement strand
CGACAACTTGTGATTAAATTTGACGTGAAGGGGGGGGGGGGCTACCACTTAGACAGCCCCAATTTTTTTCAGTTCTGGCGGCGCCCCTAATTGTATAGAAACGAAAATGTCGCCTGCACATTTCTGTACAAACGAAGTACAAACGATTGCGATAATTTGTGATTGAATAAGACATGTTGGTGGGGGGCTACCAGTTAGACAGCCCCTAATTTGTTTTTGTTCTGGTTGCGCCCCTAATAGTGTACAAACGAAAATTTGGCCTGTACATTTCTGTACAAACAATGTACAAACGATTGCGATAATTTGTGATTGAATTGGACATGGTCGGGGGCTACCACTTAGACAGCCCCACTTTGTTTTCGTTCTGGCTGCGCCTTTAATTGTGTATAAACAAACATTTCGCCTGCTCATTTCTGTACAAACGAAGTAAAAACGCTTGCGACAATTTGTGATTCAATTGGACATGGTGGAGGGGTTATACTTAGAAAGCACCCTACTTTGTTTTCGTTCTGGCGGCGTCCCTAATTGTCTACAAACAAACATTTCGCCTGTACATCTCTGTACAAATGAAGTACAAATGATTACGACAATTTGTGATTCAATTGGACATGGTGGGTGGGCTACCAATCAGACAGCCTCCACTTTGTTTTCGTTCTGGCGGCGCCCCTAATTTTGTTCAAACAAACATTTCGCCTGCAAATTTCTGTACAAATGATGCACAAACGAATGCGACAATTTGTGATTGAATTGGACATGGTGGGGGGCTACCACTTAGACAGCCTCCATTTTTCTTCTATTCTGGCGGCGCCCTTAATTGTGTACAAACGAAAATTTTGCCTGTACATTTCTGTACAAACGAAGTACATGCGATTGCGACAATTTGTGACTGAATATGACATGTTGGTGGGGGACTGCCACTTAGACAGCCCCCACTTTGTTTTCGTGCTGGCGGCGCCCCTAATTGTCTACAAACGAAAATTTTACCTGCACATTTCTGTACAAATGACGTACATAGGATTGCGAAACCTTGTGATTGAATTAGACATGGTAGGAGGCTTCCATGTAGACAGCCTCCCACTTGTTTTCGTTCTGGCTGCGCCCCTAATTGTGTACAAATAAACTTTACGCCTGCACATTTCTGTACAAACGAAGTACAAACGATTGCGAAAATTTGTGCTTGAATTGGACATGGTGGGGGGCTACCACTTAGACAGCCCCCAATTTTTTTTGTTCTGGCGGCGCCCCTAATTGTGTACAAACATACATTTCGCCTGCTTATTTTTGTACAAACGAAGTGCAAACGATTGCGACAATTTGTAATTCAATTGGACATGATGGGGGGCTAACACTTAGACAGCCTCTCACTTTGTTTTCGTTCTGCGGCGCCCTTAAGCTTGATCAAACAAACATTTCGCCTGCACATTTCTGTGCAAACGATGCACAAAGGAATGCGACAATTTGTGATTCAATTGGAAATGGTGGGGGGTATACCACTAAGACAGCCCCCATTTTTTTCTGTTCTGGCGGCGCCCGTAATTGCGTACAAACGAAAATTTCGCCTGCACATTTCTGTACAAACGAAATACAAACGATAACAACAATTTGTGATTGAATAGGACATGTTGGTGGGGGGCTACCACTTAGACAGCCCCAATTTTTTTCTGTTCTGGCGGCGCCCCTAATTGTATACAAACGAAAATGTCGCCTGCACATTTCTGTACAAACGAAGTACAAACGATTGCGATAATTTGTGATTGAATAGGACATGCTGGTGGGGGACTACCAGTTAGACAGCCCCCAATTTGTTTTCGTTCTTGCGGCGCCCCTAATTGTATACAAACGAAAATGTCGCCTGCACATTTCTGTACAAACGAAGTACAAACGATTGCGAAAATTTGTGCTTGAATTGGACATGGTGGGGGGCTACCACTTAGACAGCCCCCAATTATTTTTGTTCTGGCGGCGCCCCTAATTGTGTACAAACATACATTTCGCCTGCTTATTTTTGTACAAACGAAGTGCAAACGATTGCGACAATTTGTGATTCAATTGGACATGATGGGGGGCTAACACTTAGACAGCCTCTCACTTTGTTTTCGTTCTGGCGGCGCCCCTAAGATTGTTCAAACAAACATTTAGCCTGCACATTTCTGTACAAACGATGCACAAACGAATGCGACAACTTGTAATTCAATTGGACATGATAGGGGGGGCTACCACTTAGACAGCCCCCCATTTTTTTCTGTTCTGGCGGCGCCCCTAATTGTGTACAAACGAAAATTTCGCCTGCACATTTCTGTACAAACGAAGTACAAACAATTGCGATAATTTGTGATTGAATAAGACATGTTGGTGGGGGGCTACCAGTTAGACAGCCCCTAATTTGTTTTCGTTCTGGCTGCGCCCCTAATAGTGTACAAACGAAAATTTGGCCTGTACATTTCTGTACAAACAATGAACAAACGATTGCGATAATTTGTGACTCAATTGGACATGGTGGTGGGGGCTACCACTTAGACAGCCCCCCCACTTTGTTTTCGTTCTGGCGGCGCCCCTAAGTTTGTTCAAACAAACATTTTGCCTGCATATTTCTGTACAAACGATGCACAAACGAATGCGACAACTTTTGATTGAATTGGACATGTTGGTGGGGGCTACCACTTAGACAGCCCCCAATTTGTTTTCGTTCTGGCGGCGCCCCTAATTGCGTGTGAACATACATTTCGCCTGCGCATTTCTGTACAAACGAAGTACAAACAATTGCGACAATTTGTGATTCAATTGGACCTGGGTGGGGGGCTACCACTTAGACAGCCCCCATTTTTTCTGTTCTGGCGACGCCCCTAATTGTGTACAAACGAAAATTTCGCCTGCACATTTCTGTTCAAACGAAGTACAAACGATTGCGATAATTTGTGATTGAATAAGACATGTTGGTGGGGGGCTACCAGTTAGACAGCCCCTAATTTGTTTTCGTTCTGGCTGCGCCCCTAATAGTGTACAAACGAAAATTTGGCCTGTACATTTTTGTACAAACAATGAACAAACGATTGCGATAATTTGTGACTCAATTGGACATGGTGGGGGGGGGGCTACCACTTAAACAGCCCCCCACTTTGTTTTCGTTCTGGCGGCGCCCCTAAGTTTGTTCAAACAAACATTTTGCCTGCATATTTCTGTACAAACGATGCACAAACGAATGCGACAACTTTTGATTGAATTGGACATGTTGGTGGGGGCTACCACTTAGACAGCCCCCAATTTGTTTTCGTTCTGGCGGCGCCCCTAATTGCGTGTGAACATACATTTCGCCTGCGCATTTCTGTACAAACGAAGTACAAACAATTGCGACAATTTGTGATTCAATTGGACCTGGGTGGGGGGCTACCACTTAGACAGCCCCCATTTTTTCTGTTCTGGCGACGCCCCTATTTGTGTACAAACGAAAATTTCGCCTGCACATTTCTATTCAAACGAAGTACAAACGATTGCGATAATTTGTGATTGAATAGGACATGTTGGTAGGGGGGCTACCAGTTAGACACTCCCCAATTTGTTTTCGTTCTGGCGGCGCCCCTAATAGTGTACAAACGAAAATTTGGCTTGCACATTTCTGTACAAACAATGTACAAACGATTGCGGCAATTTGTGATTCAATTGGACATGGTAGGGGGCTACAATTTAGGGGAACTCCCTCGAGAAGAATCACTCTACTTATTTATTGCAAAAAGGAGAATTTAAAAATTCGCATTCGTTCAAAGTTATCGTTGGAAGTAACAGCCGTTTGTATGTACGTACTAATATCGATAAGTTGCACTACGCGATCCCAATTAATACTTCATATACCCGCGCCACACACACATACACTAGCATGTGTACAGACGAAAGTATACCTGGTAGTATCCACATGCTTACGCCGGAAACTAGAAACAAACAAACAAACACACACACACACACACACACACACACACACACACACACACACACACACACACACACAGAGAGAGAGAGAGAGAGAGAGAGAGAGAGAGAGAGACAGAGAATATCTTATTGTACCTTTATACTGAATGCACCATTACTCACAAAATCAGTTAAAAAAGAAAAAGGGAAAGAGTTGTAAATGAAACTTTCAAAGATTGGTACCACTGCTGCGTGTCACACATGAGATTGTTCCATAATGATTGATTCGTAATATGATGTATATGGGTTTCTTAATGGTAGTATAACAAAACGCCTTCAAATTGACCACCAAATAAAAAGTGAAATTTATTTTTCAAATTTTGTAAAATCGAAGTCGGTGAGCATTATGGGAACAGTCTACAATAACAATATATGCAAATAAATATTAAGAAAGCTTCGAATAGTGTTTGTTGTGATAATGATTAGCTGATGTAATATATATATATATATATATATATATATATATATATATATATATATATATATATATATATATATATGTATACAAGTATATGTTCTAATTTTCATTTTCTTGCTTGTCTTAACCATATTAGCTTCTGATATACAAAGCAGTCTATTCTTATTTCATATACACCTAAAACAGTAAAATACTTAATAATAATATCCTACCGAAGGATCGATAGAAATTTTACAAATTACAATGCAAATTTACATTTCATTTGTAGATTGCTACATAAATAGCATAATCTAAAAGAATTATATATATATATATATATATATATATATATATATATATATATATATATATATATATATATATATATATATAATATCATGGTGAAGACCCAACACGCTCATGCAATAGAGGCGTATGTTTGCGAGCACCATTAACATCCACTATTGGATATGATAGCCACCGGTACAAGTGTATCTCGTTGATTCGTTGATGAATAGGTTTGCCTCTGAGTGAGTTGTGTAAGGATACCAACGGATGGAAAGATACTAGTTACTAGTTTCCTAATCACCAGACCCAAATATTTAGTAGCTTCCTGCAGTCCGACAGGATCAATATGAGTCTACACTAGAGATCTGAGTCGGGTAAATACCCAGTGGGTAGGTAAATAAAAAATGGGTATTTACCCCTTTTGTATTTTCCTACCCAAAAATGGGTATTTTACAAAAGTTCAATTACTATGAAGTTTTAAGAGTTGTTAACCATACCAGTGACGTTTTTCTGTATTTTGTCATCTTTCGTGTGTGATTTCTCATTCATTCACCAAAAATATGCAAAATAATAACCAATTGACTCCGTTCAGGTGCGGTGCGGGTTTGCAGGCAATTTTGACCATGGCGGAAACACGGTGCAATTTTAGATATTATATGTTATTCTAGGTTAAAGCGACATCTAAAACCAACCTATTTTCTTCTTAATTTTTCTCGAAAAGCTTCAAAGGTAAAGAGGAGATCAATATATTGAATCTGTTTTTTTGAAAGGAGGAAACGAAGCCCTCGTGTACACCTTTACATTCTAAGTTTGAACAACATCAATCGAGCCAATGAGAAATAATTCACATCACTTTTCCGATTTTACGTCCATGCCCACGAGAAAATGAGAGTTGAGAATGAGAGAGAGAGTTGAAACTGAGGGATTAATGTCTCCTCCGGATACATTATCACCCACTTGTCGTCTCAAGATTGGTCTGGGAACATTTTATTATACTATGCCCTTTCATCACCAAGGTGAGAACGGCTTTTAAACTTGGATTAATGTCACCAAGACTTAAGATAAATAAGAAATCGTAGTATGATTTCAAGCCTTAAGTTGTCCAAGTATAGAAATCGTATATAAACCCTCTGTGTTGAATCTTTGAGAGACAGCCCGAGTTTTAAATGTAGAGTATGCCTTCCGCCACCGTTTTTCAAGAACCCTAATAAGTTGTTGTGTATTTTCATTTGAGAACAGGTGTTTTGAGACTCCTTCAATCCAACAATTTTCCCCTAAATGTGCATTTTTTAAATTTTAAAATTCTCAGAATTGATGCACAAGCAACTTAGAAATCCGACACACAAATAGAAAATAAACGAAAGCTGGGTCATGTATTCAAAGCATTACATATCAGAGGCTACAACTAGTTGAATAAAGACGACCAATATATCAAAATCTTTCCGAGTCGAACATTATAGAATTCAAGTTAATCACTTGAAAAGATTGTGCCTTAGGTTTCCAAGTTTCGAATTTAAAAGGACATTTTCGAATAGTTTTATCATGACAGGAGAAATTGAGTTTGATATATTTGGTGTAGTCTCATTTATAATATGAAAACAATGCTGAAGAAAAAACATTACATCAATTTCGATCAAATGTACAGGCTTTTCTTAACATTTTATGGCTTCTTAGGTTCAACATTACTATTTAGGAATTTTTAATAGAATCTTAATGTTGATGTTTTTTAAACCAAATACCGACGTTATAACGGTATTGTTATATCAACTTCTTAACCAACCCGTATATTTCCAATGCTAGTTCTTGGAATTAATGTTTAGCCAGTCGGAATTCGCAGAAGAGCGAAACAGTGGAATTTTCTACCCAAAAGGTGCCTCTTTCTTCAAGACATTTCAGCACCTCTCGTCGGTCCTATTTTGTAAAGTATTCGTTCGTTCCCTTACCGACACTCACGCAGAATTGATTCCGAAGCAACAGCACTAGATTATGCGTCATAATGTGAATTTTTGTGAATAATTACTTATTTTTTACATTGTTATGTATGTCAATATTATTAATGTACTTTCAATCAAAAGGTAATCAATCCATTATTTCCTATTATTGGAACAGTGATATAAAAACTAAATGTTTTATGTGAACTATTTTTCGTTCCACCAGCATATTCATACGTTCTGAAACAAACCAAGAGAAGTGACGAGTTCCGCGGTGATAGTGAAAGTGTGAACATCTCAGATAGTGAGCTGCTGAAGAGGAAGTGGTTAAAGTGAAAAATATTCATCATACATCATCTACACTCATCACATTTAAACACGAAAACATTAATACACATTTACAATTACTTTACACGCATTCATTTAATCTATATTTCACTTTATCCAATATTTTCAACCCGATCATCTGGGAACTGGCCCTCTTCTTCCCGCTGGAACTCCTTCCCGATTTTGACATTTTCATACCAGACTAAGACATTATAATTATTACCTGAATTTGACTAATTGTTTCTTTATATACCTTAACTTAACTAACGAACAATTTATACTTAAAATACATTTAATACTATATGTTACAGGTAAACGACTAGTAAGTCGACCAAAAAAAATGCAAATGGCGGCTTCCGCCATTTGCAAGATTAGTTACAAAAACAATACAAACATTTCAAATTAATCACATTTTTAGCATACATGACGTAAGCTGATGCTTTTTAATAACACCGATAATGGTGAAGAAGAAAGAAGGAAGTGACGCTCAAAAGAGGCGCGGGAGTGCTTTTCAAGATCTCACGGCTACAACACGCAACGTTAAAACACTCAATATGTAATGAATAGTGCAAGTATCCGAACGAAAATTTTAATTTTAACACTCTTTTAAAGTGAAATGATTTCATAAACTCACCAAAATGAAACCGAAGATAAAGTATTACACAACAGATGGAATTCGCACATAAGAGGACTCATGCTGGAAATCGTAAAGAAGGATGACATGCATCTGGGCTGAACTTCAAAATCCTCATGAAATTTATTATGATTTTACGACCGTGAAATCCGTATATTTCTATCGGTATCGTTTCGTGCGTGCCCGTATTGATTTCTAAGGGCCATCATCGTTATTTTTCTGTGTTTTGATCTATTTACGTATTGTGTCTATTTAGTATGGTCTCATTTTCGTAAAAGTTGAAATATAAATACAAATCAAAATATTTGGCGCACAAGTTATTTTTATTGATCATGAAGTAATATATAAAAGTGCTACTGTGTGTGATATTTAGTGTTGTCTTTTTTTTAATTAGTGAAAGAATTATCAAACCATACTATGTGAATAATTTAGTTCAGCATCAAATTACAGGTAAAGTATATTAAAAGTAGCGCAGTACAAAGGTATATTTTGTCTCTCTGCAACCATCTGGTGTTACCTCTGCTTGTTGTCCCCACCTCAAGCTTTCTTCTGAAGGTATTGATAAATCTGCGTTATGTGGGACCCGTCAGTAACGGTGGGCACACGGTATAGACGTTTACAATTACTAAACACCCCGAACTTACGACCGTGAGTGTGGATTTCTCTCCCTGTTAATTGGTGTTCCTGTTCACTATCATTTTTCTATTCATTACTGAAAATCAGGGACCAACCGGAGTCGAACCACGCTCGTCATAAATTAGCTTTTCCCGAACAGGGACAGGTGAGGTTCGAACCCAGGACTGTCACAACGTTTGGAACGTTAACGAAGTCTTACTTTCGTACATTACAGGAAGTGTTGAACGAAAGCCTTGCCAGAGCGATCTTCGTTAGTGGGGGTACCCTTTTAGTTACTGATCACTCTTTGTAAATTGAATTTTTAAAGAAAATTCGTCCTACGCATGCTCTCCGATCATGTATCGACTGGCTACGAGTTATTTGGATGCTTAATACAGAGAAATGCAAGTGAAGTTAAAATGAAGTTAGAGGAATCAAGAAACCTACAATTACAGTGTGACGGTTGAAGTAACTTGAGAAATGAATCTATCATTAATTTAGCCATTTCAAAGACTGAGCCTTATTATTATTATTATTATTATTATTATTATTATTATTATTATTATTATTATTATTATTATTATTATTTCGCGTTGTCGAAAGAAAACAAACACGATGCACATTACTTGTCTGAAGAGATTATGAAAGTTCTGTAAAAATATAACCTGAAAAATGTTTAGCAATCATAAGAGACAACGCATCCAACACGAGAGCCGCTTTTTTAAATTAATAAAACAGAAGTATCCTAGTATAGTCCATCGGTAAAGACATTACTGAGCAGTGTAATTGATGTTGTTAAGACAATCAAACACAGCCATCACTTGCAAGCACTATTTACACAAATCTTAAGGAAGAAAAGGGTTACAATTTCGTTCAAGTTGCCTGGCCATTTACACTGCCTGCAAAGTTTGCTTGTGAATAAAACTGTGGTTCAGATGCTCGCTGTGAGTAAGGAATCTTCATTACTTTCAGAAATCAAGAAAATACTTCCTGATTATGTCTCGGTTAGTATTGAAAAACTTGTAGCCATTTTGAAATCTATAGTGGATTTGATTAATTGCTGCAAGTCAAATGAGCCTCAGATAGGCATTGTACACTCAAAATTCCTGAGCCCTTATCTAACTCTGACAGAACAGTTACCATCGTCAATCCTTTCGGAAACACAGAAGCAATCAATCACGAAAAAAATTAAAGATAGAAGTGAATTTGGCTTGGGTGCAATTCATCTGGCTGCAGATCTTCTCAATCCAACTTTTGAGGGCTGAAAATTGACCGAAGAAGAATTGGTTGATGAAGTAAACTTCGTTTGTAAATGTGACTAGGTCTTCTTGGGCTAGCAGAAGACGTTTCGAGGGCTGACATCGTCCTCATCTTCAGGCGAATATGATGGTCCTGGCTGCTAGCCCGAGAAAACCTGTTCAAAATACGCCGCCAGGAAAGCTTCAATAGATACTTTCGTTTGTAAAGTTTGGGGTTCCTGGTTCGATCCCAGCTCGCACCGTGTGGACTTTGTGGTGAACAAACACCATGCTCGTGGGTTTTCTCGAGGTTCCCCCGTTTCCTCCCACTTTCTTCATTCCACTATTTTACTCATATCTCATCATCACCGTCTCCTTTAGCCTAGCCGGCATAATCATGCGACGTAAAACTTAAAGATTTCATTTCATTTTCGTTTGTAAAGTTGGAAAACAAATGGGATTGAATTCTGTTTTACTGAGAGCACATTTGACTGACTATAGGGGACAAGGAAGTAATGTGAGCAAGAAAGTTTTTGTGGGACGGAGTGGAACAAATGAGCTCACTACTTTGGTGGAGAGGGTTTCGAGGCATCACTGAATTAGCTGATGTCACCATTCGAATCCTTAGTGCTTCAGTTACATCTGCTACCACAAAAAGAACTTTCTCTATATTTAGTTGGACTATAGTAAAACAAGAAATCGTTTATCATCGGAGGGAGTAGGGAAACTAACGTATCTTTCATATAACTGGAAGCTTTTAAATAAGAAATTGCCTGAAGTTTCACGGATGTAACACTTAGGACCAGGATCATCAAGGAACAAGCCACGGAACAGAACTAAATATCAGAGACATTGGAAGAGGATACAGAAGAAATGAGTGACATAAAAGAAACTGAAGATAGTGATGTTACTGAAGAATTGTGTGATGATTCCGACTCTGATCTTATGGTTGATTTTGAGTAGGACGGTAAAATTTGTGATAGTTTTATAGTGCTCCAAATATGGTAGAGGTTAATTGCGATTCTATAAAGAATAATTTAAAGTATAAATATTACCTTCACTGAGTTACTATACAGTGTAACGTTGTTTATTTTTTTATTTTTATTTTTAAGGTTACTGGGTTAGGGATTGGTACTTTAAACTTTATTCATCTATTTTCATTTCAAAATGTCATGCTTGTACAGTGTCACCTAACCCTAGCCATTAGAGGGTTACGCCCTCTCTTTGGCACAGAATTGACACTGGTGGGTTTATAGCATATAAGATGGTCTAAGTGCAGTTTTATAAACTAATAGTGCTGAAAGTAACAATAAACAAAACAATAAGTGAGTGAATAAATTTAAATGTGCAGATAAGTAAACAAAATACATATATAATTAGTGCAGGTAGAAACAGAATGAAACTTTGGCATGGAAGCAGTGCGTTGAATTGTTATGAAATAAACATGATAGTATAAAATGAAATGCAGTGCGTACACGCCACAATCACAAACATAGTGTTAGATACACGAATGCATGTTAGTTCTTCTGTCTCGGGGCGACTCGAGACTGATGGAAACACGGGGAAAGCCCAAGGTTAGTAGTTAATTGAGACATAGTGCTAAAATGGAAACAAATGATGAAGATGATCTGGTATAAGATATATATGAAATATGTCGTGTTCTTCAGCTGTAGGATGTATAGATTTTAGGAATAGAGTGAGGAGAACGTTTAACGGTGTATGTAGATTAGGGATGGCCAGACGGATCCGGATCTCGGATATCCGGATCCTATAAGATCCGGATCTCGTATCCGGATATCCGGTTCCTGGATCCGGATCCGAAATTTCGGATCTTGGATCCGGAATTTCGGATCTTGGATCCGGATCCGGAATTTCGGATCTTGGATCCGGATCCAGAATTTCGGATCTTGGATCCGGATCCGTAGTTTTGTATCTTGGATCCGGATCCGAAGTTTCGAATATTGGATCCGGATCCGGATATCCGGTTCCTGGATCCGGATCCGAAATTTCGAAGTTCAGATTCGGACTCCTGTTTTGAATATTTTAGGCCTTAGATTGAGACCCAGAACTAAAATATCCATATGTATAAAATTTACTAGGTGAATTTTATCTAACTCAGTGGGAAGACAATTCAATTTAAATGACAAAAGACATCAAAATCTCATTTTCACATTTTTCGGGGTTAGACCATTGTTGCGCACACCCCATCATTTAGTCTTTAGTATATCTTTAAACGTACTACAAGTATGCCACTTTCATCTCAAGTCAGTAGTTGTATAGATCTGCCTTTTGTTATATATTAATCGAGTAGGATTAAAATTCGATTGTTTGTGAGACCTATGATAATATTTTCAGAATGAGTTATAACGTTGAAAAACTGCATAGTAATGCTGCATATTTTCTTTGTGCCACATTGGAATTTAATGTAGTCTATCTTATACAGTCGGCTCTTACGATTAATTCAATGATCTGAACTCCTGCAGCATTACGCTAAAATCATGGATGTCTTTGAATTTTCGTCATCATTTCTATTTTTTTTTTATTACGAGCAAAATAAATATCATAAGCGGTATTTTACCTAATACATATAGACGCAAATCAGTCAGTTGGTTGCTTAAAGTTTATAACAAAGCTATTACATTTCTAAGACACTGGCGGCCTTAGGACAAAATCCATGGCTTTCCCATAAAATCTTAAATCTCTCTATATAAAAAGGGCAAAGTCCTGAGTGAGTGAGTGACAGATCACCGTACAGGCCAAATCGCTTAAGCTACAAACTTGAAATTTGGACAGTTTATAGGCTTTATGACGTAGGATACTACTAAGGAAGGACTTTGGGAAATTCGACGAGGAAGAGGGGAAATGGGGTGGAAAATATTAATGATTCTTGACGTTAGATACTTCAAATTTGGTATTTGGGTTTCTCATTGAAAATAATTTGATACTTGTTTAAGTGCTTTTTGATATTTAAATTAGAAGGGGCAGGGAAGATATAGAAAGTAAAAGAGCGGGTGGTAATTGCAATTATTGCAATTAGTATAATAATATGCCTATATCTCGGAAACTTAAAGGGTTACAAACATGGAATTTGGTATTTGGACTTCTCACTTAAAATAATTAGATACGTATTTCAACGTTTTTTTTTAAAAATGTATATATGTGGCCTAGAAGGGAAGAAAAAGGGCGAGAAGAAAGTTAAGTGGGGATTACAATTATTGTATTAATATGTTATATCCTTTAAGGTTCGAGACTTAAAATTTGGTATTTGCATTTCTCATTGAAAATTATTTGACATGTGTTTCAGTTTTTTTTGACGTTTTAGTAAAAAGGAAAAGAAAAGAGATGGAAAGAAAAGAGGGTGGGGATTGTAATTATTATAATAACATGTCGATATCTGGGAACCTCTGAAGGTTAGGAGCATAGAATTTGGTATTTGGACTTTACATTTGAAATAATTAGGTATGTACTTGAGGCTTTTTTATGTATGTCTTGGAGGGGAAGAAAAGGGGCGGGGAGAAAATACTTTTATATCTCGGAATCCTGGAATGTTAGAGAAATGAAACTTGTTATTTGAACAAAAATTCGTTATGGAATGAAATCCTTGAGTTTTACGTCCCACGGTTATGCCGGTTAGGCTAAAGGAGACGGTGATTATGAGAAATAAATGAAATGAAGAAAGTGGGAGGAAACGCGAAAACCCCAAGAAAACCCACGAGCACGGTGTTTGTCCACCACAAAGTCCACACGGCGCGAGCTGGGATCGAACCAGGGACCCCAAGCACCGGAGGTGAACGCTCTACCACTGAGCCACCGTGGCCCCTTAAAAATTCGTTATGTTTGCAGGCGTATGATGTGCGAGGCCGTAGACCAAGCAAATGTGTGGGCTGGGGGAAAAGCCCCATGTACTCGCACTGAAATTCGGTATGTCTTGGGATATCGGAATGCTATTACATACAATTTGATATTTGAACTGAGATTCGGTATGGTTGTAGGTTTACGAGGTACGAGGTCATAGGCCGATCAAATGAGATATCAGAGGGTCTAAGGGCAAATCCCCAGACATTTCTTTTAAAATTGATTATGATTAGAGGTTTTTGTGGTGCGAGGCCCTAGTAACGGGGGTCTAGTGGCGAAGCCCCCAACTAGCCGAGGTATTAAGTATATAAATGTATTTGCGTAATGACTGGAAATTGCATGTATGCCTGTGGACAAAATTGCATAAGTAGCCAAGAAAAATGACAATCCTTTAAGATAAAAATTTTAAAAAGCTACCAAAATGTACTCTTGAATGAGTTGTATATTATGTTTGCGCAGGGGCGAATCCAGAACGGACTCCTGGAGGAGGCGGATGGATTCTTAGGGGACGGTTGGGGATGCTAGCAGTGAAAAATTACTTAGATGATCTGAAATTGCGACAAATTACTACTAAAGTACACTGTTAATGGTGGCGCTGGGTAGAGGCGAACGACTTTTCACCCTCCCCCTGCATCCGCCTATGTGTTTACATGAATGATATAGCTCCTTATACAACCTATGCAGAGTTAATAGTAGTGGATTACTAATTACAAAGATACGTGTTACTGCTCGAGACTCCATATGGTATTTTGTATACACATATAGTACATTAATACATTGATTTTGATACATTAATTGCCATTTAGAACTTTATCTCTACTACAATTCTTAATTCTAACTGGAGTGGCACGGACACAGAGAAACGTATTTTTAAAGAAATAAAAAAAGCTCATCAAGAGCAAGAAAAGAAAGTTGCTCCTTAATTTGATTTGATCTATATTTTATGGGCTGTTCTATTAGCAATGGCCTAGCCCATCACGACTAGAAAATGGCCTCATTCAGTGACCACAATAACTCAGAAAGAATTAGAAAATTAAGCAGCCTGAGCCTAATGAAGAAGCTTGGGCTTGAGACTAAGGTTTCATCCCAGCATTTGACTACTGTTACAGAAAACAAAGGACAAATTTCCATCAGGACGACCGCTTTAAAAAAAGATTTACTACCTTTTCGGTCAAGTATTTCCACTAGAATCGAATCTGACAGTGAGATTGCTCTCACCTAAGTCGACAGTTTTACTCAATCAAATTTGGAGTAATTGTGACATATTAAGGCACGAAATCCGAATATCAACAGAATGAAGAGAACGCAAGGCGGTCACACGATCAGATACCAAAAGTGTCTTAAAATCTTATTTTAAGCATAAGAATGAAAATCACTTTGTCAATAATTTCGAAAATTTTGCTGATTCGTAACACCCGAATTTTCTGACACGGAGTTTCGAATCCGAAATTTCGGATCCGGATTTTGGGATCCGGATCCAAGATTCGGTTTCTCGAATCCGGATCCAAGATCCGAAATTTCGGATCCGGATCCAAGATCCGTTTTTTCGGATCCGGATCCAAGATCCGAAATTTCGGATCCGGATCCAAGATCCGTTTTTTCGGATCCGGATCCAAGATCCGAAATTTCGGATCCGGATCCAAGATCCGGATTTTCGGATCCGAATCCAAGATCCGAAATTTCGGATCCGGATTTTCGGATCCGATTCCAAGATCCGAAATCTCGGATCCGGATACAGTGTCCGGATCCGGACCCAAGTGGATCCGGATATCCGGATCCAAAAATATCCGGATCTGGCCATCCCTAATACAGATATTTATGCGGTGCATCAGTTTCTGCATCAGCTTGTAACGTATCTAAGAGTAATGGGTGGGAGACCGGTAGGCGAGAGAGTATATGTTTCAAACGGAGGTTTGCAAGATGTTGAATAAGGTGAGGAAAGTTGATGTGTTCATATGTCATGAAGTTTGGGTATGGTAATTTTATGCGATATGCAAGTCTAATAGCATGGCGTTCTAGTATCGATAGTCGGTCGTAAAACTTTGTTGGAGCATTGCACCAAGCAATGTGGCCAAATGTTAAAATGGGCCTGAGGAACATTTTGTATGTGTTGATTAAGAGAGGCGCGTTTAAACCCCAAGTAGTTCCTGTTAGACACCGTAGAAGATTGAGCCGCAAAGTGGCCTTTTGTGTTATTTTCTCTAAATGAGCTTTCCAACTTAATTTAGAGTCGAAAACAACCCCGAGATATGTAGCTGTATGTGTTGGTGGAAGTGGATGGCCTTGTAGTGATATATTAAGGTTGCGAGGGTTACGTTGAACCTTGGAGCGGCGTTTAGGAGGTAGAAATACCAATGCTTGTGTTTTGGCGGCATTTAAAGTTAGTCGCCAAGTGTTGCACCATTGCATAAAATTATTTAGAGTTGATTGCAAGGTTATGTTGATCTGTTGCATGGTCTTGCCCAGAGCTAAGAATGCCGTATCATCTGCATATTGAAATAAGTACACATTCTATGTAGGTTGTGGTATACCGGAGGCGTACAGTATATAGAGAAGTGGGCTGAGTGCAGACCACTGTGGAACTCCGGAATATGGAAAAATAGGACGGGAGATGGCAGATCCTATGTAAACATATCCGATTCTATTAGTTAAGAAGGTATATATAAAACGTAAGTAACTGATCGGAAGGTTAAGTTTCTGCAACTTTCGTATGAGCCCATAGTGCCAAACTTTGTCGAAAGCATTTTCCAGATCCATTAAGACGAGACATGATGGGAGACCTTTCTTATATTGATTGGTGATAATCGTCGAAAGACGAAGTAACTGGTCATTAAAAGAAAATGAGGGTCGAAAGCCTGCTTGATGTGTAGGTAATAAGTTATGTTCTTGGATATATATATGAAGCCTTTGTACCAGGACTTTTTCGAACAGTTTACTAAAGACTGATGTGAGCTGGATAGGGCGATAAGACGTTACATCATGTGCCGGTTTATGAGGTTTGAGAAACATGCAGATTTTGGATACTTTCCAATCGACAGGATAAAAGCAGGTACGGAGAATAAAGTTGTATACTGCAACAAGTAACGTAAGGTAAGAAAGCGGAGCCTCTTTTAGTAGCCGGTAGGAAATACGATTAATGCCTGGTGCAGTATTGCGTTTCTTATGGAGAGCACGTTGAAGTTCGTGAGTAGTGATTGGTGATGTAAGAGAAGCTTCCTCATCGATTATGTGTAAAAGTGACGGCTGTAGAGCAGGAATAGTAGCCAAGTCTATACAGTTACGTGAATGAGGAGATACTGCAGGTGTAAAAACTGTCTGCAATTGCGTTGCAAAAGCGTTGGCCTTATCTAGGTCAGTAAACAGAGGAGCACCATTGTCCAAAAGTGGATACGAAATTTTAGTATTTCTGCCTGTGAGTCTATGGAAAGATTTTCAATACCGGCTTGGAGATGCTTCATAGTTTAATTTATTACAGGCGCTGATCCAGCTTCGACGTTTATATGCTATGAGATAATTAGTTACTGTGCGATGCCATTGCCGGTGATGACGAAGACATTCCTCGTTTCCGGTTTGTTTGTATTCTCGGAAATGCTGGCGTGATTTTTGTACTAAAGACAGATATTGAGGAGGCAATTTAGGTTTAGAAGGATAAAATTTCTCCTCTGGGATGGTTTGTTGAGCACTGGTATGTAAGATGTTTGTAATCTGGTTGACTGTGCAATACATTTCGTTTCCAGAAGTTGGTGGATGAAGGGTTGAGACCTGGGTATGTATTAACTGCCTAAATTGAGGCCAGTCGGCTTTATCATAACGAGGAATAAAATGAGGTTGTAACTGCTTTACAGAGGAACGACCCTTGTTAATGGACAATTTGATCCGACAATGATCACTTCCGATCGTGTCGAGAACCTGTAATTCACAGTTATTTACAAGCGATAAAAAAGTGATTACCACATCTGGAGTTGTTTGACTGGCTGGTCGAGTGGGACCAGGAAGGTTGTGAATATAAAGTTGTAGGGTGGTTGAAATAAATTCCGTAAATCGTTCTCTTTCCCTGGCACTTCTGCTATGAATGTTTACGTCGGCCATGATAATTATGTTTTTAAAATTACGGGCTATATAATCGAAAAAAGAAAATGGTATTGGATGCCCAGGGCGGATATATATAGTGGCTACATTTACTGTGAGAGAAGGATAGTATATAGAGTAGAAGAGATGTTCAGGTAGCTGTGCAAAAGCCGGAGGATTGTATTGCCGATAAGAAAGTTTTGGAGAAAAGCCAATCAGTACTCCTCCTTGAGCGCGCGCATGTGTATCATGGTAATCGCATCATTGAATTTGATACCCTGAAAGTCGCGCAGAAATGGTTGGTTTTAAAGCTGTTTCATTGAGAGCTACAATATCAATTCTCTCTTCTAGCAGGAGTGGCTCTAGAAGTACTTTGTGTTGATGAAAAGATCGAATGTTTACAAAGAGTAAAGTCAAAGCCATTATGTATACTGCCATGTTGGTTTCAGACTGCTGTTTCTAGAGGTGCGATGTGGAAGTGGACAAAATTGCCTGAATATGTAGCTGTAAAGTTTAAGTTGAACAAAGATTTAGCTGTTGAAATGGCAACCCGAAGAATGTGCTCGCGTTGGAATGGAAAAACATTTTGGAGTACCATGGTGATGTAACGAAGGAGATCTTCGACAGTAAGAGGCTGAGCGAGAGACTGAGTAGGTGGTGTGGATTTGTCAAAGCTTTGTACTGGTACTGTGAGTTCTGGACGTTCAGGTTGAGCTTGTGGTTTACCCTTACAGCGATAACTGTAGGTTGGATGATTTTCGTTACACGCAGAGCAACTGGGTGGTTGCTGCTGATTTTTTTTACAAGATCTGGTTTCATGATGTCCACTACAGTACCCGCATTTGGACGTGTTTCGACATTGGTGTGTAAAGTGAGAATTATAGGTTTGACATTTCTCACACCGGATTGGTAGAGGCCCTGTTGTTTTGCAAGGTTTAACACGATGAAGTTTCTTATAGATAGGAGCTCCATTAGTTAGGAGATAGTCTAAAGAAGTTTGATTTTGCGATAGAACGCGAACCATGTAAGTGGGGCCATTGCTATTTTTAATACGAATGCACCTGTTGACGTCGATTCCCTCTTGTTTGAGTTCTTCGAGGATCTCTTCAGGTATCACTCCTCTGATAACAACAGAAAACATGGGTGGTTTTCGAGGAGGTGGTGGTTGTTTTGTTTTCCTATCCGTTTGTTTTGTTAGTTTTGCAGTTTTGCCAAAGATCTCATAAGATGCTTTGTTTCGGAGTGTAATACCGAAATTCGGGTCCTTAGAGCAAATAATAAATCCATTCCGAGTTTTAACGATATTTTCCATGCTAGCTCGTGGTAAGTACTTGATGATTTGTAGAAACACCATCTTAGGATGGGTGTATTTTGTATCGAAATCTGTCAGTAGAAGCGTGTAGATTGGTTCTTTGGTGTTGTAGAAATTGGAAGATAAAGCGCTAGCAGTGTCCATTGCAGAGTCTATGTTGGTCGTTAGAACAGGACACCGAGATCTATCGCGAGGCCGTTTACTGGAATGAGCAGAGTCACCAGAATCAGTACGATCTCTGGGTCTAGTTACTCGCGAACTGGTTTGACTACCCCATGAAAGGTGCCTGGTACGACCGGAGCGAGACATATTTTCACCGTCTCCTGTAGAAGAACCAGGAGCCGGTGGCCCCACGTACGGGGGTAGGTTTTTGTGCATTGGTCCCAGGATCCCAGGTGTGCATTGCTACACCTGATCCTACAGATAATTTCCTTTCAACGACATATCTAGTAAATACAGGGTCTGTCCTGCATGAAACCAAACTAGCTCTGATGTGGCGCCCTCTCGCGTCGAGCAGTGAAACTAACTGCCGGAAGAGGTAGTGGGGGGCGATAGCAACACCACGCACAAGTGTTCAGTCTGCTACGAGCAGTGGTTCGGTGTGAATCGAGTGTTGAGTGAGACGATGTGTGAGTGCCTTGAAACAAAGCGAAATGCCGCGGTTGCTTGAGCAGCGTTACGCCATTACATTTTGTGTTCGGCTAGGGAAATCGGGAACGGAGACAGAGCAAACGGCAGAGCGCAAAGTGGTACACGCCGCTCTCGTCCAAAAAAGGCGCGGATGAGCAAGTCAAAGTCAAAACCACGCTCATCGTTTTCCACGACGCTCAAGACGTCGTCCACAAGGAATTCGTCCTACAAGGAGCGACGGTGAACACAACTTTCTACGTCCAGGTCCTCGAAAGACTCCGCAGACGGGTCGCCCGCGTTCGAAATGACATCGCCAACAACTGGACTCTGCATCACGACAACGCGCCCAGTCACACGGCAAGGATTGTGAGGAGGTTTTGGACAAGAAAAGTATTTCTACGCTTCCACAATCTCCCTACAGCCCTGATCTGTCCCCGTGGGACTTTTTCCTCTTCCCCCGGCTAAAACGAGACCTCAAAGGACATCGATTCCAGTCTATCGAAGCTGTTCAAGCTGCCGTTACAAGGACCTTGAACAGCATTTTACAAGAGGAATTTCAGGAAGCTTATCTACAGTGGCATAATCGTTGGAAGCGCTGTGTAGATGCCGGTGGATGTTATTTTGAAGATTATTAGTTGCAGTTTTTTTTTACTTTCAATACATCCAGTTCCACAGCCTTCGTCTGGTTTCATTCAGGACAGACCTGTAATTTGATCGACCAATTTATTAAATTTAATTACTTTTGATTATTTCTGCAACTTTCGTAATCATACAATTACTTCTACAGAATGGCAAATTAGGTAAGTGTATAATTTGTTTAGTTTCTATGTATTTTCTAGGTTATTACTTACTAAAGTCAAGTTTCTTTACTTTGACATAACTATATCAACAATTTAGTTGGTACAGTGTGGTTTCTTAAACAGATTTAATTTATTAATTCAGTAAACCAGAAGTAAAACGTAAGAAACATATTGGCACGATTTTTTTTTACATAATTGACAGTTCAGTACATCTTATCGCCTATAGATAAAATACCAAAAATAGCATTATTTTGCATAAAGAAGGTAACCAGCTGTATCTGGAATATTAGTTCAGTTTTATTTAATTATTGAAAAGTTGTTTTTCATCAGTATTCATATGCGAGCGATGAAATTCTTGTAAACTTTAGATCCTTAAAATAGGAGAGACATTATTAATAACTCATTTTCAGCCATTTATAAATTTGGTAAACCAAAAGGAAATGTGGTTGTTCATTTTAGTAATAGAGATCGTGCAGTTACTTTAATAGTTTAGTTAGTGTGTTCATCGATGATTTGAAAAACTGGAGAAGGTATTGGAACATTAAAGAAGATGCGTCAGATCGAAAAAAATGGAGAAAGCAGTTTCATCAGACGCGATCCTAAGTAAGAACTTAAATTTCGTGTCATTTATACCAGGAGCTGCTGGCAGGCAGAATACTTAATAATACTGTATGATTTGTTTGGTGACTACTGACTTCACTTTCTTTAGCCATTGTTATGTTCTGTCATAAATTTTATATTTTCGTGTTGGATTGGTCCACTATCGAATTCTTCCGCGTAGATGATTGGACATCTCAGGGGCACATGGAGTAGAATGGACAATTATTTTCTACCAAGGGTAATAGAAGGAAATTTAGTGTAAGTAGAAAGAAAAAATAATGGTTAGTAGCTAGGAAATCCGTACTGTGTTAGTTAATAAATATAACATTGATTTTTTGATTACTAGAAAAAATGATTAATTAGTTGGTTATTTAGTGCCCCTGTTGCAGGTGATACAAATTTGCACTACATTTTTCATTGACAACGTTAAAATCCATTTATTGGTAATTAAAACACAAAATACCCACTAAAATACCCATTTTGGGTAAATACCCGGGTATTTACCCGCTGAAGTAAATACCCAGGTATTTTACATCACTAGTCTAAACTGACAGAGTATAAGGGCTGCACTAGTACTGTTCAGCGGCGTGGCTGAACGGCATCAGGACGACACACTTGCACACAGTTCGAAGATAGGAGGGTGACTGAAGTTAAGGATGGTAGGTTAGCAAAGCTATCGAAGCGTCCTTGTTGTAGAACACATGAGAGGATATACCAGGGAAAATCATACCAGTTTGTAGTTCTCAAATTCCACATCCTAGAGACGGCAAAACCTTGTTAGAATCGAACTGAGATAATGGTATATAATATTCAGGTAGTTGACAGTCAGTTTTCATGAAATAACTTAAGACCGGTCTTCAGACTATATATACTTTCATTAAAAGCAGACAATAGAATACAAGTTTTCATGACAAGCGACTCTTGACACACGTAGAGCCTCGATTACTATCACTGGGCATGTAATTTAATGTATGTTAGCAACTGCCTCATAGGAGTCAACTCAATTCACATGGCTTGTCAAATATTTACATATTCTGTCATGTTTCGACTAGCCCTGAGTATCATCACTCAATTCTAAAGACACTATGAGCCTTCACTTAAGTAGTGTGGCACAACTAGAAGTCCACTGATAATATGGATCATGTTGTTGAGGACCAAGTTGCGTTAAAATAGCAACAACTCTTAAGTTTCTGCGAAGTTGCGAAATAAATACAAGTTCTTTGCTATAGTCCAGAAAACAGAGCTTGTTCCCAAAATTTGTTCACGTTTAAGAAAATAATTCAATTTGTAAAATGATTTGAAGTCTCGAACGTATTGGCTTCGAGTGGCCAACTATAAAGATAACAAAAAAATTCTGTCGCTTTTTATAGAGGTCTGTGTTCAATTGGCCCTCACACCATGAGTTGCATGCAAATGGAGATAAGGCAAAGGTCAGTTCTTTGCGTGGGTATATCCAACATACTACCTGCTTTAGGCAGTTCAGTTACACTGTGAACTTTCGTAACGCAACCTCCATAGAGCGTCATAAGGGTGTGTATCCTGTACGAGTTCAAACTAAGGTCAAACGCCGATCATCTATTTTAAAATGGCGTTTGGGCTCATCCTTTCAGTATGGTTGCGAAGTACGCCGGCGTAGAAGAACCAGATGGGAAATCTACGATGATCTGGCGACTAACCATCTCTAGGGAGAAATCTTGCTCCTTTTATACGATTCGTATGCCCACGCACTACTGTGATGCTTCTTACGCAGCAGAATGGCTCCCTCACTTAGTAGTGTGTCTATATCATACATTAATAACTTAGATTTATTCACCAATACAAGCTATGATAGCTCCATCACTTATGAGTAGATAGAGATAGGTCAACCACACACGCGATATTGGATCTTTCATGCTAGAAGAAGAGTTGGCCTTCTCATATTGCGTCAGACTAACTGCATGATGCAATAATCCACCGTCAGAGCCAGCCAACATAAAACAAATCTACAGTCGCTAACAACAGAAAACAAAGGAATTTTACCTTTTAGTTTTAACCACAATAAAGCTATGTAATTTAATTGGCAGATCACCAAGATGCTGCTACTGTTTGTATAATTCTCAGCCGTTAATTAGGTTTATGAGCTCAATTAGAGGGATTAATATTTAAAGACTTTATTGTAGGTTTTCTACTCTTGATTGCATAATGTTTTCTACAGGAAAATATGAGTATCCCTTTGCTGGTGGAGATAACCTGAATATTCACACTAAGATATCTCTTTTACACAGAGACCCGTCTGAGACTGAGGCAATCACCTGGGTATCTTGCAGATGTATTACTATCATTCCAGAGGGATCCTAGGTGATTTTACCCAGTTCTGGCGTGCTTGGCAAGTAATCTTTCTATGGGTTTCTTCGTCTTCTCCAGTGACATTTCTAGGGTGCTCGAAGTGTAACGTTATATTTATATGTATGTTAACTTGTTACAATTATTGCCCACAGTTCGAATCACTAAATTGGTAAAAACGATTATACACCTTAATTGTTACCTGTAATTGCAATATTTTTAAATATCTTGAAAATTAAGCACATTAAATGTTTGAAACAACTAACTTTTATTCTTCATATTTCCAGGAATGAATTATTCTGTTCCCATAGCAACGACAGACAAATACCTATCTTCTTTTTAACAACTGACATTACATGATTATCTATATATAAAATCAACATATATTCTACATTTTTCTTCTTCTTATCAACAAATTGGGCACTTTTAAGCGCCGTTGCCCGAAATAACTACAAGAAAATGGAAGTAATTTATAGATTAGATATACAATCTCGTTGTAAAAGGTTCTTAATAATCCTTCAAGGAGTCTGCACTCGTCAATGGATTAACCATACACCAATCCTAATCATTCTGTTTTCACTGGCTTTAATTCTCCATTGAGCAAAGGTCCATTGTGTTCTTTTTCTATCTACAAGTATTATAGTCTTATTTATGAAAAAAAAGAAGTGCTTTTGTTGTTCTGTATTTCCACGTGACTAATTTCCGTATGAAGTACTTTCCGTTTTCTTCAATCATCTTTCTGTCTATTTAAAATCAAAACTTTCCGTGTCTAGAGTGCGTTAGTTCAGAGAACACTTTTCCAATTGTAATAAAGTTATTCATTTACGAATTCAGAGCATAACAAATCGATATGTCCGTTAAAACTGATAAGGTTTCTATCTATCTCTCTCTCTCTCTCTCTCTCTCTCTCTCTCTCTATATATATATATATATATATATATATATATATATAATATATATATATATATATATGTATATATTATACCACACCACTTGATAGCTATATTATTAGGTGCTGTGGTATTAATAGGTCTTTAAGAATTACTGAGATACTCGTTAAAAATTGTATTTTTTTATTTACAGGAAAATATGACTCATGTGGTGTGAATGGTTTAGGATGTGTTGCACGTGAACAAGGTAAAGAATATACTTGTATAATATTTTGTTTTAAAGAGATGTAGGATCTATTCTTGAAAGTAAATATAATTCATATAATAACAGCTTATTTCATATTCAGGATTTCTTGTATCAGGGCTTAGGGAAATTTCTCTTAAAATAGTGCAGTTTCAGTATTTATTTGAAATGTCCACTTTCAGAACTCAAGTCAAAAGAGAGGAGAAAAATGTTGAGGTGTACTTAACGTATAAGTTTAGGATCGATAGAAAAGCAAGTATTAGAAGCAATTGTTGAAACAAATATGAATAGTAAATTCTTGCTTCCCTTAATCCTTCCCGTGCGTTCGTGAAAGGATGAATCAGCCTGAAGATTCGATTAAGCTTCATCAAACATAATTTTTAACCAAATTTTCTAACCTTATTTTAAAAAGCGTGGAAATACAACGACAATAAATTCCCTCGTACCTTGATTTCTTTTAATGTGTTTGGACAAACTTGTGAGAAAGCTGCGTCTAGCCTTTTTCGATATAAATTGTTGCTAACTTCAGTAACGTGTTTTTAACAGGTTGACTGCCAAGGTGATTTGAGGGTACTGCTCCCAGGAGGCCATAAATTTCTTCTTACCTTTGGCTCAATTATGGATAGTCATGTGAAATTTTTGTCGCGATATTTTGCTTCTCCTGAAAATGCACCAATGGGAGCCGAGCACCATATGTCATGCTCATGGTCTCACAATAATTTGTGACAATGAGCATCATATATGATGCTCAAGAACCTGAATAGGGTAGTAATTTGTGATATCGAGCATGAGCATCATATATGGTGCTCATGGCCCCACAGAAAAATAAGGTGAGCACCATATATGATGCTACGGAAGTTAGCATCATGCGTTACTCAAACTGTTAATACGACCCTAAAGCGACTCTGCAAGGGACCTTAAGTATCTCTAGCAAACTTACTCTGTGGGAATCGAGACCAGGACCACTGGCTGCTGAAACCAACGCTTAGACCACTGCTCTACGATATCGCTGTGAATTAAGGAGAGAAATATTCAATAGTCAATAGAAACAATAGTCAAGAGAATTTGAATCTGCAATGTCACAAGTAAATTGTTGAAAATGACTGTTAGCAGTGTTATTAGTGAATTATTGTTGCAGCATTTAGATAGTAGAAAGTTGAACACCCTGTTTGACCATCGAGACTCTATGTTATGTGAAACTACAGTTTAAAACTACCTCTTCTGGTATTTCTTTATAATTATATTCTTTCACGAGTCATTAATATATAGGGTGAACCTGAGAGATGTGCACAAACTTCAGGAGGTGATTCGTGATATCAAAATAAGACAAAAGTCCTCTTGCATATTGTCAAATTCCGCGTCGTATACTAGTGACAAAGGTGCCAACTTGGAATCGAAAATTAAATCCTCATATTTTTAACGGAACAGAAAAATGTGCACCAAATTATGCATGTGTATAGAGAAGCGATACTATGGTGAAAGGTTGAACAAGTGTCAGTGACCGATTGCTGGTCAACCTTGGTACGCATGAGCAACATGTTGTAGACTAGCAGTCGTGTTTTACAGTATTTGTGTACGAGTTAACAATTGCAGTACAGGAATGTGTAAGTGGAGCAAAAGGACCTGAGGACAACACCTTTTCACAAAGACAGTATTTTCTGAACTAAAGCTAATAACTTCGTGTACAGTAGTAGTACAACTTGTTGTGAAGAGCAGAACCAACGCGACGGTGGTGAAGGTAATCTCTGAGGGAGTCAGTTAAAGTGGGTAAAGTGTGTAATAAAACTTCGTAGTGTAGTGTGCTGCCAGTGCTGCAAGAATGGTCCGTTATTCGTACGACAAACAAGCTGATATGCTACTTACATATGGTAAAGGGAATGGAAATGATCAGAGGACCTTCAAACTGTACCAGGTAACATATTCGAGACGATAGTCAACGAACATTCGCAGCAGCGTCCTGTCGTCTGTATGAGACAGAGATCCTGATACTTATATATGGGGACGTAGGACGGACATGTACGGTTCATATACCTGAGAGGTAAGCTCATGTGCTACATTATGTTGCGAAAAATCCCAGTGTGAGCTCCAGGCAGCTAGCCAGTGTGCATGCAATTGGTCAAAGTACATCTTACGAATTCTACACGAGAATGCCTTTTATCTCTATAATCTGCAACGGGTGTATAAACCTTATTTTGATTTCTATCATTATATCTTTTCACTGATGGTGCTGGCTTCATGAGAGATGGCATAATTAACTTCAACAACACTCACATCTGGGCGCGGAAAATTCACATAGAATCGTCAAGTCCCACCATCAACAGTGGATCGAATAAATGTCTAGGTTGGGGTTCTAGGTGACCAGTTAATCGGGCCGTTTATTCTGCCACAAAGACTAACAGGAGACGTGTATCTGTAGTTCCTGCAAAATACACTGCTCCTTTTCCTCGATCTTGTATCACTGGTATTTCGAAAGAACATGTGGCTGATGCACGATTGAGCTCCTCCCACAACTTTGCGTGAGTAAACAATATCTTTCAACGCAGATAGATTGGTCTATATGGCCCTGTTGCATGGTACACCGCGTCCTGACCTAAATTCCCTTGATTTTTACTTGTGTGCAGACTGCCGATTATACAAGCCCTGTGCCTGATGTACATACTCTGGAGCAACGTATCCATGCTGTCTGTAACAATGTGCCGAGGCTGCCGGGAATATTAGATAGGGCACGTCAGTCATTGATGCGACGTGTGCATGCGTGCACTTGCAGCCGTGAGAGACATTTCGAACATGTACTCTGACTATTCGAGGTAGGTAGAATGTGTAATGTACTGTACCTACGTATGTTGGCTATCAGATTACTCGTGTTGTGAGCGACGTGTACATTGTTGATCATCATTACTCCATAACGCATCATTCGTGCACAGCGCATCTCACTCGACACTGCAAATCACTTTTTGTTCGTTGTCTTTGCTTTCGGTTCAGTCATTGGCTTTTTGCTTTTCCTTCATATTCGTCCAATATAATTATTTTACGCAATAGTTGGGTATAAGGCACGTATCATCTCGGCCAGGATGCAATACCATCAACTACAAGGCCAATCGTGCTCGGTGAGACGGAATATCAGAGCAACTACCTAATATACAATTTTTGTTATGTTCATAGCCGGATTTAACTATTTTTGATCTCACGAATCACTTCCCGCAGTTAATGTACATGTTTCTGTTCTGTTCTAATTGTCAGGAATCGATTTTCGATTGCAAGTGGGTACCCTCGCTATTCGTTCGCGACGCTGAATTCGACAACAGGTAAGATAACTTTTTGTCTTCTTTCGATGTCACGAATCACTTCGGAAGTATGTATACATCTTTCTGTTCTGTTCCAATTGTTAGGATTCGATTTTCGATTCCAAGTTGTTACTTTTATTAGTCGTACATAACACTGAATACGAGAACATGCAAGAGGACTTTTTGTGTTCTTTTGATGGAAATAATCACCTCCCGAAGTATGTGCACATCTTTCTGTTCCTTTTCAATTGTCAACATTCGATTTTCGATTTCTAATTGGCACACCTTTCACTCGTACAAGATGAGATATTTCACAACACGCACGAGGACTTTTCGCCTTCTTTTGATGTCGTGAATTACCTCTTGTCCGGAAGTATGTTCACATCTTTCTGTTCCGTTCCAATTACCAGATTCGATTTTCGATTCCAAATTGGTACCCCTGTCACTCGTATAAGACGCGGAATGCGACAAGATGCAAGAGGATATTTTGTCTTCTTTTGATGTCAAGAATCTGCTTCCGAAGTATGTGCACATCTTTCTGTTCCATTCCAATTATCAGGATTCGATTGTCCAATCAAGTTGCAACCCTGTCACTCGTACACGACGCAGAATTCGACAATAAATGTTTTATATCTTCTTTTGATGTCACGAATAGCCTGCCAGAGTTTGTGCACATCTTTTCTGGTTCACTTTATATATTGCAAATTATCGGATTAAATGATTTATCCAATCTACTTGATAGTGGGGAATTCAAATTCTCTAACCCCTGGCCCGCGCACTCAAACGTACTTATTATACATATTTTCTGTTTATTATTTTGTATGGGAGTTTTGTGAAATGCAGAAAAATTATAATCTAAACAAGGAACTGAAGTCATTGGCTTTTAGAAACAAAGGGAAGCTAAATTTTTTGAAATAAATAACTTTTTTTATTAATAATGTCCATTATAGAAAAATTAAATGTTAAAGCAAGGATTTTTTCAAATTTGTCACTTTCCCATATAAATGCAAACAGAGTAAAGTTTTAAATTCATATTAATATCTTTTAAAATTGCGAGTATATTTACAACTACAAAACTTCAGTTTTTGGTATTTAAGTTTTATAAAAACGTTGACCCTTTTTTAAAAGTGATTTTTGGAGAGACACTGCTGCAATTTTTTAAAATAAGTTGTTTCCCGTAACATGATACCCAACTGCTCTAGTAGTCTATTATACGTACAATAACACATCCTCGTCTGCCGAACTTAACATCCTTGCATTTATGTATCTTGCCTATCTTAATATTTAGTGTACCTACCTTACTACACTAGTCTACTGGTCAACTCTAGTCTACGATACCATATCCTAACCTTACATCCTTACATGATCCGTTTTTTTATTTAGGTGGGAACATTATATTAATGTAGTTTTAAATATTGCGATAATAACTTACGAAAGTTAATCAAATAACTGAAAAAAAAGTTCATATTATTGATCTATGTAAATATTTTCGATTTCAGAACTCTCCGCTCAAGAAGAATGTTCCTGTTTAGCAGAATGTGATCAAGAAAATTTCGTAACTAGTTTACTCTTGGCAATAAGGTAATGTAGTTATACAAAACAATATACATGTTAAATGATTTAGATCGTTCTTTAAGTTATTTTGTCTCTTTCTTCTCAAAATCTCTTACATTATCTTAGAAGGCACAATCTTGGAAATCAGGGGATTTGTACATTAGATATAAAGTGTAAAATTTGCTCAATCTATCTCAAGTGTGGGTGCCCGAAGGGGAGGGCAGGTTAGGGCTTAAGCCCCCTGGCTCACGAACGTGTATTAAATTTCTTAAGATTTTCTTAATACACATAAAAATAATTCCAAAGGTAATATAGGAACCAGGAATTTGATCTCCCCGGGTGCTCAAGATCTCAAACTATCCTATTTTCATCTGAGAAGAATGAAACCTTAATGCTAAAGAAATTAGAGTTCCGGACCACATTCCACAAAGACATAATCGATCATAACCATCTTCAAAATCATCACCTCGATAATCATGTTACCATGTATAATTAGTTTCATGAATCACTATAAAAACTAAAGGAAGGTACCAGAGGCGGATCTAGAAGATAAAAACTGGGGGCAGTCAGACCCCAGACTATGATAGGTATATCATGTTTACTGTAACTTTTCAAAAATATATAAATAATAGCTTAAATTATTTTTCTTACTCAAAAAACAGGAGCCTTACGTCCCCCGCGTCATCCTAGATCCTTCACTGGAAGCTACAGAACTACTTTCAATTTGTCAACTCTAAATATGCCGGATATATTTTTGCCACAATTTCTCCATTAATTTAAAACACAGGATGACCACTATCAACATGTGAACTTTGACCAAAGTATCTCAAATCGTCGTACTAGTTAGATCAGGAAGCAACGGTTGCTAAATCTAGCATAAAGAAAAGTTTCTTGACATCTGGTCTTCAATTATAACTTCTTATAATCTGTCTTTAAAACCATCTACATGCTGATTACTATCGGCTTTAATACTTTTGTTTTTTCAATTTGTACAATTTTAGAGGAACCGATTATAATCTGACTCTTTTTTCATAGTTATTGAATGGAGAGGAAAGATCCGAATGTTTACTGTATTAATCTTGTTGCTATACATAAGCGGTGTCTTAAAATTTAAGGTAAATTTAACAGGCTGTGGGTATTTCAAAATGAGCAACATGCAATAGTACTATTTTTAAAAAGCACTACAATACCCATTCACGGATATATCAATGTTTAAATAATCATAAGAGTGAATATCAGTCTTTCCCTGAAATGTATAACCAATGCGAATATCAGTATACTTCTTTCTCTGTGAGTGGACAATCTGTGTTTTATGTATTAAAAGAGGACAGCTCAATGTAAACTACTACTATAGTATACTGCAGTATTTTCAAAATTGAATGAAACGAACATGAATGTATTAACCCTTAAAGTACCAAGCCTAAAATATTACGTAAAGTACTGAGGCTGGGTCAGTTTGACCCGAGCGTGGTTTTTGTTAAAAATATATATTATGTTTGATTAGGGAGTTAAAATTTCCAAAGTACAATTAAGAGGGCAATGTACCTGATCGTTCCTTATATTACAGTAAATTTTATACACTGTATACATTGTGAGTGGCAGCTCGTGACACTTTTAAAAATACCTGAACTATAGTACTGTAACATTAGAAATTTATACATAGAAATATGCTGTCTTTAATAGGATAATCCCTGTCACACATGGTATTTTGTTTATTCCTGACATCCCTTTCAATGTGATTCGCTGGTGCAGTTTGCTTTGCATACAAGCTTGTGGCAGATTGCAGACTTTTGAGAGTACTTGTTGTCATTTTCTTTACAATACGCACATCTGCCACGTTTCTTAGCTCGCTGTGTGTGGACAGTTGAAGATGGTTTCTTCACATTCTGTTTCCTACCACAGAGTTTAACTGCTTTCATAACATAGGTAGTGTCCTGCTGGGTTGTTTTCGATGTAGCAATTGCTGAGAACGAAATGTACAGCGGTATGTGTAGAGGGGGAAAGGGTGGGAAAAAAGAGTTTACTAAAAAAAAAACTTCGTATTACTCTCACCAAAATCAATGCTCGGTTTAACGGGGAAGTGATTGTTTGAGGTAAAAGGAAAAAATGCTGTTTCAATCAGCAACATAGTATTATATGTTATTTTTGTTTGCCGTGCCGCGGAGTACCAAGGCTGATTCAAATTGCCCCAGCTGCAATTTCTGCTATATCATGATGTATTTTGTGTTTATTTTATATATGAATTCTACTAAAATGGTTTCTAAAAGTAAAAATGGTTGTTAATGGAGGAATACCTAAAATATTGGTCCACTGCGGCTTCTTGAAATTATAGCATTTCTTTATAAGAGGTCATGTGGGTCAAATTGACCCAGTCTTGGTACTCGAAGGGCTAACATGTTCTATGACATATTGCGTTACAATACTTGGCGTACCATTGTTAGTGTACAAACCTTTGATATATTCTATAAATAATGTTTATAACTCCATAATAATATTTATGTAGATGAGTAAGCCTTTACATATGCACTATATAATGTAATATTTAATAAAGAATATATTGAAATAATAACTGAATTTTTTAAAAAATACAATATAATTTCTAAGCTTGGTTATTTTTAACAATATGTTTCAGGTTCATTTGCTATGCAAACTCTGTAGAACACATGTGCTCCCATCCAGTAAATTATTGATTATTCATTTATGAAAACTCTTAATTTATGGGTTGCTTCTTGTGATAGTACATTGCTAAGAGCAAATTTCATTTGTGAGGTACTAAAAATTGATTGTGACTATGTAAATAATTCCTTCATAAACTCTGCGAAAATTGTTTCGTACGATTTCAACTAATAAATTAGTGGGAACAATAATTAGCTGTAGGGCTTTCTGCAGAAATTCACTATTAAACAAATTGTGAAATAGTAAATAATTTGATACAGTAAATAAAAAGGAAAATTAAGTTTAGTTAATATGTACCTGTACATAATGGAACTCGTGTGATATGTATAAAGTTACTAAATTTAGTGTTAATAATTATAAACATTTAGGTTGTTTATTAAGTAGTGAAAAGAAAAATGTTATTACCGGAAATGTTGTGTAGAAGTTGACGGAAAAAACTTTCGATGTGCTTGATAAAGGAAAACTTGTGTTCTCGGAATCAGAAAAACTTGTACCTTCAACATTAATTTGACCTACATGTAGTTGTATATAAAACTTCATAAATATTAATTATTATAATTATTTTAAGTAAAGTTAGCAAACACAAAATTTTATAAGTGTAAAGTTAAAATTGGAATGTGAAAATTTAGAAGTTGTAAATAAAAATAAATAAAAATATAATATTCAAATATTCAAACTTGTAAATAAAAATATAATATTCAAATTTGTAACTAAAAATATTAGTTTATTTGACTTGTTTTCATTTTATTATTTCCCTACATCATTAGATTCAAGTCTTTTATTTGTAGAAGATTGTTTTTAACGAATAATTTCAACAAAGTTCAAAATGTTTCTTGTCCACAATATACACACTTCAGTGAGTTTTTATTTTTCACTTTCATAATTTACAATGAAAGACTATCTTAAAGGAAAGTATGTATATTTGCATTTTTAATTTTTTACTTTCTTAATTTTGTTTTTGCTAACTTACAATTTTATGTTGCAACGTGTTATTTTATTTTTCACTTTCAAATTTTACTTTAAAAGACTGTAGCATAGCTAAAGGAACATCTGAAGAATTGTATTTTTAATTTTCACTGTAACATTTTACAATGAACAATTGTATTTTTAATTTTTACTTTCAGCATTTTTCTTTCGTAAGCTTG
This sequence comes from Thermobia domestica, assembly GCF_964235325.1. Lineage (NCBI taxonomy): Eukaryota > Metazoa > Arthropoda > Insecta > Zygentoma > Lepismatidae > Thermobia > Thermobia domestica. Next base: position 212,396,850 of record NC_137456.1, on the reverse strand, counting down.
CCACTTTTATTTTACACTTTCTGCATTTTATTCCAATTTTATACAACTTATACAATGTTTACAATTATTCTTTAACGTTTCGTTTTCGCAGAAAGCTCATAACTTATTGAATGTTTTGCACAACAAACTCGTTGTTAATATTTCTATGGAAACTGAAGAGCAATAATTACTTCCATTATTTGCGATGTAAACTGGTTTTAAAATTGGCAATTATTTAACAGTTTCGTTTTTCACTTATGAAAACTGCAGAAAATGTTTTGTTTCAACAAAATGTTTTGTTGCAAGAAAACGATTGACAAAACTTGTTTGCTATCTGCAGAAAGAAATTTTCAATACACCAAACATAAATAAATTTTGATCTTCTGAAATAAAATTTATGTACGATTAGTGTAAGTGATATTTATTATTAGCTTTTTAATTTAGGACTTTAAAAAGAAATGTCTTTTATTAAAATAAAAATCAAGAATGTAACTTTCTGTATATATTAATTTAGCATTGATTATATTTATATACAAAACGAAAACGAAAGATAACAAAAAATGAAATGAAATCTTTAAGTTTTACGTCGCACGGTTATGCCGGTTAGGCTAAAGGAGACGGTGATGATGAGAGATGAGTGAAATGGTGGAATGAAGAAAGTGGGAGGAAACGGGAGAACCCCGAGAAAACCCACGAGCGCGGTGTTTGTCCACCACAAAGTGCACTTGGCGGGGGCTGGGATCGAACCCGGGACCCAAGAACCAGAGGTGAACGCTCTACCACTGAGCCACCGCGCCCCCCGAAAGATAATATAATCAATATATATAGGAGTAATAGATAATACATAGAAGAAGGAATATTATATAGTAAGATAGACACATGCACATGCATCATGATAATAACTATTTGGTTCACACAAAATACTTTCATTTTTGTCCCTTTCTAGCATTATTTCTACCAATTCTGGTAGATATTCTGATTTGCTTATTAAAGTATAAAAATATTTATACACTCGCTTTTACCAATACATTATCTTGCCTTTTCATTTATTCATAATGCAATTCTTCTTTAACACACCACACACAATATTACACCATGCCTCAGTTTGTTACCTAAGTTCACTCTTAAACAAACACCTGTGTCCCTACTGGTTAAAGTGATCACACACACAACCATCACATAATAGTGTGCTTTTTGTGTCCCACAGATTTACAGGCTTTTTATACACTTTTCATCAACATAGTATTTTGTACATTTTCACTTTTTATTTCACTTTCTACTAATAACGACTGTGAATGCGGAGTGGAAGGCACTACTGAATGTGAGGGAGAAACACTTGCGGGAGGTGATTCAGGCTTAATAACGTAAAATTCATCACATTAGCAATGATCTATACATGATTGGTCTTCATGTATAGATTAAGTTGTTGCTCTTAATATTACATCTTCAATGAATAAATGAGAAGATGGTGATGTAGGTGATGCTGTCGCTTCTGCTGCTTCTAGTGGTGCTGATGCTGGTATTACTGTAGTTGATGCTGCTGATGATTGTGTTGCCCGTTCCGCTGATATTACTGGGTTCTTTGTTAAATCTATAATCTCCTCTATAAAAAATCAGTTTATTCCAGGGATGAATAATATGTACACGAATCATCAGAGTACTTAAACTTTTTCCCCGTGGATTCAATAAATCGAAGGTGTTGCAGGCTTCGATTTCTCGTTGTACTTTACTTTCTAAAGACTCTATGACTATTCTGTACCCACCTTCTCCTTATGCTCACATTTAAACTAATTTTACAAAGGAGGTCTTAACGCTTGACACTTTAAAACGTTTTCCAAAATGTTTTTATCATATTATCCTTAATGTTTTCATTACAAGTATTTCATTTTTCTCTACCCTCTCATATAATTTAAAAACAATTCTCATGTTTAATAACAATATAAGTTCAAATTACTTTCACATTATTCAAGATTTATACAATTTCAAAACGAAATTCACACCCACAGAGGGATCCTGTGTTCACAAAGATGATGGCTATTGTATTCGCGTCAGGCCATGCGTGTTATAATACGTTTCACACCCGCAGGGTTATCACGTGTTCCATAATGGTAGGGGCTATTGTGTTTGATTCGCGTCAGGTCGGAGTCATGTTTGAACACGCTTCCCATTCGCAAGGCATGCACGTGTTCATAAAAGATAGGCGTTATATATTTCCACCGCCGACACCATGTCGGTGTCTTTATCCTATTCTATTAATCTCACCTGTCGCGCCATATCAGCGTTATTATTCTATACATGTTAGAACTCACTTCCCGTCCCTCAGGCATGCATGTGTTCACAAAGGATGTGTGCTATTGTATTACAATCTCCGCCCACAATGTTGGGGCTTTTATCCTATTGTACTAACGTAGCCAGCTGTGTCGTGTTCATTGTCTATTGTATTCTCATCGCATCATGTTAATCACGTGCCCCGTTACGGCAAGGTCTTTGTCCTAGGTTGCAACAACTCTCACTGGAGGTGGGCGTTCTAGCCTAAACCTATTTCAAAGCGCGCGAAATCTCAGTAAGTTCCAGGAGTCCGGTAGAAGCAGAGGTATCTCCGCAGCGCTCTGCATAATCTTCATTGAAGTATACGTTATGTGTTTTTATAAAGTATATCGCATGATATACGTACCAATATTTCCGTCTCCTAAAGCGCGATGTCTTTCAGATTTTTACCAAAGAGGTCATAGTTTTACTACGATGTCTTTCAGACGGAGAACCCACAATATGTCCTGCATGAATAAAGTTTATTCCTTCCAATTAATTTTATAATGACATCTTTCAAAGAGGTCATATTAAAAATATCAATTGATATATATACTGCGTAAAAGAATGACGTCTTTCAGACGGATCGTATTAAAACAGCTCACAAAAGTTCGTACTTTTACCATTGCGGCCATCTTGACTAATTTTAATAACAGTATATCGCATGATATACATATCCATTAAAAACGCCCCGCCAAATAATTTTCCAATTAAAATATGTACGTAACAAAACAGAAGTAAAAAAAAAAATCCACCAATTTTAATAATGGTACAGATACGTGTACGTACCACTAGAAATAAGAACAAACGGTCATTAACCTAAACAACATGTTGAAACCTGCTCTCTCCCCCACCTACTCTCCTAGCAAGAATTGCTTACCTGCAACATAAGGCCTGTAAAAACTCATCAATCAAATTTTGACAGCTGGAATCACGTGACTAATGACGTGTGTATTTTTACCTCCTTTATTACGGCACTGTGGATGATGGGCTGTAGAGTCTGTTCTTGCAAACCAGAGTTGAATTGAAATTCTTCCATCTTGGATGGTTAGAGTAGATAACTTGCAGTAAGTTAGTGTCCTCTCTTCTCTCACGCACATGTATTTGATAGAACAAGATGTATAGGACATAACGAGGTGACTTAAAGTAGAGAATAAAAGTCTAAAAATAAATTGCATAAGAAATTATGATGCATAAAATATGAATAAATCTGAAGAGTATGACAGTGTTGGTTAAACCTATTGCTTTGAAGTATCTATAACTTCAGATGTTCGCCATATTCAGTTATTCTGTTAATAAACCAAAAAGTGTTGCAGTGGTTTCTTGATTAGTCGATAAACAGTTATTTCCCCAATCTAAATTTGGCTGCATTTCGACTATCTTACGTCGTCGCAGTTTTATAGAACAAACTTATGACTTTACAACATAGTCCACTTTTTTAATTGAGAAAATTGCTTGTTAAAACAAGTGATCCCGAAGTTACATTGATAGATTTTAACAAGTTTCGATTGCTATTATGACCTGCAGATTAGGAGGTGGATTCAGTACTTCCAATAAGTGTCCATAAACCTTATAAAAAGTTAGTTAACTTACATTGTTAAGTGTCTGCAGCAAATAAGATTTTAGGAGATTAAATCTGTAACATATGGAAAATATTTCAGTCAAAGCAGTGTTATTGTAAAGACATACAATTTTCACATTTTATAGTAATCTGAACATTTCATATTATGGTTTGGCTGCTGCATTTGTTCTCTGTTTTTTTACCGATCTCCTAGGAGCCAACTATGTTTTAGTGTAAGGAGCGAAGCTGGAAGAGGAAAGGTTGCAGACTAAGCTATTGCCTCAATATTTAAATCGAATAATATTAATATGTTAAAAGTTAGACGAAGGATGTCGCGCTATAAATACCAATTACCTATTTCAGTTTCACATGAGCTCCTTGATCCCCAGATAAGAGTGTAAATGCGGATTAGGTTGTTACACAATTTCTCTGCAGCTAAATACCCCTGTCAGAATATAGAAAGGTGAGTAGAGATTCATAGCGTGAGTTCAAATGAGACAAAATGCAAACTCTCTGGAACTTATTTATTTCTCTATTTAATGCTTGGTAAACAGTGTCATAGGTTAATGGATATGGTTATTACGTGCCATAAAAAGTGAGCATGTTATGATAATCTTAGATAGTGCAGTAACCGAGTAATGGTAATGTCCAGTGAGGTTTCCGAAGCCTTTCATGCTACCTTTCACAAAATGATGTCCACTACCTCCTAGAGATCAGCTAGTCCACATGAAGAGGATAGAGATGTGGGTCGGGTAAATACCCAGTGGGTAGGTAAATAAAAAATGGGTATTTACCCGGGTATTTACCCCTTTTGTATTTACCTACCCAAAAAATGGGTATTTTCCGGAAGTTCGATTATTTTGAAGTTTTAAGAATTGTTAACCATACCGATGACCTTTTCTAATATTTTGGGATCTGTCGAGCGTGTTTTCTCATTCATTCACTATAAATATGCAAAATAATAACCAATTGATCCCGTTCATGCGCGGTGCGGGTTAGCAGTCTATTTTGACCATGGCCTCCCCGCGATACAATTTTGGATATTATATGTTATTCTAGGTTACAACATCTAAAACCTATTTTTTTTATATATCTTTCTCGAAGAACTTCATAGGTAAAGAGATCAAAATATTGAATCGAGTGTTTTGAAAGGGGGAAATGTTGGGGATGAGCTGCTACAATTTTCAGACGAAGCCCTCTTGTATACCTGTACATGCATCTAAGTTTGAGCAACATCGATCAAGCCAATCTTGAGAAATAATTAACTTTTCCGACTTTACGTCATTGCTCACGAACAAATCAGTCAGAGTTGAAACATGAAAAATTAATGTCTCCTGGTGGTACCTACATTACCACCCTCTTGTCGTCTCAAGATTCATCTCGGGCTATTTTACTATACTTATCCACCTATGCCCTTTCTTCGCCAAGGTGTGAACGGCTTTTAAACTTGGATTAGTTTCGCCAAGACTTAAACAATTAAGAAATCGTAGTATGACTTCAAGCCTTAGGTTGTCCAAACATAGAAATCGTATATAAACCCTCCTTGTTAAATCCCTGGGAGACAGCCCCAGTTTTAAATGTAAAGTCTGCGATACGCCACCGATTCTCAAGAACCCTATCAAGTTATTGTGTATTTTCATTTGAGAACACATGTTTTGAAGCTCCTTCAAACCAACAAGTTTTCCTGAAATGTACTATTTTGAAATTTTAAAATTCTCAGAAATGTTTCACAGACAACTCAGACAACCGTCATACGAATAAAAGATAAACGAAAGCTGGATCATGTATCTAAAGCATTACATACCAGAGGCTTATTGAATAAAGATGACCAAAATTATCAAAATCTTTTCGAGTCGAACATTATAGAGGTTCAAGTTGGCTGCTTAGGTTCAACGCTACTATTTCGGATTTTTGATAGAATCTTCATATGGATGTTTCTTAAAACAAATGCCGACGTATGGAATCTTAATGAAATCTTACAGGAAGCGTTGAAGGAAAGCATTGCGAAAGCGATCTTCGTTAGTGGTTGTCCCCTGTCACTTGTTGATCACCCTTTGTGGATTGAAGTTTTTAAAAAAGAAAATTCGTCCTTCGTATTCTCTCCCATCAAGGTATCGCCTGGCTTACGAGTTACTGGGATGCTCAACACAATCAAATGCAAGAGGAAGTTAAAATGAAGTTAGAGGAATCAAGAAACCTATATTTACAGTGTGACGGTTGGAGTAACTTAAGAAATGAATCTATCAGTTATGTCGTCATTTTAAAGCCTGAACCTGTTTTTGTTGATTTCGCGTTGTCGAAAGAAAATAAACACGATGCACATTACTTGTCTGAAGAGATTATGAATGTTCTGTAAAAACATAACCCTGAAAAATTTGTAATAATCATAGAAGACAACTCGTCCAACATGAGAGCAGCTTTTAAATTAGTAAAACAGAAGTATCCTAGTAGATATAGTATCTTTGGGTTGTCTTGTTCATCTTCTTCATTTGCTTTGTTCTGACATCATTTGATGTCCATCGGTAAAGACATTACTGGGAAGTGTAATTGATGTTGTTAAAACAATCAAACATAGCCATCACCTGCAAGCACTATTTACACAAAACTCAATTGAGAAAAGGGTTACAATTTCGTTAAAGTTGCCTGAAAAAAAAAAAAGACGAGGAAACCATTTACAATGCCTCCAAAGTGTGCTTGTCAATAAAACCGGGCTTCAGACGCTCGCGTGAGCGAGGAATCGTTATTACCTTCAGAAATCAAGAAAATACTTCTTGATGATGTATTCTGAATTTGTATTGAAAACATTGTAGCCATTTTGAAAGCTATAGTGGATTTGATTAATTGCTTCGAGTAAAATGAGTATCAGATAGACACTTTGCACTCAAAATTCCAGAGTCTTCATCCAACTCTGACAGAACAGTTACCACCATCAATCCTTTCGAAAACAGAAGAGCAATCAATGATGGAAAAATTTAAGCAAAGAAGTGAACCCGGCTTCGGTCCAATTCATCTGGCTGCAGATCTCCTCAATCTCACTTTTCACGGCTGCAAATTGACCGCTGAAGAATTGTTGGATGGAGTAAACTTCGTTTGTGAAGTTGGAAAACAAATGAGATTGAATTCTGTTTTACTGATCACATTTGACTGACTATAGGGATAGGGAAGGAAATTGGGCAAGGAAGTTTTTGTGGGACGGAGTGGAACAAATGAGCTCACTACTTTGGTGGAGAGGGTTTTGAGACATCACTGAATTAGCTGATGTCGCCATTCGAATCCTTTGTGTTCTGGTTACATCTGCTGGCACAGAAAGAATCGTTTATCATTGGAGAGGACAGGAAAACTAACATATCCTTCTTATAATTGGAAGCTTTTAAATAAGAGATTGCCTGAAGTTTCACGGATGCAACACTCAGGACCAGGATCATCAAGGAACAAGTCACCAGCTGTTGCCATGGAACAGAACAAAACCCCAGAGACATTGGAAGAGGATACAGAGAAATAGGTGACAGAAGGAAATGAAGAAGCGATTAATAGTGATGTTGATATTGAAGAATTATGTGATGATTCCGACTTTGATCTTACGGTTGATTCTGAGTATGACGGTAAAATTTGTGGTCGTTTTACAGTACTCCAAATATGGTATAGGTTAATTGCTGTTCTATATTGAATAATTTAAAGTATAAATATTACTGTGTTACTATACAGCTTAATGTTGTTTATCACATTAATATTTTTAATATGTTATTCCAACAAATTCTTTCACAAACCATTATTCTTAGTGTTAAACTCCATTTAGTGAACACTTCTAAAAATCAGGAATTAGTTACTTAAGTGTTTACGAGATGTTACTCCTTATTTCATGGATAATTTTCTTTCAACGGCATATTTAGTAAATATTTTAATCGACCAATTTATTAAATTTAATTACCTTGATTATTCTACAACTTTCGTAATCGGTAAATGTGATATTTTTTAAAAGTTTCAAGGTTTAAAAGTTTAAAAGTATTTTCAAGGTTATTAGTTACTAAAGTCGAGTTTCTTTACTATGATATAACTATATGAACAACTTCGTTTTTACAGTGTAGTTTCTTAAACAGATTAATTTATTAATTCCGTAAACCAGGAGTAAAACATAAGAAACTTATTGGTCCAATTCTTTGCATATTCGGCAATTCAGTACATCTCATTGCCTATAGATAAAATACCAAAAATAACATAATTTTGCGTGAAGAAACTAACCAGCCGTATCTGTAATATCAATTCAGTTTTTTAATTATTTAAAAGGTTGTTTTCATCATAACCATTCAAAAAAATTTAAGGTAATGTTAACAATATATATGTATAATAAAATTGTTGTAAATTTTAGATCTTTAAAATAGGAAAGCAATTATTAATAATTCATTTTCCGACATTAATAAATTTGGTAAACCAAAAGAAAACTTATTTCTTTAGTAATAGAGATCCTGCTGTTACTTAAATACTTTAGTTAGTCTGTTCATCGGTGATTTGAAAAACTGGAGAATGTATTGTATGATAAAAGAAGATTAGCCAGATTGAGAAAAATAGAGAAAGTTTCATGAGAGACGAATCTAAGGAAGAACTTAAATTCCGTGTCATTAATACCAGGAGCTGTTGGCAGGCAGAATACTTAATAATAGTGTATGGCTGGTTTGGTGACAACTGACTTCACTGTCTTTAGTCATCGTTACGTTCTGTCATAAATTTTAAATTTTCGTGTTGGTTTGGTTGTTGGTGACTACCAAATTCTACCGCAAAGTTGATTGGACGCCTCAGGGGCACACCAAGGTAAGAATTCACAGGGTAGAATGGATAATTATTTTCCGCCAAGGGTAATAGAAGGAAATTTAGTGTAAGTAGAAAGAAAATTATGGTGAGGAGGCAGGAAATCCGACTGTATTACTTAATAAATATCAAATTCATTCTTTAATTACTAGAAAAAATGATTAATTAGATGGTTATTTAGTGTTCCTGTTGCAGGTGATACAAATGACCATTATATTTTTCATTGACAAAGTTAAAATCCATTTATTGCTAATTGAAACATAAAATACCCATTAAAATACCCATTTTGGGTAAATACCCGGGTATTTACCCAGGGTATTTAACCGCTGAAATAAATACCCAAGTATTTTACATCCCTAGAAGAGGATAAAAGCTTAACGAAGCATGAAAGGTAATCTTTATTTGAAATTATTAATTTAATCTTCTTTACAGCATAGAACACTACTTATACGAATGCAATAATAATATTATTATTTTTATAGGCTTGAAGATCCTGCTATTGTATATCAAATGGTGTCTTTTCCTACCGTGAGGTATAAACGCGATATCATGTTTGGTGAACTTGAAATGCTAGGTAAGTGATTTATTTATTTCTAGAAAAAAGAAAGTAGGGAGATTTTTAAGTATAATACTTAACGTTTTAGTGGATAATAGCATGGTTATAGCAACTAAACAAGTTAAGGGGCATGAAAATGAAGGAGGGTGCACATCGTTAAACATTATAAACTAGGGATGGCCAAAAATTTTCGGATCCGGATATCCCAGATCCAGTGAGATCCGGATCCGGATCTTGCCGGATCCGGACCTAGATCCGGATCTCGGATCCGAAACTCAGATCCGGATCTCGGATCCGAATCTCAGATCTGGATCCGGATCCGAAATTCGGATCTCGGATCTGGGTCCGGATCTCGGATCTGGATCCGAATCTCAGATATTGATTCGTATCCAAACCTACATCTGAAATTGTGATGATAAAATTGAATATCTAAAATTCGTCAAAACTTTTTTCGGATTCACTAATATAGTAGGATGCTGTGCTTTTAAATGTTTCCATAACACGTTTGTGCTACCTTTGTTCTTTATGTTATTTTAACCTTGCAATATTTACTTTCTTATATAAACTTTCTTATTTTCTCATATACAAATGAAATATCTTTTAGATAAGACCCTTCTAATCGCAGGAATACTGGACAAAACAAACTCTTTATTAATAGTAGTTTCTGACTCACTAGAGTCCAACCATCAACAAATCTTTCACTTCGAAGGTACAACAAAAAATATAGACTGGTTGGCGTGGAACAACAGTAGATCTTTAAACATACACACGAGAATTTCAGGAGAGCGATATGGTTGTGTAGTATTATTAGTATTAATAAAAGTGTTCGTTGTACGACTTTATTACCTAACTTATGGCTTGCCCTTCTGAGGTTAGGAGTTTGTTGAAGGAGTAAATATAAAAGAGATTTCTGTTATTTCTTCTTCACCCTCCAGGTTTCTTTAATCATACATTGCAGGACGTAACCAAAACATATCCATGCATCGTATCATTGAAGCGTTTTGTGTTTTGTATATTAGTGTTCAAAAATATTTAACATATTCGCATTTGTTCATGTGATCTCAGGTTCAATTCTCGGTGGAACATACATGAGATAATTGAAAGCTGAAACAATATGAAAATAGTATTTAAAAGTCAGGAAATCAATATTAAAACTTTAGCTATCTATTGTGACTGTAAGGCTATAGTTAAACGTTTCGTTTAACCCACACGTTTCGTGAAGATATATTAAGTCGTTATTGTTTATTTACTATAAGCTACCAGATACATCCTCAGAGGCTACTTTACACTGTAATAATCAACAGATGAAAACATTGGGAAAGGAATGGAAGGAAGGTCTCCAGAGCCTTAGATCAAAGTACTAACCTAGCATTTGCCCAGTATAACTAAGGAACAACCCTGGAAAATCCTCAGTCAGGATAGCTGGTCTCCGAATTCGAACCCGGTATAATCCAATTGCGAAGCAAGAATCTTAACAAGTAGCCTGAGCTCACTCCGTATTATTATTATTATTTAATTAACGTAATGTTCTAAAATTAGTGCAAATTAAACCCTACTTTCTTTATTGCTGATGATATAGTTAATAAGCCTACATGAGACATCAGTCTCCCATTACATAGGCCTTGCTCAAGAAAGAATACCAGAACTGGAATTCAGGAAGCGGGGGTGAAGAGATTAATGAGGATGAGGAAACTATGTGCGATGCAAAAACTGAGAAATTATGACTTCATCACAGATATATTCACTTACATACGTCAATTAATATTTCTCTGATACAGGGCACTCTACTTTCTATAGTGGCAGGGAAATGGCCCGCTTTTGTAAACGAACACATTAAGCACGTGCATATAGGCACAATATCCGTGCAAAGAAACATAGGTAAAACTAGAAAAAAAAATAGGGAAAGCGAGGGGAAAGTGATAAAACGCCATTCAGCTTTTTTTTTTTAAAAAAAAGCTAAAAATAACTTAGAGCTACGAAAGACGCGAGGCGAATTTTATTGAAATGATTTTTTTTCCCTTAGTGATTAGTTGTGCTAACTATGAACATGAATTAAAAAGAAAATAAGTAGCTAGCTCTGAGTTTCGCAAACTGGTTGAAAAGAAAATATTGGATAAAATTTAATAATAAAGAAGGCATTTATGATAATTAAAACAAATTAAATTCTTGGCACGACAGTCCTTTGGTTCCTACCATCGGGCTTACTTTCATTTGAAGCGGGATTTGAATGCAAGACATTTACAGTAAAAGGATCCACAGCCTAATGCCGCAGACCACTCGACTATGGCTGTCGGGTTTTCTCGGCTAATCTGTAGCACATTTACAGTAACTGATTATTTTAAAAGTTGCTCCTAAATACTGACAATCTAAGTTTTATGTATCAAATATTTCCTGCTATAATACCATACACTCTCCGACTTCTATAGACGAAAAGCTATAGTTACCCACATTATCTAATACAGAAATAAGTTCTGATTCTCTAATAGCTGCTGATGGTGATAGTCAAGGTTCACCGAAGCATGATCCCAAACCCAAATTGAGATATTGATGTCACTGGAACGCCTGAAAAGTCATTGTGGGTAAGTGAATTGCCCACTTGTCAGGATGAAGGGCGATGGTGATGTGAAATGCAGGGCTGTCAGAGGTACTACTTATAATAATTGGATTTGTAATATTCTATGTTGCCGTAAACCCTCTTCAAGAAGATAACTGTTAATTTTAGCTTTGAAAATGTTACATAAAAAGTTTTATTGCTATCATTAGGTTGCATATAAATCTCTTTATTCCGGAATTATCGAATTTATTTTACCGCTTAACTTTCACATCTCTTCTGATTTACGAATATTTAAATCACGATTATCCCCTTAAGGTCAATTAGTGATATTTTAACTTATTTCGAACCAACTATGTATATGGCTAGTCTTGTTATATGGGAATAATTGAGACTAGAAGCAGTCTACAGGCTACGTTCAAAAGAATCTTGTCCGACCTCCTGATAAACCACGTCTTTCAGCAAGGTGAATTGTGGCAATCCGATACTAACATGAGGAAATCTTCCGGTTCAAGTGAAAGCTTCCATAAGAATCAGCACCCTAATCAGTGGTATGTGCCTTGCTAATTTTTCTCCAATGTGAAAGTACCTAATTTTATTGTTAAAAATGAAAAGGTTTTTATTTCAAACAAGTTGTTATTACAGTTTTCATATTTGGACACAACACTCATGAAAAGTCATGTTAAAGCGCAACTTACTCCTGAAAAAGAATATTTATCTGTTTTTAATTTCTCGTGTTCCTCAAACTACATGCGGAATTAGTGCAAGTGCCTTCCGCTCGCATTACCTAGGTACAAACGCAATGGCGTATTTAGGGGAGAGGCTTCCGGGCTTAAGCTCCCCCCCGAAATCTTACTTACTATAGTAAACTATATGAAATATCTTGCAGAATTTTCACATTTTCAGGCAAAGCCTCCCCCCGAAACAAAATCGTAAATACGCCACTGTACAAACGGCTACGATCTTGGTACTAGCACATGTTTCGGTTTCCAGATCTCAAATATTTATATTTCAGCCTGATTCTATGTATGAATCCGAAATTTCAAATCTAGATAAGAGGCACCAAAATTCATAGTTTATTCTCGGTGCTCATATTGTGATTTACTAAATAATTATTAAATCTAATTGTAGGGTATACATTTGATATTTTGAGCAGACTGAGCAAGATAAAGTTACGTAAAAAGTAGTCAATACTTGTCTTAACTGTTTATGTTTTCTTAACTGTCAATGAAATAGGTGCATTGAGGAATTTTAAATATTCATCTCGGTCCTGCAACCGAGTGGAACTAGATTCGACATTTGAGCTCTCATCCGGATCATTTTTTTTCTTAAGTAAGCCAAACATTTGATCTTTAGAGTAGAATGAAGGAAACAAATAGACTTGTCAATATTCGTCTTAATTTTCTGTTCTCTTCTTCACTGTCAGGACTTCGTGAAATTACTTTCCGCGAATTTTAGATATTCATGTTTATCATAATTTGGATGGGATGTGGGTTTGGATAAGAATCAAGATCCGAGATCCGAATCCAGATCCGAGATTCGGATCCAGATCCGAGATCCGGATCCAGATCCGAAATCCGAGATCCGGATCCAGATCCGAAATCCGAGATCCGGATCCAGATCCGAAATCCAAGATCCGGATCCAGATCCGAAATCCGAGATCCGGATCCAGATCCGAAATCCGAGATCCGGATCCAGATCCGAAATCCGAGGTCCGGACCCAGATCCGAAATCCGAGATCCGGATCCAGATCCGAGATCCGGATCCAAAGGATCCGGACCCAATCAGATCCGGATCTTCGGATCCGGCCAGATCCGGATCCGGCCATCCCTATTATAAACCGCTCTACATCTACAGTTACTTAAATCTTGTGTGCATTGGTAACCGTAGTTCTCATTATATCCCTTACTCTATCTCTTTACGGTGGGTTCTGTCGTGGCTACACTGCAAAAATACAGAAACTATTTTTAGACACAATAGGACACTATACATTACCGACACTCTTTGAACACCTCCAAATGACACATATTTATCCCTTGAAGATACTTTGTTGTCCAAGTATGTCCCAGGCGTATGTACAAAATGTGCAAAATGTATGTCATTACTTCCTTTTCGAACTGTTTGCCGAGAAGAAGTGCATTAAATATGTCATACTAAATAATGTTTTCGGAGAATTAAGGTTTTTGGACACACGAAGCACACTTTATAAACACACATTTGACATATTTCTCAACCAGAAGTATTTAAATGTTTTACTTTTTTATAGTATGTATGAGGCTACCATACGCGTCTTGGGTGGGGAAGAACCAGCAAGGGATTATGTGATTCCGTTGCTACGTTAAGCTGTAGGTTCAGGTCTCATATAGCCTCGCTGCTGAAAGGGACACTGACCCCAAATTAAATCAATCAATTAATAATAATAATATTTCAGAAACATTTCTTAACCTACTATACATATAAAATGTACAAAGACACTTATATTGGATGCTTGAGAGGCATTCTATATTGAAATTTTATTTATTGAAGTATTTAGTAAGTAGTTTAGCGTTTTAGTAGCGTAATGGAAGTAAACGTTTCTTTATCAACCTTTCAAGTTTCTCTTTCGCCACAGTTTCTTTCGCACTAAATATCATCTGTTTTTCCCTTAGTCTGGACAAGGTAAGTGCGAGGATTCTACTCTTATTAATTTAGTGATTGAAAAATGGATAGATTAGATTAGATTAAGGATACATAATACTCCTTTCTATTTAAAATAAATTAAATATAGTATCCGAGAAATCACTTTAAATGCATATTTAAAAATAAATAAAACTTAAGGGTCGTTACACTAAAATTTCTAGCCCCCACTTATTAAATCAAATCAATTCATGTTATAGTTATTAGATATTAACATATTTGAACAACATTACAATAGAGGGTTTCGAAAAACTTACCTTAAGATTAAACTGTTCCATAATTTCTGACTTAAATGACTTTGACATTTAAATCACTTGTGTTTATTGACATAATATGAACATAATCACCTGAGTAATTTTTAAGGAAAAAGTTCCTCCAAAAATAAACTATCCGTTGCGGATAACTTCAGAAGTAATGTACGCCAAATAGTAGGGTTCTTTATGAGATATGAACAAAACCGGTTAAGCAAATGGAGAAAGTGGGAGGAAATGGAGTAATCTTCAGAAAACTCGCGCACATTTTGTTCGTTCATTACAAAGCCAACTTGGCGGGAACTGATTAGTGAGATTAAATCATAGTCCGATGCAGGACTACTGAGGTGCAAGGAAAGACAGAATAGAAATGAAAAGGTAAAACGGAAATGAAACATGATGGCAGGAATATTGTTTTCACCAATCAACCTTATTCAATATATGAACGGCTCGAAGTTGCATAATATGGTGGTTTGGGGCAACTCCGTCAGACTAAGGATATTTCACAAAATAAATGCATAATAAAGCAGCTAATGTGAAATTCAATATATATATATATATCTATATATCTATATATCTATATATATATATATATATATATATATATATATATATATATATATATATATATATATATATATTGAAGAACATAATATAATACACACATCCAAATTCTACAACCTGCGTTTGATGACACATATACGAAGTGTCGAAGTTTCCCCATTTATTTGAGGAATGTCGACCTTTTACTTGGGGAACTCCGATAAGAAATATAATAAAAATTTAATGCAATCTAAAACATTTTTGCGGACAGTACGTTAGCATCTGTAGTAACTAGAGATGGACAAAATTGTTTTTTATAAAAACCGGAAACCGGTTTCCAGAAAAAACAAAATTCGAAAAACCGACATTTCGGTTTTCTCCGAAACCGGTTCTTTCACCGAAACCTTTTTCGGTTTTCTCCAAAACCGGCTAGGTATTTCGCGGAAATCAGTTTCGGTTTTCTCAAAACATGTTCGGTTTTCACCGAAACTGGTTTCGGCTTCGGCAAAAGTTTCACTGGTTTTAGTAAAAACTGAAAACCGAAAACTGTTCTGGAAAACACGTAAAACTATTTATGCGAAAACGGAATCGCTTTCTGGAGAACAACGAAACACTATTCTGTCAGAAATAGAACAAGTTTTTCCAAAATTGAACCGGTTTCTGCGAAGAAACTGTTTTTTGAAAAATTTTAAAACCAGGTTTCGGTGTTTGTAAAAACGGAAAACAGGAAAAATGGTTTTTGTGCCCAACACCTGTAGTAACGTGTAATAGATGTATGCTAATAATATAAGAAAATTGCAATAACACGGCAAGACATTGTCAATTACTCGGAAACCATAGCGAAATGCAACATAGTAACATTACAACAAAATACAAAAATAATATTGAACAAATATATCTTTACTGGTCAATGGTTCTAAACATCTGAAAGTCCTAATCAGTATCAGAACAAACAAAACACACACAAAAAAGGATAATTACTACCATCTACACACAGTTCGTGATACCAAGTTTTACATTGGGTGCACTGCACCCAATCTCCACCATCAGGACTATCACTATATTCAACTTTGCAAATAAAACAATAACATGATTTGTACATGAAGTGACCGTGAGTTGTTGTGAGTATCTTAGTTATAGGAGGAAAAACAGTGTTACCACGTGTCTTATCTTTAAAAATACATTTCTAAGTCTCAAGTGCACCCATGTACGTAGGAGATATTTGAACTACTCCTTTCTGCTGATACTTACGGCTATTCATGTGTGTTGTTGATGCAGAAGATCCACATGGTTTCTGCAGCGTTTGTGTCGTCATGGAAACTAATATGCGTGTCTGACATTGGTCCTGGAGGCGTGGGTGTGGCTTCTGTCCGAGTACTTTCAACTGTCTGCGAGTTGATGAAACGGCTGCAAGTTGGCAGATCTTGCGTATGTAAATTTGAGATAGAATTATTATCTTCCTTTTCTAAGGATGGTAGGAACGCTAGCACTTACTTAATTGAACCAAAAAATCTATTAATGTTTTCTTCGGTCATTCCTCTAGCACGCGCAAATGAAAGTCCTTCTGCTTTTCGAACACTGAGATTGGGATGATGTGACATATGAACACTCGTAGCCGTGTATTTTAGTTGATTTTTAAAACGATGTGAAATTTAATTTATTCCTGCAAACCTATAGGCAATACGGCGCCTATCATTTATAGGCAAACAAATCCAAAAGCATATAATCTGCAGATTATTTCCTCCCAGTGGCGTAGGGAAGGGGGGGCCGGAGGGGCCGGGCAACCCAAAGAGGTAGGACAATGTACTTTGGTAGTTTGATGTTTGTAATTTTTTAATATATATTTTTATGTTTATATATTTTTTGTTTGTAATTTTTCTATATGTACCTATAACAGCACTTGACCCCCCCCAAACACACATCCTGGCTACGCTACTGTTTCCTCCAGTTATTTTTCTCGTTCTGTGGTAAATGCTGGATGACCCTCTAATATTGCACGCAGACAACCGGTATTAATTTTTATCACGTAACGTATTTCTTGTACACCGAAGGCATGGGTGGCAGTAGCCAAAGCCATTCCTGCGTTTACAGCGTCTACAGTTGCGCTCATAGTTTTTACAGTCCAGCTGCCTTATTCGCTTTTCCGGACGTAATTACGCATCATATTTAATCTGGAAACTACAGGATAAATTCTCATAAGTTTCTTTACTAGATATGTTGAATTGATAAAATAAAACTCACAATCAGCACATGTCGAAGTACCCCAAGTTTCGATGTCGGGTTACCCAACACTGTACCATTTAAGTTTTCAGCTTTTATCTATGGATGACAATACTGTGCACGATCGCTACACACATGTGCGTATAGGCTAATGTCACACGACCACCATACACCACATTGTAAAGTTTTATGTACCCTTGTATTGAGGTCTTAATCGTGACACATGTAGTCTGTATTTTAATGTATTCACACTCATCTCTATCTCAATTTTACTTTCTATGTCCTTTTTTACTCCATGCAATCAGGACAAAACTACTGCGTCAATTTCTGCACACTACTGCAATTTCAACACATCCTCCGAGTGTTCTTTTCTTGTTTACCATTCTGAGTTATAGTGTTGCTAACTACCAAATGTCGGAGTTGAACGAAACTACCACAATACATTTTCTAACTTGCGAATAAATTGAGAAAAAGGTTCAATATTCCCATACAATTCAATAGAATGGCACACATTAAATATGATTCTCACGCTATTTGCAAGTACATTTCCGAAATTAAACTACTTATACACTGTTCTATCCCAATCCATTCTAAATAATATCTCAATTTCACAGCAACTGCCACTTACCATTATACTGTATTTTCTCAAGTTGCTCTTATATTTAGATGAAACATTCAAAAATATTTGACTAAGTATGATGGTACTTCAACCGGAAGAAGAAGGGCTAGACTCATGCGATTTCTGTTGGCTTATTGCTAGAGCCCGGATTGTATGTAATTACATATTTTTCCCTTGCATATAGTTCCGAAAAATGTCCAGAGCTTCACAAATCACGTGGACAAGATCATTATACCTAGGTCTTATTTTACATATTTTTACATGTTTTACTTAATATTACATATTTTCAGGCATTTTACAAAACAATCAAATATTTTAGCAGATTCTTGTAATTCCTGACCATTTTCTAATTGTATATGTTTTAAGAAATACAAAACAACTTGCAGAAATGTTACTGGAATTTCTGAGAAATTTGCTCTCACCTGCACTGCATTCCAAGCTTTAGGAGGGGGAGGAGCGAAAGATCAAACCTAATTTTACATGTCTGACATTGAAGATTTCACTGCTTGAGGCAGTTCATTCTGTCACTCTTTCAAGGAAAGTCGCCCTGCCAGCTTCATCTCGTCGTGCTGTCTGACACAAAAGTAGCCGTACTGTGGAAAATTTCTCCATAAGAACAGACGTTGTCTTGTGGACGTGTTTATCGTCGATTGAGGTTTTGTGTATTGATCTTTAATCATGACACCAGTTGCGTCATCGCTAGCATCTAAGCTAAAATCGTGGGTTACTGTAGATGATGCTTTTACAATCGATGGTAAAGTGCTGATTTGTGTAGTATGTGACAAACGATAAGTTGCTCCATGAAATCGCAATTGGAACAACATATACGAACCGCGCTTCACAATATTATTAGTATGTCTTTACCCTAACATAGAGGAATAGGAGCTCGGAGACGATTGGAGGAGAAGAAAAATATAACATATTAAGAGGAAAACGAAACATAAGCATAATAATCATGTAAAAACTTCAGTTTTGTTTTTTAATTGAGTATTATGACATTATGGTTAGAGTTAACACAGACGTCAAACACTTTCATTCACTGCAAATAGCTTGATTGACGTGTTTCAACATAATATTAGTTCATTGCACGGTTTGGAGTTTGAGCCAGGCTAGCAAATGGATTTGGAAGCACGTTAAAGTTAAGGACAAGCAAAGCTGGTTGATGTACAACTACATTTCTATGCTATCATATTCTATAGAAAAGTTTTAGTAAAAATAAATAAAAAGAAAAGAAGGAAATAAGAAAGAAAAGAACAGAAAAAGGAAAATTCTTTCATTTGATTTGAGTTTGGGTACTTTCAGAAGCGAGGCTAGATGAGACTTGGTCCTACAGCTTAAGTAAGATCCGAACCACATGTGCTCCCGCCGGGAATTGAACCCGAATCTCCAACGCCAAAGATGTTTACCACTATCGCTTACTGTTTAACCACTAGGGATCCCTCTGAGTAGATCGTTGTTAGCTGATCTGAGTTACAGGGTTGCTGGTGGTTAATGAAAGTGAAAATCTTTATCCTTGTTATGGTGTAGTTGTAATTAACTCTACTAGTTAGGATTCATGTTATGATTAAGATATTTTACGACAAATGTATAGAGCATTGTAGCTTGAAAAGGTTGATGAGTTGATTAAAGTTGTGAGTTGGTCAACATTATGTATGAAATAAATAATATGTTAAAGAGTCAGTGTTAATTGGATTTCATAATTGCATGACTATCAGATTAGTATTTGGTCATGGATATTTGTAGGCTTTTAAAACTGGGTCCGGCTGTCATGGGAGAGTTATTGGGTAGCGCACCGGTAGTCATCAGTCAGATTTCCTTCACAGCACTCATTTTAATTTCGTAATAACTGTTCAAGCTTCAAGCCAATGCATTTCTAAATTTATTTATTATTCACTGAACTTGAATTTCTATAGGCTTCTTCCGTTTCATTTATTGATAACTCACATTCGGAAATATTTATTCCTATTATTTTTCTGACAAAGCTTTTACTTGTAATATTCTCTAGCGAACTTCGGCTACAAACATGGTATTTCAGCTTCTTCTTGTTCATCTCAACCATAGGTTGGTGGGCAACATGGTAATTTTAAAACTTTTCCCTCCCTTGGGAGAATTGTTTTATACTTTGGTAAGGCCTCTTCTTCGTAACTGAACCTAAATATTCTATCCTTGGTCTTCCGCTTCCTAGTTTTCCTTTTGTCTTTCCCTCTATCAACACGGTGATCCAATCGGAGTGCCGAATTAGATGACCAAGCATGCTGTTTCTTCTTTTTCCTATTATTTTCATGACATGTCTTCCTTCGTTAGCTTCCTTCAGTACATATTAATTCCTTTTTCTTTCGGTCTATGATATGCGCTGCATTCTGCGCCAACGCCACATTTCGAATGCTTCCAGCTTGCATATTTCAGTTTTTCTCAACGTCTACGTCTCTGATCCGTAAGGCGCCACGCTCCATACCAGGGTCTTAATAAATTGTCTAAGAACGTCCAACGACACATTTCTTGATGTTGCTAGTCCTCTTTTCCTACTGAGTGCATGTTTAGCCTAGAACTTACGTCTTTTTTCACTTCTTCCGTCATAGGATGTTAGACTTCCTAAATAGGGGAACGTCTTAACGTCTTCGATTTTCTCTGCATCTAGCCATACGTTTGCCTCTTCCTGTCCTACTCTTGTGCACTTTGGTTTTCTTCTTATTTATTTTCATTTTGCATGTTTTCCTCGGTTGATCGTTCAAGTTTGAAAATGCTTCCTGCAAGTGCTTTTCGTTTTCCGCTAGTATTTCAGCTAGTAATATATTAAATATAAATTTTGTAGTTAAAATTCTGAATCTTATTTATAGCATATCTTCTTTGTAGATCAAAAAGATTTCATGCGATTGAGTTCTGCTACTTATTTTATAATTCACAAAAGCTGATACATAGATTTTACTGTTTGTAAACCAATTACACAAAGTTTGGAGTTTTATAGAGATAATATAGGACTTGGAGTTGCAGTACGATTTTGAATTCACTCAACATGTACTCAAAGTCAGGTATTTTAGTTTAGATCGTATTTCCCCATGTAAATTTTGGAAGTACAAGTTATTGCTAAGAACATTTTTGCAAAATATTAAGAAGGATAATGTCTTTAATAGTCATTATCTTTACTTTTAAATGTGAAATGCTGTATTTAAGTATTGTAATTTAATTTTTCAGTGTCTTTCGGAGGAATTGGAAGCCTGTTTTTTGGAGGAAGTCTGATATCGTTAATTGAAGTATTCTACTTCTGTTTCCTGAGACTGTATAAAATATTAAAAGGACGTTGTGCTCGTAATGTTAAAGTTGTTGATATTCTAATAAATGAACATAGAAGAACGTACACACAAAGATTACAGACTATAAGACGGAACAGAGAATTTTATGCAGAATCCATTGCTAATCAGATTACGGCTGTTAATAATATTGAAGCTTGCATATGCAGGTAAGCGGAATTAATTTATTGTGCAAAGGATGATCGTACGAACTAATCATCAGATACTTTCAAACCTAATTCCCATTATCATCAATAATTACATTGACATGAGTCAGTAAACTACAAATAGAAACAGATATTACGTAATATTTATAAATATAGAAATCATAGATCTTTGACCAAAGAACATACTAACTGGTCTTTAACATGTTGGATCTCTACAGAGATTTTTCTGTTTATACACTTACATAAGTTGATGCGTAAATTCTTCCTCAAAGTCGAGGTTCGTGCTTCTAAATTTACAATTTAATTAGGTTTAAATGAATCTCAAAATAAAATCACAGTAGGGAAATTCTTATCCATGAGCTTTCACGTCAAGAATGGCCTGAAACAAGGAGTTGCATAGTTGACATTATTATTGAACTTTGTTCTTGTTTACGTTATTAAAAAATCAAATAGAACAACCAGGCCCCAGAGTTGAACGATATTCACCAGGTTATGGCGTATGGTGACGATGCAAATATAATAGGGAATGATATGGGAACAATAGAAAAAATGAAGAGGTCTTATGCAATTCTAACTATGAAAACATTTACGATCACTTCAACCCCAATGATTTCACGGATTCAAAATGTATATACGGTACGTTAATAGGACGTAAAATCGAACGTGATTTATTGGAAAATACCTATATATATCGCAAAAGTTGTAATGCCAAAATATTCACCACAAACTTATAGTCGTATCGGACTAAACAAAAACGAGTACAGTATAAAGCAGAAAACTTCTTCACTCAAAAGTCAAAAGAATATATCGGATTGCATATGAAATGGTCTAGCACTTTGGGCCAAAGCTATTTTAATAAGATGTTTATGTGTTCAAACCCTTTAGAAAGTCATTTTATTATGTGTGTTCCTACTTTCATCAGAAGATTGACTAGGGATGATTCCATATCGGGACCAAGTACCTGGGGAAAACCCATAAATCGTCTGAAAGCTCTTGCTATGAGAAGTACGAAACCGTTTTCAAGTCACGGGCAAACCCGCAACTTGACCCTATAAGGGGCCGGTTTGTTGGTGTTTTTGACCCTATGTATGGAATATTCGACAGAATAAAAATGAATGTTACACGTAAGCGCCTGAAGCCATAATGTTCCTTTTTGGCTCATTGCTAAAACCTGACTCGAGCAAGAGTTTGATAATATCACTTTGCACCCAGACATACCCACTTGGTCAGTGTTGCCAACGAATTATACATACAATGTGGTACATGGTTTCTATATCACTGGATGTATATAACACTGACAACCAAGAATGGTTGGGAGACGGTAACACTCAACGCCTTTTTGTTATAGTGTCGTGTGATGTTTCTGCCAAGCTTGGTGTATAAACGTCTCATCGTACGGAACCTGCTTTACAACTTCTCATTTTACAATTGGTTGGCAACAACTGGGGTACTTGGGAGAGGAATATGTCCACAGTATATTTTCTCTAATGACGAATGATGTTTATCCCATGTTTCATGGATATACATTCAGTGGTACAGAAACCATCTTCCACATTGTATTTATAGTTCGTTGGCAACACTGACCAAATGGGTAAGTTTGGGTGCAAAGTGATATTATCAAACACTTGCTCGAGTCACGTTCTAGCAATGAGCCAAAAACGAACATAATGGCCTCAGACGCTTATGCGTAACATTCATGTTTATTCTGTCGAATATGAACCACATAGGGTCACAAACACCAACAAACCGGTCCCTTATAGGGTCAAGTTGCGGGTTTTCCCATAATTTGAAAACGGTTTAGTACTTCTCATAGCAAGAGCTTTCAGACGATATATAGGTTTTCCCCAGGTACTTGGTCCCGATATGGAATCATCCCTAGTGAGAACAGTTGCTTAAATATCTTTTTCAAAACTCCTTTTCTTTCAAATTAGATTAGAAAGAAACATTATGCGAATTGCAAATCCACAATCCATAGCTGAAAATATAATATTAAGTATGTTTACTATTCCAATATTATGCCCTGATTTGGAACTGAAAATTACTTAGAAACAATGGTGATTTCATAAGATTTTCTCCAGAGAATGTCCATTATAGGTGGAGAGAGAGTACTCGTTTCACCTTCCTTCAAACTTCGTTCACACACCAAACACCTCTCCATATTCAGCTGAACACTTTTCAAACACTGATTACAAATTAAATATGTAATACACAGTAGCGCAACCTTCTTTTGAATGCACAATAAAATGAATTAACCCTACTAACTATATGTAACTTTCGAAACTTTCTATCTTATATATAAAAGAGAACGCACAAATCCTTTGTTCCCTCATCACGCTAATACGGCTGAACCAATTTCTTTCATTTTTGGGGGGTTATTAGGATTTGGACCCTAGATGGTTTTTATCATATCACTTTAATTTTTAATTACCAGTGTCTTGAGATAATTGACCATTCAAGTGTCCATAACGTACAAATCCTTTGTTAGTTCATCATAGGTAAAAATAAACGTATTTATATGCAACCCGCATGACCGTGTCACTCGGCGGGTTAACATAAATGACAGGCGATATAATGTTAACATTTACTGCAATCTACTATGGTTTTTATCATATCACTTGAAAGCGAAAAAGTAAAAATTATCTAATTAACAAGGTTTATTGCGTTCCGGGGTGACCCCAGCGAAGCGGGGTGAACGCTGCTAGTCTTATATATAAAAGAGAACGCACAAATCCTTTGTTCCCTCATCACGCTAATACGGCTGAACCAATTTCTTTCATTTTTGGGGGGTTATTAGGATTTGGACCCTAGATGGTTTTTATCATATCACTTTAATTTTCAATTACCAGTGTCTTGAGATAATTGACCATTCAAGTGTCCAAAACGTACAAATCCTTTGTTAGTTCATCATAGGTAAAAATAAACATATTTATATGCAACCCGCATGACCGTGTCACTCGGCGGGTTAACATAAATGACAGGCGATATAATGTTAACATTTACTGCAATCTACTATGGTTTTTATCATATCACTTGAAAGCGAAAAAGTAAAAATTATCTCATTAACAAGGTTTATTGCGTTCCAGGGTGACCCCAGCGAAGCGGGGTGAACGCTGCTAGTCGTAAATAATTATGACATTTGCATGACAATTTAGCTGTTTCCTTATTTTTATCTTGATGAACAACGTTATGAGTATTAATGCAGTCAATAGTCGTGTTTCTAACGTTGCTCGCAAACGCCAACACGAGAAAAAGAGCGCTGGGTCGACTACAAGTTGATGGTAGCGCATATAAGGGTCACTCACGGCTACTCTAGGAGAGCCCGAACATCAAAAAGGGATTTTCAGAAATATTTCCCGATTTTCCCTAAATTTCCCTTTTTTTACGTCATAGGGGCATGCTCAATACATTATTTCAAAGAATACATCATTCTGCAGAAAATGACGAATCAACTATGAAATTCACACGAATAGAACTCTGTGTATAAATTTTTCATCGCAATTTTCTCTATTCACTGTATGTATATTCCACTTGCAAACAGGATAGGTAAATATTTTATAATCAGTGGCGGACTGGCCCACCTTGCTACCCTGAAAATGCAGGGTGGGCCCCCCAAACAGGTGGGCCTTCTCCACCAATTTTAAAAAGATGTGCTCAATTAAACCTACCAGCATCAAAAATATGGCAGGGTAGGTCCGGTAAACTTGCGTTTTGCATAAAAAAGACGTAAAGTTAAACTTTCATGAACAGACCTTATTCTTCTTCACGTTTATCAACTTGAAAAGGTTCCGTCTATGAGACAATCAGGCCCTAAAACATTGAGGGGTTTGTGATACAGCAGCTGTTAAAAACGAGCACGTTAACTACTACTTTTTAAATATAAGAAATACAGTAGATTTCAGGCTGTTATTGGATTTGGATACCATTGCCTACTCCGGTCCTTTTACAAGCCGGCGAGTGGCGATATTTTAAAGAAACAATAGTTTCGTAGATATTCTTATTGTGGAAAGTGGAGGTGGAGCCGGAACGCTTTTGAACTGCATTCTTCTCAGACCAAGCTTCGAAGAAAGAAATCGGACGAGGCTTCGTTGTTTTTTTTTTTCTTCAGTGCGGTAAAGTGAAAAGAAATTAGTCGCCACTATCAACGATTGTTTTATACAAACCTCAAACAATTACTATGAAGTTACTGCCCTCGGCTCGTGTTTTATTTGTATATTACATCGAAGAGCAAATCCGATAGCAGCAATTCAATTATTGGAACACAAGTTACGTGTCGTTTGTCGTGGAAGACAGATGTCGTTGTGTCAGTATGGATGGTAGGAGTGATTGTAAGATTACTGTAAAGAAAAATATGAAAGTGGTGCTAAAAAGCGAGAACACAAATGAAGATGTGATTTACAAAAAGCTCCGTTTGACCCAAAACAACGTAGGCTATTTGAATTTGTGAAGTCCCAAGAAACAAATGAGCGTGATGTGACTCATTCGAGTACTGCAGGACAGTTGTGAGGTATTTTTTTTGTTTTTCTGTCTAAGGTGTTTATAAATTATAATGTATACACCACGTCTTTGGATGATTTCAGTCAATTGTAGCTTATCTTTACATGGCTTTACATCTTATTATGGCTATTTTTACTTGAAATTACACAACTTTAACAGGCGAACGCGAAATTAACTGAACTGTTTGCTGCCGCGTAGTGCTTTCAAACGGATCAGATCAGGCTTTCATGGGTCAGGGGTCGAGTCAAGCCTGCTTGAGACACGGGTCGGGTCAGGTCACCTACGCTAGGGTCAGGGCTGCTCTAGCCACGGGTCGGCTCGGGTCAACTTTCTTATGCGCCGTTTCGGCTAAATCCTTCTCGGGTCGAGAGGGTCGGGTCGAGTTGAACGTCGACCCGACCCGACTCATGACCCGAATAAGTTTTAGCCGAAACGACGCATAAGAAAGTTGACCCGAGCCGACCTGTGGCTAGAGCAGCCCTGACCCAACCTGTGACCCAAGTAGGTTCGACTCGAGCCCTGACCCGATGAAGCCTGACCTGACCCGTTTGAGAGCACCAGCTGCCGGCACTGGGCTCAGTAAGCGTTGGTGTAACTTCTACAAGTGCTGAACACTTATGCTGTCAATCAAATCAGTGTGTATATCATGTAAATGTTAACTTTCCTTTAGTTATTTAAAGTTAATTTAAAATAAAAGTGTAGTAAAATGTAAAAATTATTTGTGATGTGCAAAGTAGATATTCATATAAAAGAGAAGTTGCGGCCAGCCGAGGAATGGGCGGACTACACTAGACGATAGACGATATCTAATCTTTCTGCGACATGAAGATATGATATTATGACTTACTTATGTCAAGGGAAATCTTGCGTTTCGAAATCTATCGCAAATTTACCTCCAATCGCATCCTTTGTGTTGCATTGAGGCCACAAAGTTACAGCTTGTTCAAGTTTCCAACACTGACGCCATGTCTGTTGTCTCACCTGACACGCTTGGGGGAGGGGAGTTGTCTGCTAAGAGCGGGGCGTACTTCCTCGAGATTATACAGCAATATTTAGACGAGTTTGTGTATGTGGGTTACAACATTTTCTTGTCGGCAAAAAGACAGGTACAGAGAGAGATTGCGGCACATTCGCGAGCAGACTCCCGACTGAAGTAAGTGGAATGCCAAGTACATTTTTTACATTTTTATACGGTGGGCCCTCATTCAGTTTAGCAGGGTGGGGCCTATAGTTGCCAGTCCGCCCCTGTTTATAATGACGTCATTAAGTAATATATGGAAGTGGTACTTGCCATGAACATTACCAATGTTCTAGAGTAGTTCCTAAGGTATAGGATCATGTGCTCGCACCCATGACCGCCATGGTCAATATAGAATATTGAAAGACTACATTTTTCTGAAGAATAAGATGTATATACCATGAAATTATAATGAATAGTGTTGAATCAGTAGGTACTTAAAAATATCTCAAAGAGGGCTTAAAAGCCATACGCTTTGTAAGGTTTAGAGGGGAGGCTGTGGAAGGGTAAGCGGGACTGGAAAGGTGGGGACTTTTCATCATAGACACTACTTAATAGTACTATCGAATGGGACAGGTTTAGTTTTATAACTAATTTTGTCCTCTAAAAAAGCTTCGTTGACTGGACTATAACAGAAGCGTCGAGAACAGGTAAGAAAATCATTGTACTGCAATGGGACTGGAACTAGCTTTTAATAACGCCTTACGATCTAACGCTGAACGTTAAAGCACTTGGTTAGGGTGTCAACTTGCAATTGCGTCAAACATATTTGGAGTAGTATCTCTTGTTACAGGATAAAATGTATTTTTATTGCATGAAGTTTAAGTCTATTTTGCCCTAACGAAGTACTATATGTTATTGATATAGGTTCTATTTCATATTTGTTCATGAATATTGTATAAACTATGAGGATTGTCTATGATCTTTCATGAAGATTCACTGGTGGATTTGCAGTAGAAATAGGAAACCCACTTTACTGACGTTTCTGACACGAATCACAATGCAAATTCCTAACATACTGTCAGAATGTTTCTTTCTATAGGAGTGGTTATATATATATATATATATATATATATATATATATATATATATATATATATATATATATATATATATATAAAGACCTCCTCCTGGGGAGGCGTGAAGGGTGAGTAAGGAGACGCAATCTACTGTCAGAAATAAACTGTCGAATGAGTGAACCACTAGTTGTAATGACACTTTACAACTTTGTCATGACTATTTGGAAAAGGTAATGTTACACTAAAAGGATGTGCAGAAGTCTCGCTCGAAATAAATATAAATTTGTGAAAATATTATTAGTATGATTTAAGATTTGAGAATTCCTTGTTGTATTTGAAATCGTAGAAGGGGTAGGTCAGAAAGCAAGTATGGCCAACGGGCAGGAAGGACGGGGTGTAAAGTTGCATTGTTTAGAATTCCCTTCGTTTCCTTGCCCTTCCTGAATTTATTAAATACTATACCCATTCACATCTTCTATACATTTAGAAGTGACAAATCGTAATATAAATTAACCGTCCTCCACACTTACATATTGTTGCTTTTCCAAGATTTAAGAAGAGTCGAGATTTCCAAGACTTTTAATTTCATTGGTATATAAAAGACTCAATAACAGAGGTTACAACCCCGATCAATACCCTCACTCTTCGATGCGGCACTGCCTAAGTTGTTACTTTCAAGTTCGAATCGAAAAATAAACACATATTATCTACCAAAACTATTCTTGGTTCTTAGTACTTTCTACCAAATAAAACATAAAATTAAGACAGAAAATATTAAGTAATTTATTGTAAATTTTTACACTTTCATCATTCTTCTTTCTCCCATGTAAAACTGAAAGATATAGTAGTAGGAGGTTACGAATTCGAAATATTACGTATATTTTAGCACATGTATTACCTTACTTTATGTACTGTACGGAACAAATAGACTACCGGTACCTAACAAGCTCATCGAGGTGCATTTCGCCAGCCCCCCCACCTTGGAGTTTCGAAAAAAAACCTATGCCAATCGTTTGTGCTACGTTTGTGCCGGAATGTACCGCAAAAATTTTCGTTTGTACCACTTCCGATACGAAGTTATAATAGTTTTAAAGTGGGGGGCTGGGGAAACGGCAGCCCCCCCACCTTGGAATTTCGAAACCAAACCTATGCCAATCGTTTGTGCTACGTTTGTGCCGGAATGTACCGCAAAAATTTTCGTTTGTACCACTTCCGGTACGAAGTTATAAGGGTTTTAAAGTGGGGAGGCTGGGGAAACGGCAGCCCCCCCACCTAGGAATTTCGAAACAAAACCTATGCCAATCGTTTGTGCTACGTTTGTGCCGGAATGTACCGCAAAAATTTTCGTTTGTACCACTTCCGGTACGAAGTTATAAGGGTTTTAAAGTGGGGGGGCTGGAGAAACGGCAGCCTCCAAACTTCAAATTTCGAAACAAAACCTATGCCAATCGTTTGTGCTACGTTTGTGCCGGAATGTACCGCAAAAATTTTCATTTGTACCACTTCCGGTACGAAGTTATAAGGGTTTTAAAGTGGGGGGGCTGGAGAAACGGCAGCCCCCCAACTTGGAATTTCGAAACGAAACCTATGCCAATCGTTTGTGCTCCGTTTGTGCCGGAATGTACCGCAAAAATTTTCGTTTGTACCACTTCCGGTACGAAGTTATAAGGGTTTTGAAGTGGGGGGCTGGGAAAACGGCAGCCCCCCTCCTAAAAATTTCAAAACAAAACCTATGCCAATCGTTTGTGCCGGAATGTACCGCAAAAATTTTTGTTTGTACCACTTCCGGTACGAAGTTATAAGGGTTTTGAAGTGGGGGGCTGTGGAAACGGCAGCCCCCCACCTAGAAATTTCAAAACAAAACCTATGCCAATCGTTTGTGGTACGTTTGTGCCGGAATATACCGCAAAAAATTTCGTTTGTACCACTTCCGGTACGAAGATATAAGGGTTTTGAAATGGGGGGCTGGGGAAACGGCAGCCCCCCCACCTAAAAATTTCAAAACAAAACCTATGCCAATCGATTGTGCTACGTTTGTGCCGGAATGTACCGCAAAAATTTTCGTTTGTACCACTTCCGGTACGAAGTTATAAGGGTTTTGAAGCGGGGGGCTGGGGAAACGGCAGCCCCCCACCTAGAAATTTCAAAACAAAACCTATGCCAATCGTTTGTGGTACGTTTGTGCCGGAATATACCGCAAAAAATTTCGTTTGTACCACTTCCGGTACGAAGATATAAGGGTTTTGAAGTGGGGGGCTGGGGAAACGGCAGCCCCCCCACCTAAAAATTTCAAAACAAAACCTATGCCAATCGATTGTGCTACGTTTGTGCCGGAATATACCGCAAAAAATTTCGTTTGTACCACTTCCGGTACGAAGTTATAATAGTTTTAAAGTGGGGGCTGGAGTAACGGCAGCCTCCCTACTTGGAATTTCGAAACAAAACCTATGCCTATCGTTTGTGCTATGTTTGTGCCGGAATGTACCGCAAAAATTTTCGTTTCTACCACTTCCGGTACGAAGTTTTAATAGTTTTAAAGTGGGCGGAAAACTTCAGAAACATCAAATTCTATACAAATAGAGATAGAAACACTGAGTTAACGGCAATCGTTAGTGCACTTAAAAGCACTAAGCACTAACGTTAGTGCTATCATATTTTGTGATTTATTCAAGATTTTTGGTGGGGGAGGCAACTTCAGAAATATCAAATTCTATCCAAATAAAGGTAGAAACATAGTGTTAACGGAAATCATTAGTGCATCACTAGTGCACTTAAACGCACTAAGCACTAACGTTAGTGCTACTATATTTTGAGTTTTCTTCAGAAAAATTGGTGGAGTGGTCAACTTCAGTAATATCAAATTCTATACAAATAGGGATGAAACATGAGGTTAATGGCAAACGTTAGTGCATCGTTAGTGCACTTAAACGTACTAAGCACTATCTTTGGTGCTACCATATTTTGGAATTCATTCAAGATTTTCGGTGGGATGGGGAACTTCAGTAATTTCAAATTCTATACAAATAGAGATAGGAACATAGAGTTAACGGCAATCGTTAGTGCATCGTTAGTGCACTTAAAATAGTAAACACTGACGTTAGTGCTACAATATTTTGGAATTTATTCAAGATTTTAGATGGGGGCCAACTTCAGAAATATCAAATTCTATACAAATAGAGGTAGAAACATGCAGTTAAAGACAATCGTTATTGCATCGTTAGCGCACTTACATGCACTAAGCATTAAGGTTAGCATTATGATATTTTGGGATTTATTCAAGATTTTTGGTGGGGCCAACTTCAGAAATATCAAATTCCATACAAACGTTTAGTGCTTTCTAGAAGCACTAACGATACACTAATGAATGGCATTAATTTTTTGTTAGTGCTTGGAGTAGACGCAAGTTCACCGTGCCCTCCAAAGATATTGTACCTGTAGCACCTACACTAATGAAGTGATGCACTAAGAACCACTAACAATTGGACTAGAAGATATCATTAGTGCTTTTGAATATGGCGGAAATTTGATGCAATTAAAAATTCCCAATAAATGTCTTATAGGAGTTTAGTGACATGAAATTGTCCATAACTACACTAATATTGAAGGACAAACGAAACTGTTAGTGTTTTCTAGAAGCACTAAGGATGCACTAACGATTGCACTAGAATAGATCATTAGTACTCTTGAATTTGACGAAAATTTGATGCAATGAAAAATTTCCCATAAATTTATTATGTGTTTCGTTACATGTAATTGGGCATAACTAAACTAATATTGAAGTTCTAACTAAACTGTTAGTGTTTTCCAGAAGCACTACCAATGCACTAACGAATGGTACTAAGTTTTTAGTTAGTGCTTGAAGTGGGGGCGCTAAGTTCACTCTGGCCTCAAAAGGTATTTTAATTATAGCACATTTACTAATGAAGCACTAACCTTAGGTGTAGATTCGCTAAGAAGCACTAACAATGCACTAACGATCGCTCTAGAAGAGATCATCAGTGATTTTGAATTTGGCGGAAATTTGATTCAATGAAAAATTTGCCTAAATTTCTTGTGAGTCTCGTGATATGTAATTGGCCATAACTACACTAATAGTGAAGCACTAACGAAATTGTTAGTGCTTTATAGAAGCACTAACGAATTGGACTTTTTTCGTTAGTGCTTAAAGTGTCGGTGCGAAATTCACGCTGATTTCCCCAGCTTTTTTTTACTTGTAACACCTACACTAATGAAGCCACTAACGTTAGGTGTTTGTGCTCTAAGAAGCAATTACGATGCACTAACAATTACACTAACAGAGGTAATTACTGCTTTTGAATGCGATACAATGGGAATTTGATACAATGAATAATTCCCCATGTGTTTCTTATGGGAGTTTTGAGACTTATAATTGGCCATTTCTACACTAATGGTGAAACACTAACGAAACTACTTGTATCTTCTAGAAATACTAACAATGCACTAACGTATAAAACTAATTTTTTCGTTAGTGCTTGTAGTGGAGGCTAAGTTCACGATAATTTCGAAAGTTTTCTTTCCTTGTAACAGTAGTGCTTCCTAGTGCACCAACACCTAAGTTTCGTGCTTCATTAGTGTAGGTGCTACAAGTAAAAAAACCTTTGGAAGCTTTGCGGGCCAGCGTGAACTTGGTTCCCACTTCAAGCAGTAACGAAAAATAAGTCCATTCGTTAATGTATCGTTGGCGCTTCTGCAAAACACTCATAGTTCCGTTAATGCTTAACTATTGATGTAGATATGGCCAATTATATGCTACAAAAATCCCATATGAGATTTATGTGGAATTTTTCATTGCGTCAAATTTCCGCCAAAATCAAAAGCACTAATGACCTCTTCTACTGAAATCGTTAGTGCTTCTTAGTGCATTAACACCTAACGTTAGTTCTTCATGAATGTAGGTCCTACAAGTAAAAAAAACCTTTGGAAGCTTTCATAAACTTGGCGCCCCACTTCAACCAATAACGAAAAAATTAGAGCCGTTTTCATTAGTGCTTCACTATTAGTGTAGTTATGGCCAGTTACATTTCAGGAAACTCACATAAGAAATTTAAGGGGAGTTTTTCACTGTGTCCAATTTCTGCCAAATTAAAAAGCACTAATGATCATTTCCAGTACAATCCTTAGTGCATCGTTAGTGCTTCTTCGTGCACCAACCCCTAACGTTAGTGCTTAATTAGTGTAGGTGCTACAAGTAAAATATCTTTGGTGGTCAGCGTGAATTTGCGCCCTCTTCAAGCACTAACAAAGTAATTAGTGCATTCGTTACTGACTCCTGAAAATACTGACACTTTGTATGGAATTTGATATTTCCGAAGTTGGCCTCCACCAAATTTTTGAATAAATCTCAAAATGTGGTAAAACTAACGTTAGTGCTTAGTGCTTTTAAGTGCACTAACGATGCACTAACGATTACCGTCAACCCCATGTTTCCACCTCTATTTGTATAGAATTTGATATTTCTGAAGTTGGCCCCCCACCGAAAATCTTGCATAATCCCAAAATATATCGTAGCACCTACGGTAGTGCTTAGTGTGTTTAAGTGCACTAACGATGCACTAACGACTACCGTCAACCCCATGTTTCCACCTCTATTTGTATAGAATTTGATATTTTTGAAGTTGGCCCCCCACCGAAAATCTTGAATAATCCCAAAATATGGTAGCACTTACGGTAGTGTTTAGTGCGTTTAAGTGCACTAACGATGCACTAACGATGCGCTAAGTTTAGTGAAAATCTGTCTGCATAAAGATGGATGGGGGGCTAACTTCATATGAAGTTGGTCCCCAACCAAAATCTTCAACATCTCGTAAACGCTGATAGCACTAACGTTAGTTCTAAATGCACTAACGTGCACTAACCATGCATTAACGATGTGCAACGTTTGGTGTAATTTGGGAGAGGTAGAAGGCCAACTTCAGGCACGTAATTTTTTTGCGGTACATTCCGCTAAAAACGTAACACAAACGATTGACACAGTCTTATCTCGAAATTCCAAGGCGGGGGGTTCCGGAAACGGTAGCCCCCTAGTTAAAACTGTCATACTCTTGTACTGGAAGTGATACAAACAAAAATGTTTGCGATACATTCCGACACAAACGTAGCACAAAAGATTGCAATAGGTTTTGTTTTGAAATTCCTACGTGGCGGGCTGCCGTTTCCCCAGCTCCCCACTTTAAAACCTTTATAACTTCGTACCGGAAATGGTACAAACGAAAATTTTCGCGGTACATTCCGGCACAAACATAGCACAAACGATTGGCATAGGTTTTGTTTTGAAATTCCTACGTGGGGGGCTGCCGTTTCCCCAGTCCCCCACTTAAAAACCCTTATAACTTCGTATCGCAAGTGGTACAAACGAAAATTTTTGCGGTACATTCCGGCACAAACGTAGCACAAACGATTGGCATAGGTTTTGTTTTGAAATTCCTAGGTGGAGGGCTGCCGTTTCCCCAGTCCCCCACTTAAAAGCCCTTATAACTTCGTACCGGAAGTGGTACAAACGAAAATTTTTGCGGTATATTCCGGCACAAACGTAGCTCAAACGATTGGCATAGGTTTTGTTTTGATATTTTTAGGAGCGGGGCTGCCGTTTCCCCAGCCCCCCACTTCAAAACCCTTATAACTTCGTACCGGAAGTGGCACAAACGAAAATTTTTGCGGTACATTCCGGCACAAACGTAGCACAAACGACTGGCATAGGTTTGGTTTGATATTTTTAGGAAAGGGGCTGCCGTTTCCCCAGCCCCCCACTTCAAAACCCTTATAACTTCGTACCGGAAGTGGTGCAAACGAAATTTTTTGCGGTACATTCCGGCACAAACGATTGGCATAGGTTTTGTTTTGAAATTCCTAGGTGGGGGGCTGCCGTTTCCCCAGTAAGCCACTTCAAAAACATTATAACTTCGTACCGGAACTGGTACAAACGAAATTTTTTGCGGTACATTCCGGCACAAACGTAGCACAAACGATTGGCATAGGTTTTGTTTCGAAATTTAACTTTAGGGGGTTTCCGTTTATCCAGCCCCCACTTTAAAACTCTTATAACTTCGTACCGGAAGTGGTACAAACGAAAATTTTTGCGGTACATTCCGGCCAAAACGATTGGCATAGGTTTTGTTTTGAAATTTCTAGGTGGGGGGCTGTCGTCTCCCCAGTCCGCCACTTCAAAACCATTATAACTTCGTACCGGAAGTGGTACAAACGAAAATTTTTGCTGTACATTCCGGCACAAACGTAGCACAAACGATTGGCATAGGTTTTGTTTTGATATTTTTAGGAGGGGGGCTGCCGTTTCCCCAGCCCCCCACTTCAGAACCCTTATAATCTCGTACCGGAAGTGGCACAAACGAAAATTTTTGCGGTACATTCCAGCACAAACGTAGCACAAACGACTGGCATAGGTTTGGTTTGATATTTTTAGGAGAAGGGCTGCCGTTTTCCCAGCTCCACACTTCAAAACCCTTATAACTTCGTACCGGAAGTGGTGCAAACGAAAATTTTTGCGGTACATTCCGGCACAAACGTAGCACAAACGATTGCCATAGGTTTTGTTTCGAAATTCCAAGATTGGAGGCTGCCGTTTCTCCGTCCCCCACTTCAAAACCCTTATAACTTCTTACCGGAAGTGGTACAAACGAAAATTTTTGCGGTACATTCAGGCACAAACCTAGCACAGACGATTGACATAAGTTTTGTTTTGAAATTCCTAGGTGAGAGGCTGCCGTGTCCCAGTCCCCCACTTCAAAACTCTTATAATTTCGTACCGGAAGTGGTACAAACGAAAATGTTTGCGGAACATTCCGGCACAAACGTAGCACAAACGATTGTCATAGGTTTAGTTTTAAAATTCCTAGGTGGCGGGCTGCCGTTTCCCCAGCTCCACATTTTAAAACACTTATAACTTCGTACCGGAAATGGTACAAACGAAAATTTTTTCGGTACATTCCGGCACAAACGTAGCACAAACGATTAGCATAGGTTTCGTTTCGAAATTCCTAGGTGGGGGGGCTGCCGTTTCCCTAGCCTCCACATTAAAACTGTTATAACTTCGTAAAGGAAATGGTACAAACGAAAATTTTTCCGGTACATTCCAGCACAAACGTAGCACAAACGATTGCCATAGGTTTTGTTTCGAAATTCCAAGTTTGGAGGCTGCCGTTTCTGCAGCCCCCCACTTAAAAACCCTTATAACTTCGTACCGGAAGTGGTACAAACGAAAATTTTTGCCGTACATTCCGGCACAAATGTAGCACAAACGATTGGCATAGGTTTTTTTTTGATATTTTTAGGAGGGGGCTGCCGTTTTCCAGCCACCCAATTCTAAACCTTTATAACTTTGTACCGGAAGTGGTACAAACGAAAATTTTTGCGGTACATTCCGGCACAAACGTAGCAGAAACGATTGCCATAGGTTTTGTTTCGAAATTCGAAGTTTGGAAACTGCCGTTTCCCCAGCCCCCCACTTCAAATCCCTTATAACTTCGTACCGGAAGTGGTACAAACGAAAATTTTTGCGGTACATTCCGGCAAAAACGTACCACAAACGATTGGCATAGGTTTTTCTTCAAATTCCTAGGTGGGGGCTGCCGTTTCCCTCGCCCCCCCCATATCGAAACCCTTATAACTTCCTACCGGAAGTGCTACAAACGAAAATTGTTTCGGTACATTCCGGCACAAACGTAGCACAAACGATTGGCATAGGTTTTTTTTTCGAAATTTCACTTTAGGGATTTTCCGTTTCTCCTGCACCCCACTTTAAAACTCTTATAACTTCGTACCGGAAATGGTACAGACGGAAATTTTTGCGGTACATTCTGGCACAAACGTAGCACAAACGATTGGCATAGGTTTCGTTTCGCAATTCCTAGGTGGGGGGCTGCCGTTTCCCCAGCCCCCCTCATTAAAACTGTTATAACTTCGTACCGGAAATAGTACAAACGAAAATTGTTTCGGTACATTCCAGCACAAACGTAGCACAAACGATTGCCATAGGTTTTGTTTCGAAATTCCAATTTGGAGGCTGCCATTTCTCCAGCCTCCCCACTTTCAAACCCTTATAACTTCGTACCGGAAGTGGAACAAACGAAAATTTTTGCGGTACATTCCGGCACAAACGTAGCACAAACGATTGGCATAGGTTTTTCTTCAAATTCCTAGGTGGGGGCTGCCGTTTTCCCCGCCCCCCACATCGAAACCCTTATAACTTCTTACCGGAAGTGGTAGAAACGAAAATTGTTTCGGTACATTCCGGCACAAACGTAGCACAAACGATTGGCATAGGTTTTTTTTCGAAATTTCACTTTAGGGAGTTTCCGTTTCTCCTGCACCCCACTTTAAAACTCTTATAACTTCGTACCGGAAGTGGAACAAACGAAAATTTTTGCGGTACATTCCGGCACAAACGTAGCATAAACGATTGGCATAATTTTTGTTTCCAAATTCCAAGGTTTGAGGCTTCCGTGTCTCCAGCCCCGCACTTTAAAACCCTTATAACTTCGTACCGGAAGTGGTACAAACGAAAAGTTTTGCGGTACATTCCGGCACAAACGTAGCATAAACGATTGGCATAATTTTTGTTTCGAAATTTCAAGGTTTGACGCTTCCGTTTCTCCAGCCCTCCACTTTGAAACCCTTATAACTTCATACCGGAAGTGGTACAAACGAAAATTTATTCAACACATTCCGGCACAAACGTAGCACAAACGATTGCAATAGGTTTTGTTTCGAAATTCCAAGTTTGGAGACTGCCCTTTCTCCAGCCCCCCACTTTAAAACCCTTATAACCTCGTACCGGAAGTGGTACAAACGAAAACTTTTGCGGTACATTCCGGCACAAACGTAGCACAAACGATTGGCATAGGTTTTGTTTCGAAATTTAACTTTAGGGGGTTTCTGTTTCTCCAGCCCCCCACTTTAAAACTCTTATAACTTCGTACCGGAAGTGGTACAAACGAAAATTTTTCCGGTACATTCCGGCACAAACGTAGCACAAACGATTGCGATAGGTTTGGTTTGATATTTTTAGGAGGAGGGCTGCCGTTTCCTCAGCCCCACACTTCAAAACCCTTATAACTTCGTACCGGAAGTGGTACAAACGAAATTTTTTGCGGTACATTCCGGCACAAACGTAGCACAAACGATTGCCACAGGTTTTATTTCGAAATTCCAAGATTGGAGGCTGCCGTTTCCCCCGTCCCCCACTTCAAAACCCTTATAACTTCGTACCAGAAGTGGTACGAACGAAAATTTTTGTGGTACATTCCGGCACAAACGTAGCACAAACGATTGGCATAGGTTTTGTTTTGAAGTTCCTAGGTGGGTGGCTGCCGTTTTCCAGCCCCCCATTTCAAAACCCTTATAACTTCGTACCGGAAGTGGTACAAACGAAAATTTTTGCAGTACATTCCGGCACAAACCTAGCACAAACGATTGACATAAGTGTTCTTTTGAAATTCCTAGGTGAGAGGCTGCCGTGTCCCAGTCCCCCACTTCAAGACTCTTATAACTTCGTACCGGAAATGGTACAAACGAAAATTTTTGCGGTTCATTCCGGCAGAAATGTAGCACAAACGATTGCCATTGGTTTTGTTTCGAAATTCGAAGTTTGGAGGGTGCCGTTTCCCCAGTATCCCACTTCAAATCCCTTATAACTTCGTACCGGAAGTGGTACAAACAAAAATTTTTGCGGTACATTCCGGCACAAACGTAGCACAAACGATTGGCATAGGTTTCTCTTCAAATTCCTAGGTGGGGGCTGCCGTTTCCCCAGCCCCCCACATCGAACCCTTATAACTTCGTACCGGAAGTGGTACAAACGAAAATTGTTTCGGTACATTCCGGCAAAAACGTAGCACAAACGATTGACATAAGTTTTTTTTCGAAATTTCACTTTAGGGGGTTTCCGTTTCTCCTGACCCCCACTTTAAAACTCTTATAACTTCGTACCGGAAATGGTACAAACGGAAATTTTTGCGGTACATTCTGGCACAAACGTAGCACAAACGATTGGCATAGGTTTCGTTTCGAAATTCCTAGGTGGAGGGGCTGCCGTTTCCCCAGCTCCTCTCATTAAAACTGTTATAACTTCGTACCGGAAGTGGTACAAACGAAAATTGTTTCGGTACATTCCAGCCCAAACGTAGCACAAACGATTGGCATAGGTTTTGTTTCGAAATTCCAAGTTTGGAGGCTGCCGTTTCTCCAGCCTCCCCACTTTAAAACCCTTATAACTTTTTACCGGAAGTGGAACAAACGAAAATTTTTGCGGTACATTCCGGCACAAAC
Source organism: Thermobia domestica (assembly GCF_964235325.1). NCBI lineage: Eukaryota > Metazoa > Arthropoda > Insecta > Zygentoma > Lepismatidae > Thermobia > Thermobia domestica. The sequence continues at coordinate 212,357,498 of NC_137456.1, read as the reverse complement.
GTAGGACAAACGATTGGCATAGATTTTGTTTTGAAATTCCTAGGTGGGGAGCTGCCGTTTCCCCAGCCCTCCCACTTTAAAACCCTTATAACTTCGTACCGGAAGTGGTACAAACGAAAATTTTTGCGGTACATTCCGGCACAAACGTAGCACAAACGATTCTTATAGGTTTTGTTTCGAAATTCCAAGTTTGGAGGCTTCCGTTTCTCCAGCCCCCCACATCGAAACCCTTATAACTTCATACCGGAAGTGGTACAAACGAAAATTTATTCAACACATTCCGGCACAAACGTAGCACAAACGATTGCAATAGGTTTTGTTTCGAAATTCCGAGTTTGGAGACTAACCTTTCTCCAGCCCCCCCACTTTAAAACCCTTATAACCTCGTACCGGAAGAGGTACAAACGAAAACTTTTGCGGTACATTCCGGCCCAAACGTAGAACAAACGATTGGCATAGGTTTTGTTTCGAAATTTAACTTTAGGGGGTTTCCGTTTCTCCAGCCTCCCACTTTAAAACTCTTATAACTTCGTACCGGAAGTGGTACAAACGAAAATGTTTGCGGTACATTCCGGCACAAACGATTGGCATAGGTTTTGTTTTGAAATTCCTAGGTGGGGGGCTGCCGTTTCCCCAGTCCGCCACTTCAAAACCCTTATAACTTCGTACCGGAAGTGGTACAAACGAAAATTTTTCTGGTACATTCAGGCACAAACCTAGCACAAACGATTGACATAAGTTTTGTTTTGAAATTCCTAGGTGAGAGGCTGTCGTGTCCTAGTCCCGCACTTCAAAACTCTTATAATTTCGTACCGGATATGGTACAAACAAAAATGTTTGCGGAACATTCCGGCACAAACGTAGCACAAACGATTGGCATAGGTTGTTTTAAAATTCCTAGGTGGCGAGCTACCGTTTCCCCAGCTCCCCACTTTAAAACACTTTTAACTTCGTACCGGAAATGGTACAAACGAAAATTTTTTCGGTACATTCCGGCACAAACGTAGCACAAACGATTCTTATAGGTTTTGTTTCGAAATTCTAAGTTTGGAGGCTACCGTTTCTCCAGCCCCCCCACTTCAAATCCCTTATAACTTCGTACCGGAAGTGGTACAAACGAAAATTTTTGCGGTACATTCCGGCACAAACGTAGCACAAACGATTGGCATAGGTTTTATTTCGAAATTCGTAGGTGGGGGTGCTGCCGTTTGCCCAGCCCCCCACTTTAAAAATGTTATAACTTCGTACCGGAACTGGTACAAACGAAAATTTTTGCGGTACATTCCGGCACAAACGTAGCACAAACGATTGGCATAGGTTTCGTTTCGAAATTCCAAGGTGAGGGGCTGCCGTTTCCCCAACCCCCACTTTAAAACTATTATAACTTGGTACCGGAAGTGATACAAACGAAAATTTTTGCGGTACATTCCGGCGCAAACGTAGCACAAACGATTGGCATAGGTTTTATTTCGAAATTCGTAGGTGGGGGTGCTGCCGTTTGCCCAGCCCCCCACTTTAAAAATGTTATAACTTCGTACCGGAAGTGGTACAAACGAAAATGTTTGCGGTACATTCCGGCACAAACGTAGCACAAACGATTGGCGTAGGTTTTTTCCGAAACTCCAAGGAGGGGGGCTGGCGAAATGCACCTAGCTCATCGTTGTTTTTTTAACGAATACAAAGCATTGGATGATACAGATCACCTAAAATGTATATTATGCTTGTTATTGCGGAAGGAATCACGTTTAATGATCGGTAGCATTGTTTCTTCCGGACATGATTTTGGGGGAGCACTGCCCCCCGGAGCTCTGAGAGTGTCCTCCAGAGGAGACCAAAATAATACGTCTATAATATAATAATAAAAAGAATAGTACCAGAAGTACCCCCGGAATAATAAGTGTGCTGCCCTGGAACATTGTTTCTGAAAGAAACACTGATCCGGTAAGATATAAGTTATTATTAATCGATTGGACTAATGAGAAGTAAAACTTAAGCTGGATCGCTAGTCACATTTAGGGTAAAACTTTCTCACTAGATGGCAGAGCACATTGCGACACATGCGATGTTGCCACATGAGTTACGAATAGAAAAGTGTTTAGAGACGATCACATTTTATACATGCACACCTGCCGTGGAACTCCTGAGCGGTACTTCGAACCCTGTCGGCCTATGCTTATGCATGGCAGAATACGGTGTTCTAATACATCATCGCCAGCCATATACTTAGTTTTCAGCGAATTGGAATGTCGATTGTGGGGAAATATTGGTCCAACTCCAGGAAAAATTCTAAGATATTCAATTGAACGAAAAATTTAAAGAAAGAAAAAAATGGTTAGCGGGAATGTGCGCTCAAAGTTGTGAACCAGGTGACTTTTATTCTCGAGAAAACCGCTGTTTGCATACATCATCGCTAGCCGATTTTTTTGTTTTTAGGTCATATTTCTCGCGGAATACCGTGAAATATTGCCTGAAGTTTGGCCACTATTTTCAAATAATCGCCATTAAAATCCGTTGAAAATTATAAAAAATGGCTATGGATGAGATATTGAAACACCGTCTTCCATAATGAATACCATCATGTCCATTTGTTTTCTTGGGGTACTTCTGTTTCCTCCCTTCTTCTCATTATATCAATTCTTCCATCACCATTCACTTGCCTTAATCATCATTTTTCTTAGCCTAAAAGGTATAATTATCGGATGTTAGACTGAAATATTTAATTTTCTCCACAATACACAGAGCCGGCTGCGTAGGGAGTCCCGTTCAAGTTAATTCCGCGACAAAGCGTTTCGGAGACAAATGTCATTGTTTAATTTTTAGCTGGCCACACAGAAAAGTGACATTTGAATGACAATACAGTTGGTGGAAAATACATTTTATTAGCCTATTGACCCGGTGTGCCAAACAGAATGCAATTTGCAAGTTCTAAGACGCCATTACTCTTCAATCCTTCCTCAATAAGTTCCCTTATCTTTCAAAATACGTACGTTTTGACCTTACCATTTTGTCGAGCACCCAAGGAAACACTCCAGTACCAAAACTGAAGCGTGTATATCAAAAAGCGTGGTTACTTCAAACCTTTTTCAAAATCTGTTCAATTTTGAACTTTCAACGCTCATAATTCGAACAAGCTTGCGCTCGAGGATTTCTCCGGTTGCCTAATTGTTTCATATGTAAAAAGGAGTCAACTGAGCATAGTGTCAGTATGAAGCCAGAGTAACACCCCACGCTCTTCCCTAGTAAGGGAAATTTATTAGTATTTTCCACTAACGAGTTCAGGCAACTATTCGTGTATATATGAAAGCTCAAAAACATATATAAATTATTTTCAAGAATATATAATATTTTACCTAAGTAAAATGAGTTTCAGCAAAAATAAAGAAAGAAAGAAAAGGAAAGAAGAAAACAGAAAGAACACACATTACATACTTAACGCTCAAAATGATTGTCAAAATAAACTACCTTTGTATTATACGTGAGCATAATACTTACGTGGAAACAAACAGTTAAAAATTGAAAAGCGCTTAGCTGTTTCTTCAAATTATTCTCCCTTTCTTTTCGCTTCCCTTGGCTCTTCGATTTTTTACTTTGAGTTGGATTTTTCTTTTTTTGTATATGATTCCTTCCGTTTCCCCATTTTCCACTATTTATAATAGTTCTGTTACAATTCACAGGTTCCGCCTCTGGACTTGAAACGCTAACAAGGAATTACCCTACTACAGTGGCTGCAACAGTAGACATGCAAGTTTGGCAACGAAGCATTATGGCGTCCTGCGCAAGCATGAGATTCAGCCGCTAAAACTATTTTCGTAAACATAGAATTATATTTGGATAGAATGTAAAACATAACACGAAAAATGGTCATATAATATCCATATTCCGTAATGAGACAACTACTTATAAAATAATTTATGCTTGTAAGTAAAAATTTCATAGAATTGAGCACATGAGTAGCAAAATCTAGCAGCAAGCGCCATCTTGCGTACTCATCTTAAAACTCATCAAGTTTTCCTCTTATATGTTACTTTTTTAGATAACAGAATACATAATCACAGGAAATAGTATATTTTGTTGTAGCTGACGCGTAAGTCTATTTTATACTGCAATATGTATAATATGTGCCATTTCTTTACGAGTTGGTTAAGGCAATGAACTAATGCTTATACTGACTTCCGGGTAGTGATCCACCTTAATATTATATTATTACTACACTATATGACGAATGAAGAAATTAAATTTTACTACATGTTTCTAGAATTCAAACTCAGTTTAAATACTGACACACAAAATATGTTTTATCATTCGAATTAAGATAATGCTTGAAACCAGATTTTATTTTTTTAAAAATGGGAACAAAATTGTTAAATAAAATAGGAATACTTTTATCCAAGATGTGAAATAGTCATTAATGGACTGGAATGAAAATAACATTTTGAGTGATATAGGGTAAGAAATATAAATACATGTGACCTCAAAGGCGATGTAACACGGTTGAAAAACAGTTTTTTTTTTAAAAAAAGAAGAAAACGTGTGTTTAAAACACAAAAAATGTTCAAAATGTTTTAAACATGTTTTAAAATACACGTACACACAAAAAAGTTTTAAAAATTTTGAACAATTTAATACATGATTTGATTTATTTCAAAATCATGTAATAACTTATTTGTTAAGACTTGTTGCTCTTTCCTTACAACCGACCTTTTCATTTATTTTATCCTAGTTAAGACTGCCTGTGTTGGGTACAGAATATTTCAGTATAGATTAATAATTTTCAACTTATTTCATATTACGACCCCCTTTTATTATACCCTTTTGCCAGTGACTTTCGTAGGTACCTTCTTGGCTGTAATAAGCTTTTAGGAAGATTTAAAATTACCTATTGTAGAGATTTCACACAATCTATTAATACAAATGGTGAAACGAATGTTTTCACCATCGTTGTGCGTTGAGAACTGGTTGAGGGAGAATGATGAAACTTGGAAATGGTCTGACACATCAGATGGTGCTATCAAGCATCATGACGGCCATCTTTGATTAATATTCTAAGTTCCAAATACAAACATAATTGTGTCACATGTTTCAAGGCTAGAATTTTACCATCCTTGTGCGGTTACTTTAGTCCCAAAACAAATCATTTTGGCGTTTTTGCTCCTAAAAGTTTCCTAATTATGCCCTTAGGGCTAAGCTCGCGTTTCGTGGAGGCGGGTGAGTTTAGTTGCAAAATTTGATTACTATTTCAGAGCACTGATGCTAATTAAATTATTTTAAAATAATACATGTTCGAAAAGTAATGTTTGAAGCACACTACCGGTACATGTTGTGCTAACTTTAGAATTTTTCGGCAAGCCTATGTAATTGTTTATTTTTTTAAGTCAATAATTTATTGAAGAAAAGTAACATTTGGGGCTTTCAGAGCACAATGGATCCAAGTTTCTTTTCAATAAGGTTCAGCTTTCCTCAGCAAATGAATTCTATTTCAAAATGCTATCTCTTCAAAGTCAGGAGTCCGAAATAAATGTAACTAAAACCATGTAAATTGCTTCAAATGACGACCGCTAGACAGAGGGCGTCAGTGGGGCAGGAAGGCAGTCACCCCCACCCTGAATTTCAGATTTTCGGTGCAGTAAGGCAGTTTTAGAAACCTTTTGATAAGCAAAGTCCAGCAGAACAAGTCTCAGGTCCTTATACCGAATATGTACGGAGGAAATACAGATGATCAGAACTGGAAAGTTGCTTAGACCCATTTCCAGAATTTAAGCAGGCCCGAACTCGAAAGTAGAACCACCTTTGGAATCCTTGGACCAAAAATATGCAAGAGATCAATATCGGTCTAGAGCTTCTTACGGCCAATGGAAATGGATTATAACTGGTCAAAATCAGTATTTATTCGGTGAAGAATTTCAATTTTTTTTCTGTTGGACTTTGCTCAGCAAAATGTTTCTAAATCTGTATTCCTGGCCCCAAAAATCTGAAATTCAGGATAGGGACATATGACCTCTAAACGGTCGCCCCTCTCTAGTGGCAATCGTATAAAACACTAGATTGCACCTTGTCAAGTAGCTTTTCTTTCTTTCATTTCAGATTTGTAGTTGTGAAGATTTGATGTTTTCTGTTGGTATATTCTTTTTGACATATCATGCATTTATTTAACGTAATTATGCATCATTGAGTATGACATTCGAAGCTTGACTTGTTAATCATTCCCACGCTGCAGCACGCACAATATAATGTTAATATCTTAAACTTATAAGCAAGGAGGGAAAATTAGAATTCCTGTTCCCCCGTCCCATCAACGCCGTTGTCTAGTGATTGTCCTATGAAACTCTAGCCCAGATGCTTTCACGTAGATTTATTTATTTATTTATTCCGCAGTCTTGGCTACGAAGATCCTACGTTTGCTAAGCGAAAGTGAACCTTTCTGAAAATAGATTTGGATCCCTTGTGCAGTGGACAATATCTAAAAATATTTTAACCCTTATCCGGGCAACCGGGGCCTCCCAGGCCCAGTAGCTTCATATTTTTCTTCGAATTTCTTAATAACCATAAATATTTCGATGCCATAAAATTCTGAATTCTTATATCTTTTGTCGAAGTTAAAGTTATGAACATATCGAGTTGGTAAGGCTAATAGAGTTTTTAAGGCCCCAGTTGCAGTCTACGTTACAAAAATAGCTTGCCCGGATAAGGGTTAAAAAACTAAGTTGGAGCCAAATTTATCCTACAATCCAAGTTTGTTGGGTGGGCATAAAATTAGTTTGTTTAGTTTGATTGATTACAGTTTTGCATCAGTAACAAGGATATATGAGATAGGATTATTGTTTAAAGTGGATCCGAATCACTAATTTTGAAATTTTACGTCGGATCACAGTCCAAATCTATACAGCAAATTCTGGACGACTCCTACCACTACCCTCAAAATTTAATGTTAAAAGACCGAAAATTGCGCCCTGTAGCGTAGTGCATATACACCGTATACAAACAGACGAACAAATGTAGATCAAGTCGTCCCAGAAGCCTCACTGACGTTCGGCAGTGATGTGACAATAAGTATCACGCTTTAATGGTTAGTTACGCGGGTGACTGCCATTCCTTGCGCTTTCTCCCATGGTCCCTTCATACAAGCAGTGGCGTAACTTGAAGCGTCAGAGTCCGCCCCCGCCATCAAGCCTTAGCTATACACCCTTATTTTCCATATATTTTGCGACCCTGGAGTTCGTGTCCCCCGCGCCCCGGGGTTGCGGGCGTGCTATTTACGCCTATGCACACAAGCTATGCCAGAGTATAAAGCTTTTAAGAAAATTTAGAACGGAGGTAGGGAGAGGGACGAAATAAAATTTTCATAATATAATGAGAAAAATTGGTGATACAAAATTAATTCTTCCAAGAAGTTCCCAGTTACATCTCAACCACATCACTGACGTTAGAATCATCAAAGGCAATATTCGGATCAACACTTCTACCATCTGTTTGGGTTTCCAGTTTTTTCTCAGCATTGCATTTTTCATAATGATTCTTTATTCTTTGAACTAAACCAACCATATCTTTCTTACACGTTTTCAAACGAACTCGTATAGTCGTTTTCCTATCTGATGAAGTTTGAGTTACTTTAATAAATTTGCTCCAAATGATGTCCTTTTTTCTTCCCATAAAACTAAGAGGCCTATTAAACCATTCCAAGTTGTACGGAGACTGAGAACGAACATGTACTGTATTAACGAATGCCTATGATATTTTAATTTCAGAACCGCAATTTAGCAAAGAACCCTTTGTTTGTTTTCTGAATACAACACAAAATCTTGTTTGCATGATAATTAATTATTTATTTGTTAATATCAGTTCTATAAGTAGTTCAACCTTCGTCTACGACACTTTCTCCCAAGTTAACTGATAGGCATTTAACATAATAAACGTTTAAAACAAGGAGAAAATAAAAGGAAAAGTAAATTGTAGATCACCACATTGACTTGCTGTAGCCACGAGGAATCAAAACATTCACACGTGAAGAAAATAGTCCTCTAAATGGGAAGCACTTTTTGACAATTTTTCTTTCTATAGCAGTTTTTTTTTAAAAAAACAAAATAATAAACAATGTTTAAAACAAGCCTTCAAAATACACATGTTTAAAACAAAAGGTTCAAAACGCATATAAAATTTGTTTCAAACAAAATTAATTGTTTAAAACAAGTTTTAGTCATTTGTTTTAAACATTTTGTTTTAAACAGAACAACCCTGCTTTTTGATCGTTACTATTTCTAGTCCTTGGATAAAGAATATTGAAGAAGCCTCGAACTTAGTTACTCCTGGTAAGCTTACAATTGAGATCTGGCCTGGAATAGTAGTAATTATTGCGTACTTCCGTCATGATAATCCTTGTTTGAGAACCTAGTGTGGTAAACAGAAAGAAAAATTCATGAATGCCCTGAGTGGTCAGAATATTGGACATTTTCAATACTTGTAATATACATACAGGAAAGACTGTAGATGTAAATTATAAATATGGAGAGGCTAAGAATTCTCTTCTCTCCAAACTGGTAAATGTGTACAGTGGACCACAGAAATTCTTGATGTACAAAGTCCGCGAGATAGGCAACCCAACTAACGACTCCTCCAAGATTAATTACACCTGGTAGAGTAGCTAGAACAGCAGCATGAAGCTTCCCCCAACTGTTAAAAGAACAAATCGTAAAGTGTGTTTTTGTGCAGGAGTGAGGAGAAACGCTGGCTGACGAAATGACAAAGGAAAGTCTTTGGATACTTGTACTCACAGTAAACAGCACAATACCAGAAAAAAATATACGGACACCAGAGGCTCCGATGAGTAGATAACAGTCAGGGGACTTAAATAATCTTATAATTAACTCAAATGAGGGATTATAAACAAGTTAACTTACTTCAAATGACTATATATATATGCGTATCAAATAATATACGGATAGATTATGCGGTATATATAGTATGACATTTTTTAAGTAAACATAAATCCTTGCGCTGAGTTTTGAAACTATTAACAATAGTCCTACCTGCAAATCAATCGAAATATGGCTCAACCATTCGGGGAAGAGCCCAGCCTCCAATGAAAATTTTGGGAGTCTAACAGGTCCTGAGCTCCTTGGTTCCGGCTCCACTGATTGACACTTAATACTACTTCAAAAGAAGAACTCGTCCGATTTCATTATTCATTTAATGGCTTGAAAATGCTAAATATTGGTATGCAGTAATTTATTTGTAAATATTAAAAATGCAAAATTCGATAACACTGAAACGAGTTGGAGAACTTATCCGTACTAAGCGTATGTCTATTTCCCCTTAGGTTGCAAATGTAACTGAAGGTTCCTGATTTGTATAATACAGGATTTGTATTTGTGAAAATTTACATATTGAGACAAGGAGAAAGGGGGAGAATATAGTGTCAATTAACAACAATTTAAAAATGCACGAAATTAAGGGATAATATCAAATATAGAACCATTAACAGACTTAACTCTGTAATTCGTTTTCTCCATTCATTTTTCTTCCTTTATTTTCAGGATTACATCATCACTGAATATCTCCACTGGAGATTATCTTCGTTTAGCAGCCTTCAACTGGAGCTCAGCCTTATAAATGAATCATTTTAAAAAGACTAAAGGGAGCGGGCGGAAATAGAATCCGGGCCAGGAAATTGGCAAATCACAACGCTAACCATTCACCTAAAGCGTTACTTGCTCAGGCTCGCCTAAATAAAGAGTGTTTTCTGTTCGCTCAAAACAGTAGCTTGTTTATAGTCAAATTGATTGCCAAAACACAGGAATATGGAGCATGTCGAGTCCTTACATTGGCTCACTATGGAAAAGTAAATGGAAATGTTCAATATTACGTGAATAATAGAATCAAGTGGAACTATGCCTGTGCAATACTTTTATACTAACATAGAGAATGAAACTAATCAATATTTGAGCTTATTGGGTTGACAATGTTGCCAACCTGGTACAAAGTGTTGTTTTCAAATAGCAGTAGACGTCCACACTTTTAGCCTATGATTGCTGAGATCAAAACATTCCTAAATATGGGACACTGTCTTCCGAAGTTTATTTGTGGCATAAATGAAAGCTGCGTCAAAATCATCATCATCACCACCCGGCGGGAGTTCATGTGGTTCGGTTTTTACGTTAATCAATACGTCCACGTCTCATATGGTCTTGCTGTTGAAAGGGGCCTTAAACTCCAAATCAATTCAACTCATTACGAACATAGTTCTGAGTTAAATATCAACTTGAAACCATACGTCCAAAATGAAAATTATTCATGCTCCTGGTATATATAGTGGCGGATCCAAGGGGGATAGCCCCCCTTGACGCTCACTCAGTTATACACTGGATAAAATGGGCTTCAATCCTCCTTTACACTGGATAAAACGGCAAAATATGGTTTAGCCCCTTCCTTGGTTATATCCTGGATCCGCCCATATATATATATATATATATATATATATATATATATATATATATATAGAGAGAGAGAGAGAGAGAGAGAGAGAGAGAGAGGGAGCAGAATAAATTTGGTTATATTTTTCATACGGCCGCGGTGGCTTAGTGGTAGAGCGTTCACCTCTGGTGCATGGGGTCCTTGGCTCCATCCCATCTTGCACAAAGTGAGATTTGTGGTGGAGGAACACCGTATATGCGTGGGTTTTATCAGGGTTCCCCTGTTTCCTCCCACTTTCTTCGTTCCACAATTTTCATTCATTCCTCATCATCACCATCTTCTTTACCTAGCTGACATATGGATGGGACGTCTAACTTAAAGATTTAATTCATTTCACTGAAGAAAATAATATAATTCAAATCTGCATTTTTATAAAGCAACTTGAACAATCATATAGATGTACAATGTTTGAAATTGGATTAAATCTCAATTTAAGTAATCTGCAATATCTTAGGTTTCTCATTTATTAACATCAAATGTTTAATTATTTTATACTTTATAGCAAGAAACATGAAATGAAATCTTTGGTTTTACGGCATAACCGTGGGACGTAAAACTTACAGATTTCATTTCTTTTTCTTTAGTTTTACGTCCCACGATAATGCCGGTTAGTCTAAAGGAGACGGTGATGATGAGAAGTGAATGAAATGGTTTAATGAAGAAAGTGTGAGGAAGCGGGAGAACCCCGAGAAAACCCACTACAAAGTCGATATTAGCTGGTATATAAGACACAAATATCTATACATTCGGTGTGGGAGGACTGGTTCGATTCGGGCGGGAGCTCATGTGGTTCAGATTCCATGTTAATCAGTAGGTTTTGTCTCATATAGCCTCGCTGCTGAAAAGAACACTAAACTCAAATTCAACTCAACTAAACAATTATCTATACATTGAATTTAATTAGGAAATCGGTATTGTTATCATAAGAGCAATTTTATGAAAATGAAATGTATAATAATGGTTGTATATAAAATAGAGTTTGCCTAACGTTGTAATGCCCAACTAGGGTTGCAATAGTGGACAGTTCAAACTGTCAATCCCATCATTCTAATTATTTCACTTCAATGTTCATGTTTCAAAGTTGTGCCCGAAATGCGTTGATATACCAGCAAAAGCAAGCAAATAGTCGCTGCTCAGACGGTGAAGTCATGGACTCCGTGTACGAATTTCGCTGCGGTCATAATTGTTCATAGTCGGGATTCAATTGCTACGAAGCATATTTTTACTTTGGTGAAGCATTTAAATCTCTTCTATTTCTAGCAGTAGCGTCTATTTCTATCAGTAGTGCAGTTGGTTGCTCCAACAGCTCATAAAAAGTTTTTTTTTATTTGCTAACATCCAGAATCCACTCCTTATTTCGATATATGTTGTTTGACTTAAAGTGAGCAGTGTGTTTAATATTATGTTCCACTTTCCTTCAGGCAATTTTTACACGTTAACAGACAATATTGTGTTGACCTTGTAAATGCCTCTAAGCATAAGACAAAATAAAAATGTTAAGACACTGTTCTGTGAGTATTAGCTCAGCAGAGGTTTCGATTTATGTTTACTTGCTATGTTTCTGCTCTCTTTAGAAACAACAGCTATTTGTCGTATAAAGAAATTAATTCGTTCCATTACTTTTTTTTTAACGTTCATCCACTAAAGCTAAACAATCATCTGTTTTACAGAAAAAACCAAATGTAAAACTTTGATTTCCTGTTTAAAATATAATACTTTTCCAATGCTATATGCTAATCGGTGCTTTATTTGTAGAGTGGAAGAGGAATTTACGTAATTACTGCTTTCCCAGGGTGGGAAGAGTAGATCTACCCCTGTAGAAACCAAACAATTATCTTAAGCATTATCAGGCAATATTCCTTCTACAATACTGCAACTATAGTTTCCATCTCAAGTAACACGTAAAACAACAACAACTATAATAATAATAATAATAATAATAATAATAATAATAATAATAATAATAATAATAATAATATTTTAGTATCAGACCTGAAGAGATTTCTATATGATACATTATTCATGAAAATAGTCACTACTTGTTACGTACTCAGTTGATCTTCCATTCCCGGCGAGAGCTCTTGTGGTTCGGATTCAATGTTAATCAGTAGGTTCTGTCTCATATAGCCTCGCTGCTGAAAGGGACGTTAAACTCTACAAAGAAATGAAATCTTTCAGTTTTACGTCCCACGGATATGTCAGCTAGGCTAAAAGAGACGATGAAGATGAGAAAGAAATGAAAGGGTACAATGAAAAAACTGGGAGAACCCCGAGAAAACCTTCGCACACGGTGTTTGTCAACTACAAAGTTCACTTGGCGCGAGCAGAGATCGAATGCGCTAGAAGTGAAAGTTCTACCACTGAGCCACTGCGGCCTAGTTTAAACTCTACATGTCTAACATGTAATACTTCCCAAGTGTAACACTCCGATTTAGATAAAATTCAGCAGGTAGATACTACACATAAACGAATACGCGTTTTTTTTATTTTCTGCGGATAAACGGTTTTAGGGGGCGAAAGCTCCCACCCAAAATTTTGAAAGTTGACGTCCGAAAGGCAAGAAGAAGTGGATCGAAGTGATTGAAATTGTGTGTAGATATTATATTTCGTGTTCAACATGTGTCCTCATCCGATTTCTTCAAATTTGGTACATCAACAATAAGTACAAACAGTATAGCGTATTTTATAGTATTTTGGGAGGCCCCTTTAACCCTTACAATGTTTTTCGCATAAACAGAAAGACGTGTCGATTTATTTCTTATTTACTGTTATGTGCCAAATTTGAAGCAAACCGGATACGGACACTTGGGAAACACGAGAGACCTTTTTTAATCTATGCAATACCTACACACAATTTCATTTGCTTCAGTCCACTCCTTTCTGGGCTACTACGGTAAAATTCACTTTTTCTGGAGGGGGCCTTGGCCCTAAAACCGTCTTAGGTCAAGGCCCCTCCGAATTGCACTTTTGATATTTCGTAATCAAACGTTTTCGTAACGGTTTAGAAGGTCTCTGTCCTGCCTAACTCTTTTTTAAAGGAAAATTTGAAACAGAATTCCCTCATTTCACGTCTACAATATCTGTGCACAGTTTCATTGACTTCGGTCCACTTCCTATTCCCTTTCAGGAGTCAAATTTACAAATTTTGGGTTAGGGCTTTTGCCCCCTAAAACCGTTGCTCCGCAGAAAATAAAAAAATCCGTATTTGTTAATTTTTTTGCGTATTGTCAGTACAACACAATTTCGTTCCAGTTCTTCATATCCTTTAAGCACTTCGGACATACTATTAGTAGCATTTCTGATATTTCATGATCAAATTTTTGGAGGGGTCCGTGCCCCACCTAACCGTTTTTTTAGAAGAATACAAAACATGTATTCCCTAATTTCTGGTCTACAATATCTGTGCACAATTTCATCCACTTCCGTGCACTTCTTCTTGATTTTTGGGCGTCAACTTCCAAAATTTTGGGTGGAGGCTTTTGCCTCTAAAACCGTTTTTCTGCAGAAAATATAAAAATACATATTCGTTTATTTTATGTGTAGTATCTACCTGGCAAATTTTATCAAAATCGGAGTGTTACACTTGGGAAGTGTTACTTGTCAGACAAAACTTGTCACCTGTTGTATTTTGTCCGCTCTTACTTGTTTTATTTGACACCGATTACTTCGTTCCAATCACCATTGATTTTGTCTTTATAACATTTATTTTCATCCTATATTCATTACAAACTCTTCTCAAGTTTTCAACATCTTATTAACTTTCTTTTTATATTCTGCAACAACAGCCATATCATCCCCAAACCGTATAGACCTAATCATTTTACCTCCTAACGAAATAATATCTCCATTATGTAGACTCCTCTTCGCTATCTCTTCTAGATAGATATTAAACAATGTCGGCGAAAGATATCATCCCTGTCGAACTCTCCTTCATATTGCATTCTTTGTCTACTGTGTATTCACCAGTGAATGTCCATGACAAATCATGAATAATTCTTATACTTTATATAATATTTATGGACGAATGTGTAATAGAACCTATATCAATAACATACATCATTCCTGAAAGTAACAAATACGGTGAACATAAACATACGATCAATAGACATATTACGTCAGGGTGAAATAGGCTTAAACTTCAGACATTACAAAATACATTTCATTTGCTCTCCCTGTCGATCTAGTGGCTAGCACGTGTGCCTATGGTGTACAGCGTCCCGGGTTCGATTTACGCTCGGAGAATTTTAACTGTCTTTAATGTTTTTGTGTTTGTATCCCTGTCGTTCATGGTTATTGGAAATAACTGCAAAATGTGTAAATCGAGTAGAAAATAGAGACAAGTTACTGAGATACATTCGGTGAATCAGTTAACTTAAAAGAAAAAAATGGTCTAAAGTGCTTGCGCGTAGATCACTCTTAAAGGTTAGTTCGAGTCCTCAAAGTAAGATTTGTCTTTTACCTGCTCTCGAAGTTTTTCTTTGTGTTTCTATCGGATTCGATTAAATAGTACTTCGAATAGAGACATCGTGGAATTCATTTATTGACTAAGCCAGAAATTCTAATAAAGATAACGACTATGATTTTATTATTAATAACACTATTATTATTATTATTATTATTATTATTATTATTATTATTATTATTATTATTATTATTAGTTTAAAATGAGGCTATGCAGCATTTACGTAAACTAAATGATAATTTATTTGATAATATTCACTAATCCACCATACATTTGCGAGAATTTCCTTGGGAAATGAAGTGTATACAACATTGAATAGTAAATATTTTACAATAAAAATATATTATTAAAAATATTGATTAAGTAATTGGAGTTAAATATGCATTTCCAGTAAGAATTATATATAGAGAGGATTTGTTTTAAAGCGCAATCCACACGAATATTCGAGTTTTAATCCAACTAGAAATCGATAACTTACACGATAATATTTACTTCATTAATTCTATAATTCTTTATTCTTGTATTGTGCCTATTATAATTCTCTTTAAGTTACGATTTTGCCATTTCAAAACGTGGAACGGGAAATGAATATAACATTCTATTTGTTAAGAAAACCTTTGAAACACTGATGATTTCAGGGGGTGACCTGAGGGAGAATTTGAGACACTATTGACATAAAAAATCCCCCCTTCGAAGCCATATCTTCGATCAAAACTCAAAGTGGACTAATAGCTGGTTTCTGTCTTTCATATATTGACAATCCCCCGGTAAGAATCTTCTGAAATCACCATGCTTATAAATAGTTTTTCATTAGAAATCAAAAGATAATAATGAAATATTGAGCATACTTAATATTTTGTTTTCAGCGTTGGATTTTAGATTTGCAATTCATATAAAGTTCCGTTCTAATCGAATTTGAAAGAAAAGTAGTTATCAAAGACTTATTCAAAGAAATGTTCTCAGTCCTCTGATGAAAATAGGAACATACTTTTAAAAAAGATGAATTCTACTTACAGGGTTTGAACACACAAACTTCTAATTGACAGATTATTCACTCAAACCGCTCGACCATTTCACATCCCTCCACAGCGTCACTTTTGACTTTTGTATAAAGTGGTTTTCTGCTCCACATTCGCTTTTGTTTATGTCGGTACGACTATGAGTTGGTGGTAGATATTTGGACGTTTCAGGTCTTGCAATGTATAAAAGTCTTTTTCGTATAAATTACATTCGACTTTACGTCCTAATAACTTATATACAACAGGTTGAATCTGTGAAATGATTGGGGTTGGAATGACCATAAATATTTTCGTAGTTATGAGTCTGGATATGCAAACCGCTTAACTTGGGGACTTACTTATATGAAATTTGGTACGTGTATAGTAGACCGCATTTGATTCAAAATAAAGGAGTTCTGTATTTTGTTTTTAAAAAATCTGTAATGTTGATAATTTAGTAAATACCCTCTGAGTCCTCAATGGACATTTCAACTGATTTGTTTTATTGCTCTACAAACAACGTCAGAGCTAGCTGATTACTGGGAACACTTCCTTTTGCTCATGCGACGATTCTAACAAGTCGAAATTTGCGATTGAATTCCGGTCTGCTACTCGTGCGCTTAAAACGAAGACCACCATGTTTGTACTTCACCGGTCGGCATTTTTGCCGATCCTAACCGTTTCAGTATTCTTGCCAATTTGATACCAAGAATAGAACCCAACAAACCCCTGCGGGGCTTCTAACCCGTTCCTACTACTACTACTAATATTAATACTACTAATACTAATACTAATACTGCTATTTATTTAAGGTTTATTTAAAAGGTAATTATATATATATATATATATATATATATATATATATATATATATATATTACCAATTACACTGGTCAAAAGTAACAATGCTTCGGAGATAAAACTAACCAATTCTTACTAATTTTAGGGTGTTGATAACGAATATGAAATTAGTTTTTGAAGATTTGTTCGGGTTTCAAAGAAGTACGTTATCATCCCGATGTGCTCTGCTGGGTAAATTGAAGGTTCATGGTAACAGGAGCTGTCTACTTATTTCAACAAACTTCCATTGTTTGACGGTTAGTTTCATTGCAATCCTCAGGAACATACGAAGGGGTGGGTCCTACAGGTCTTGACACCCCGACTTGTTTGTAAATTTAGTCTAATTTCAGGTGCAATTTTACACATTTTATTATAATTTAGCTTCAAATTGTATTAGGTACCCTCCCGAAATAAATTCCTGCGTAGTCTCTGGCTATCTATATTGCTCGCACTTCATCGCTAACAAAGAAATATCAACCACTTCACGGTTTATTTTGCATTGAAGAGTTTGCCAGAGAAAATATGTATAACGTTCTTTGTAGTTACAATTTGACATCTCGGACGTACTCGTGGTGAGATATTGGGTGAGTGGGTGGGTGCTATTATTATTATTATTATTATTATTATTATTATTTATCGTTCGATGACTATACTAAGCAGAAACATGTCGCGTAAATGTGTTTGCAGTGCAGAGCAAATTGTTGTTTTTTACGAAGTGAGGCGAAAAGTGGAATTTCGCTCCTATCATAAAGAAAACCTATCACTTGTACTTTGGCTGTAAAGTGGGAGATGTGGACAAGAAGTGAGCACCATATATATGTTGTAATACTTGTTCTACAAATGTGCGGGGCTGGCTACATGGAAAAAGGCCATGCGTGCCATTTGCAGTTGTAATGATATGGAGAGAACCGACAGATCATACTTCAAACTGCTACTTTTCATAGTTCTTCCAATTAAAGGTCTATCCAAAAATGAAAAAAGTGGACTGCTTACAACGGTTCTTTTTTGAGCCATTAATATACCAACTCAGTCGAATAAAAATCCATTTATTTATATTATGTTGTCCTGACAACGACATTCCAAAATCCTATTATTTAAAGCATATAAAACATATGAATATTTTTTATATCGATATTATAATTAACATATTTCTTTTTCTTCTTCGAATTACATAATGAGCCTAGTACATATTTTGAAATATCTTACGCCCTAATAAAATAAGGATTTACAAGTAGTAAAAATATACAAATATACAACGTACTGTTGTATGCTACTTATTCAAATATTCCTTGAAATGTTCGACACTGTGCCACACGCTGAAGAGCTAAAGGTTCCACAACTTCCCGTACCTTACTCCAGTGTTTTACCCGATGAAGAGCAAAAGGCGAACAATGTCGACCCACATTGTCAAATACTGCTGCAGATTCATCGTCTTCCAACGATCCTAACTTCACAAAACCAAAATATCATTATCCATTCACCATTTGATACTCAACCTGAATTAAATTACCTGGGGTTGTCAAAAGTGGCGCAGAACTGCTTGCATCCAAACTCAAGAAGTGGGGAGCTTATTCTGAAGATCTAAAAGTGTTCGTGTTTTGAACGTCAGAATCCCTAAACAGTATTTTCAGTAGAAAGTGACATATTACGTTGTAACAATGTAGGCCTAACTGGTCTTATGAGTAAACTTAACATAGACGGTAATCTCGATGAGTGTTACTATAGGCAAAGGAGATTACCCCTTATTCCACTTCTATTAAGCGGTGAAAATTTGTCTCCAATATTGGGGATGTAAGACCGTTCCCCTATTTTTAAAAAGCGGTGTTCAAAATATTTATGATGTTGAAAAATAATACTGTGGAGGATCAGGGGAGTTGTCTTCAACATTGTGAGGTGGGCAGATTTGAGGCTTATTCTGGCGGATATCAATTTCATCTCATTTTCCTTTGTGGCAATCGGACACAATTCATCACATTTCAAACAAATTCACAAAAACACATTTCAAATCGAATTATTGGGGCACAATCCCTCAGTTCCAAGATTGGAGGAGACATGTTCCCTTCATCCCCCTGCCATTTGTGCCAGTAATACACACACTGTCAACAGATGTAGACACGAAGCATAAGAACATTTTTTACACAACTGTGGTAACCATAATATAACTCGTGATATCAATATATTTACGAAATAGATATTTTCTTGCCAGTTACCATAAATATTGAAAGATTTTACAACTGGTTTGAATATTTCTATTGTTTTAATTCATTATAAACATATGGAGAATTAATATCTTACTTGTAGCTAAAGTGGCTGCTTTATTGGTTGAAGCAAAAAACAAAAAACAAATACGTTGACACCAGCGGGAGTCGAACCCGTAACCGTTAGAATGTGAGTCACAAATGATTCTGACTCTGCCACGCCGTCACTTAATAAACTTGCGCAACGTACGACACTTTTTGCGGCGAGTCAAAAACTTTAAGACACTTTTTCTGTGCTATATAAGGCCATTGCGCTTTCCCAGTTTGTAATATGAACACTTTAAATGTTCACAATCACCTTGGAAAAAATGGCCCTGATGTTAATTTACCAAAGTCTACTTTCTTATTGTAAGTGAAAAAAGAACTTCAGGCATTTTTGGATATTGATATTTGTAATTGCAATAATGGCAAGATGCTGAGATACTTTTGGTGAATCAGAAAAGAAAGTGATCTGTGGCACTGTATGTCTATTTTTGTTTTTTAATTTAAATTTGAAGTCTCTGGACTATAGTATTTTATCATGGCAGAAATCAGCGTGTTTCGTCGTTATCGTGCAATTTGCTTCATAAATGAGTGTTTTTGACTTTTGCTTAACAGAGAAGTCTTAGCGTAGTATCGTGAGCATTCATTTCGTAATTCAAGGGTCCCGTGTTCGATTCTCGCTGCGATGAGTTGTTTTTATGAACTATAATATTCATACCTCTGATTTGTAATAAAATGAAAAATGCTCAATTTCTTTCGGTCTTACAAGTTAAAGTGGAGACTGCTTTCTTCACAGGAGAAATACTAACAAACTGACGTCACATGTCTGTCTAAAACCTTGATTCATACTGTGAGGAAAAACGTAACGTGTTTAGCAAACAATTCATGAATACGACTCCTAAGGGTCATGTATAGGGCCTAGTATGAGTCATAAATGTGTCTGAAACAATATTGTATCCGAGCAATTATTCCGAACGTCTTCCACTATTACTCCTACTGCTAGAAATAATATTTTCGTTCGCCATTTCCAACACGTTCCTATATATTCGTTCAACGAAAATTTGTAAATGGGAACTATTCTTTCTTATATTGGTATGTATATTTTGTTAAAATATCAATATAACGCATACATAATCCAAAGTCTTTAGCCAAAGAAAGCGTGTTACTATGTATCGTGGTGAAGACAAATCCTACTTAGTTTCTGTTTTGGCGTCCGAAGTTTCGATATTAACGTTGTCCAGGAGCTAACACCCTCTAATTTCCTTTCGGACACTAATCGCTCTTATCCTTTCTCTATCACTACCTCTTATTCTTTCTTTTTCTTTTTCTATCAACTTCAGTACGCTTATTTACATTGCAATAGGATGTAATATTGAGGTTTTAAATTTTCAGTAATAATAATAATAATAATAATAATAATAATAATAATAATAATAATAATAATAATTATTATTATTATTATTATTATTATTTTATTATTATTATTATGGTATTAATTTTTTTAAAGTTGCCCTAAAATGAGGCAAAACTTACAGATAAATCGGGATTTCGGGAAGGTGTCTGGACCTCCAGGACACACCTCTGGAAGTACCAAAATTTTAAACCAAAGCGTTTCATTGAAGTTTCATGTAGAAAGTATTCTACTGTACGTTTTGAGGAAGATAACTGTAATAAAAATAACTTAATATCACTGAACAGTAAGGCATATAATAAACTAACTTTTAGGATATGCAGAAGTAATTATAAAAGCTTTGCTACAAAAATACTTACACAGACCATAATAAATTCAATGAGCTCCGAAATACAAAGTAACAAAATAACATATAAGATTCAGTCTACAAAGCAATTGTTACTTAAAGAATGGACATACACTATTTCGAGAATCGAGATAAAACGAGAAATGTTTACGATACTCTTCGTCTCATCTCGATTTCCATCTCCAAAGTGAGACGACAATTTGAGTTAGCCTTGTTCCAATCTTGAATGTAAAATGTTGACTCTCGTCTCAATTTTGTTTGTTTTGTTTCAGAAACGAGATGAGAAATTCCTCTTCTCGTAAGCAACACTAAACAAAATCGAAATATTCTTGCCAAATGTTACATTTCTGGTTGTGATGTTATGCCCTGAGCAATAATAAGCTCTTAACTTTTAATCTTCTATGAGATAGTAATAATTATTATTATTACTATTTTTATTCCTGAAGTTTTGATAGTTCAAGCATTGAAATATCCGAATATTCAAATAAAACGTGTGTCATCGCCGATCAATTGCCATCAAAAATTCTAAAGTAAAAAAAATGCACTGGTCGTTCGTGGATCCGATTTGATTCGACTACCTTCAGATTACTGGTCGAACGACTTAAGAACGACTACTACGCAGCAACTGATTTGTCTTTAGTTTGTTTATGAGTATAATACACGCGCCGTATTTGATTCAAAATTAAAAAGAGTTTTGTATTTTGTTTTTAAAAATCTGTAATGTTGATAATTTAGTGAATACAGTGATATAATGCCCTCCGAGTCAATTACATATTACTGTGTTTTGCAAATGAATCTATTAAGAAGCTACTGTTTTGAACGAACAGAAAAGGCTCCTTATTGAGGTTAGCCGGAAAAAGTAACGCTTTAGATGAGTGATTGGAGTTGAAGTTTTCTAATCTGGCGACCCGGGTCCGATTCCCGCGTTCGCTGTTCACCCTTTTTAAAATCTTTAATTTACAAGGCTGAGCCCCAGTTGAATGCTGCTGAATGAAAGATAATCTCCAGTGGAGAAATTCAGTGATCTTGAAAATAAAGCAAGAAAAATAAATGGAGGAAACGAGTTGAAGAGTTAATTCTATCACTGGTTCTATATTTGATATTATCCGTTAATTTCGTACATTTTTAAGTTGTTGTTTATTTACATTATATTCTCCCCTTTTCTCTTTGTGTCTCAATGTGTAAAATTTCACAACTATTATGCAAATGATGAACCCTAAGTTATATTTGCAAGTTAACTGGAAATAGGCCTACTTTAATACGGATATATTCTCCATTACAAATAAATTACCAATAGTTAGCATTTTCAAAAATTATTTAACGAATAATGAAATCAACAATTTCTTCTTTCGAAGCAGTATTACGTATGAATCAGTAGCGCCGGACCCTAGGAGCTAGACCCTGTTAGACCCCAAAATTTTCATTGGGGGTTGGGTTCTTTCCCCCAAATGACCCATCCATACTTTTAATTGATTTGCAAGTAGGATTATTGTTAAAATTTTCTAAACTCAGCGCAAAGCTTTAAGTTAGTTAAAAAAATAACCTACCATATGTACCGCATAATTTATCCGTATATTATTTGATACGTGGATGTATGGTTGTTTGAACTAAGTAAATTTGTTTATATAATCCTCATTTGAGTTAATTATAAGATTAACTAAGTCCCCGACTGTTATCTTCTCATCAGCGCCTCTGTTATCCGTATATTTTTTCAAGTGGCTGTGTATAGTTTTACGTGTGTGTCATACAAACAAGAAGTACTGTGAGTAAAAATATCCAAAGACTCCCTTTGTCATTTCATTAGCCAGCGTTTGGCTCCACTTCTGCACCAAAGCACTGTTTACGATTTGTGCTTTTAGCAGTTGGGGGTAACTTCATGCTGCTGTGTTAGCTACTACCAGGCATAATTAATCTTGGAGCAGGCGTTAGTTGGGTTGCCTATCTCGCGAACTTTGTACGTCAAGAATTTCTGTGGCCCACTGTACATGCGACGATATAGGAAGTGTATGAAACGCCATCAACCATATAAAAGAAATTGGAATACGTTACCTGGATATTGAATATTTATTGTAGATATATTCAGAAAACTATAGATGAAACTTTAACATGAATACTTTCATACATTAACCGTAATATTAAGATTATGGATGATTAAAATACTTACAATTTATCACCATCATTATGCCATTTTGCCTATATCTTTACACTTTGATCCGCTTAAATACACTGATATTTACTTCCCAAATAAGAAGGCGTATAATTTGGAGAGATACTATCGTGGAGAAGTTGGCGATGGTCAAAGACTGCGATGAATCCTTGCTATGATGATTCTACTTGCCCTCCAAGCGGGTTGAAGATAAATAGCTGGACTACCACAATTGTTTAACAGCTCGACTGCGATATCACAGCCAACGAACAACGCAAGGAACGATTCAACTTCCTCCCGCAATTGTAAACTATTAACTCCGAAATTAGTACGTTTTTACTATATTATATATATATAAAATATAAACGTTGAATGCCACTGTGCTATATTTAATGGACCTACATGAAGAATGATCTAATAGAATGAATTGCTGTATCATCGAAGTACACGGATACACTGTCCCTGAGAAATACAAAGTATCCCGGCGTTGGGTTTGGGCTTTATCAGCCCAATCTGGAAATTCCGGTGCTGGTAGCAGCCTCCTTAAGATGCTACTAAGAAACATATGGAACCCCATGCATATGCGTATGGTAATCGCCCTTAGGAGAATATGCTCAGTTTGAGCAAGATTGAAAGACACTATGCGCTTTTACTTCCTTGAGAATACATCCAATAAGTACCTCTCACGATTCACAATCTCCTCTAATATTTCAAGTGAATATAATCGAAAATATAAGGAGTTGATAATTGTTTTAGGTTTAAAATACGAAAAACAGCCGAAAAATAATTATAAATTAGCAATTCAGAACGTATTACCGTTCGTTTGTTTTGTGCCCAATTACACTTTGATATTCACAAAATATTATTGTTTCTATGTACTTTTCACATCCTATCAACGGTTCAATGGCTACAAAATGTGTGGAGAAGCACCTAGCAATATAAAGTACATTGCTTGTTACGAAAAAGAAAAAAAGAAGATTAATAATTTCAGAATATTTTAGCTTGTGCGTTTCTCACATAAAATGAAAAATGTTATGAGGAAATAAATGCTGGTTATAATGTACACTCCGGTAAAATTCATGTACTCGTGGATCGGTTATATGTTCAAAGTAAATTCAAAAATACTTTTTGAAGATATACTACTCTTCCGTTACATTTTAGTGTAATTAATAAGTAAGCAATCAAAAAAGATGAAAAACGCATGTCTTATTCTTGAGAAAATATAATAAATAAATAAAACTTAAACAAATGTTTACATGAAAGTAGCACATACTACTTCGTGTAGTCACCTCCCAAGTCAATAAAACTTGGTGTGTAGAGGGAATACTAGATACAAGTTTCGAGCAATAAGATAGTGTTTCACGAACGTGTTGTCTCAGTTCTGTAACATTGTTTTGAAGAAGTGTTTGTTTTCTTCCCTGACGCCTCTCTTTCCATTCTGGCACAATATATACCAACAGATGTTCAAGTAGGTTTAAAACTGAGGATAGAAGGTGCCACTTTATACAAATTAGTTTTGGGTGTTTACTTAGCCACTCTCGTGTTTTCCGAGAGTGTGAGCAGCAGTGTTGTCATACATAAATACATACTCTTCCTGTTCGGAAAAGTTTCTTTCTAAGGAAGGCAACAACGTATTTTCGAGGACGAACATAAACACTGCTGTTCATTTTTCCAGACACTGCATCCAAATCACTAGGATCATATATCCTCAGAGATGTGCTGACACTAGTTTTGAGAAAGAAGTCCTGGTAATATTTTGTTGGGCATACATGGTTCCGCTTGGTCTATATAATACTATTACTCTGCCTTGTTGGATCGACTAGAAAAGCTTCTCGTCGGCTCAGGTGACTAAGTCTCAATATGATTGAGGTTAGGCTGTTTTTCTTTGCCCATTCCATTGTTGTAACCTTGTGAGTTTCAGTAGGGAGGCTTTTATGGCGGGTCTTAAACAGTTTAGACTAGTCTCCAATAATCCTTTCCTGATTGATTATTCCCTGGCTTCATTATATACCGTAAGAACATCCTCAGTTTTGCCCAAGAGGATAGACGCGTGGCCTAGAAGTCTGTTCCTTATTTGTGTAACTTACCCTTGATCCTAAGCCAAAGTTCAGTCTCCCACTGTCGTTTCAACCCTCCCACTTCTTGGACGAGACATGGATCATTCACTATTTTCATGACGATGAATCCATTTCTTGAATATTTCCTATGGCTGTCAGAATGTCTAGCGATCTGAAAGACAATTTGCTTACTGTTGCTCGCCTATTATTTCTCCTCACAGAATAATAAACAGTTCTCCACAACCTTTGGAGACAGGCATTTTGACAGTCGGTTAGATATTTAAGTTGTGACTAGTATCAGAAACTTCAGTCAAGTGGATCTTTCTGTTTCTACTGTGCATGTACCTGTGAATTTCCATGAAAGATCATGAATAATGCTGATAATTTTATAATATTTATGAATGAATGTATAATAGAATCTCTAGGGAACGGAACTTTATTTAAATAAATGTTTTTCTCTGCAGTAAGATAGAGGCCCTATCTTGCCAAAATGTTGATCATATCCTTCTATGCCATACAGCAAATTTTATTTTACATTCACATATTTTCCAGTTTTTCGTATGTAAATACATATTTTAAATATTTTCGTTTTAAAAACATAAAATCGCTCATTGAGACATGCTACATCGAAATCTTTGAAAGAAAAATGCTTATTTTCCCATACGTCTTTCATATCGAGTGTGTCAGGTTTGTTTTGTTTTTGAGCACGTTGACTGATAGACTTCGGGCGCCTTACCTTTAATCTAGACGTAAGGCCATATTGTGGGAAATTCTATCCAGCCACAAACAAGTTCACCATTGCAGGACTTTGAATAACTACGTGACTTTTCGTTCATTGTGTTCTGAGTGGTGCTTTAGCACAGTGTGTGTGTTTCCTTACTATAAAATGCCTAAACTAAAGGCAAGTGTTTCATCTCGTTTGCAGTGAAATTTTTCAATGGACTTGTGCAGAGCTTTTGTATCCGCAGATATTCCGCTGTTCAAATTAAAGAATCCTGATTTACGAAAGTTTCTCGTGAACTATACGAACTTCGAACCGCCTGATGAATCAACATTGCGAAAAACTTATCTGCACAAGTGTTTCGAGCAAACTTTACAACACATTCGTTCATAATGTGCGCATCAAAATATTTGGTTATGTTTGGACGAAACTACAGGCTTCAGTGGTGAAAAAAAGTGGGAAACGTGATTGTAGGAGTGCTAAGTAATAGTGACGAAACTGTGTTGACGAAAAATTATTTCCTAGTCTGTAAAGAACTATCTGCTGCTACACATGTAAGGTTGCAAAGCGTTTCAACGAAGCAATGCAACTATTGTGGCTAGAAGGCATAAAATTTAACAATGTTCTTCTTCTTGTTACAGATGCTGCAGCTTACATTTCAAAAGCTACAGTAGGCCTTGCCGTTAGCTACCCCAAAATGATGAATGTTACTTGTGTGGCTCATACGTTGCATAGAATATGTGAAAAAATAGGAGTTGTTTATCCCAAGGTCGATAATTTAGGTTTCAAGTGGAAAATGGAAAAAATAACGAATACCGTAAGCATAAAATATTTCAATAGACATATTTCATCAGGGTGAAATAGGCTTAATTTTCAGAGAACACAAAATACCTTTCACAGTATCCTGTAACAAGAGGAGGTACCCAAATCACGTTTGATGCAATTGTAAGTTGGAGCCATCGTTAAGCGGTTTAAGGAGTTCGGCTCAGGCCCGTATCCACAGGGGGCGGCAAGAGGCCCCCCTAATTTCTTCTTGGCCCCCCTAAAATTTTCATGGAATGTTTGCAAAAAATCTCGTTAATTCTATGCGTAAACACTAAGAATAAAATGCAATATAGGTAAAAGAGATTATCCCAAGAATTTTTCCATTTTAACTATTTGACGAACACTTCTATACATATTTTAAAGGAGTTAAAGTAAAGTTTATCAGTCTTCTCGAATCTCGATTTGAAATGACACAATACATATTGAAACAAGTTTTAACGAAAGAAGGAATACGTTCATAATACTTCATGCCACAGTTGTAACGAGCTGGGAGGTAGGAGACGAAGTGTGAAGTGCTTGCTGCAAGCCAAATCATAAAAACAGGAACAGGAATAAAGCGTTTATCTTCTTTCGATTGCAGTAACGGCGTTAGATTATTGTTATTCTATTGTGTACTTGTAGTACTTACATGCATTGCAAAATCCTCGTCAACAGCAAACCTTAGATTAACTGTGGAACAATTAGTTGGAACAATTAGTTGTGAATTGAATTAAGAGCACCGAGTTCCGTTAAAGGCGATTGATTCTAGTAGGGTCCAAATTATTGCCTTGTGATATGTAAAACAAGAACTGTGGTGGAACATTCACCGAAAAAGACTTTCATATGTTTGTTCTCGTAGAAGAATAAAGTTAAATTAAATTACCTTAATTAGATGAGTAACTGAGCAAGTGAACATATTTAACGTTTAAGTTAAGGATTAAATTCCGCGTTGTGGAGCGAGGACTAGTAAACATTTGCAAGATTTAGAGGAGAAATTAAGTAGCAAAATGTTTTGTATTGTTCTTGGGGTGGGGGATCCCGTGGAAGTAGCTAGTTTTCATATAAAAACGTTGTAGATTGGAACTATTTCGTAGTCGCGTACGCGTAATAATGTTGAAATTCAACATGAAAGAAGCAGTAATTCAACAAAGTTTCCCATCACCTAATTATCAACAAAAACCATAATAAAATCTACAATCATCAATTTCTACTTAAACTTTACTCATTTTATGTTCTGTTACGTTATCTCGAGGGTGTGAGTACGGGGAGGAAATACAATTACATATGGAAATCCATTATTAACCTAAAGGGGAGACTGGCGGGCCGCGCAGAGCACGGTTGTGGGTAGTTAATGGGGAGTACGGAGTTGAGAGGGAATAACGAGCGAAGCGAGAAGCCGAAGTAAGGTGGGATAACACACTCTAGGTTTTAGGTTAGGTTATGTCTACTTCGTACTTACCTTAGTACGCACTTAGGTTTGTTGAGCTCTCCTATCTCAAGCAGATACTCGTGAACGATTGTTTCTGGTCTTGGTTCTTTCATTCATTAAGCCATGAATATTCAAAAGATTAACCTCATTATCAACATCATGTTTTACAAATGTTAGTACTGTAAATTCACATCCAGCGCAAAGACCCTGTACACTTGCAGGCATGTTTACTCGAATATTATCCACAATACAACCATCCTGAACCTAGAGACAAGTAGTTCCCTCTACTTGCGAATTAGTCCAGTATTTATAACCGCTTTTCTAAAGATATTACACATAAATTACGCTTCACTTACATGTTATCAAGCACACAAGCAATCAAATTATCCTTTTCTTCTAAGTAAATTTTCAAAATTTTGATAAAAACGGAAGAACAACTTGGCAAGTTAACCCTAAACAAGAGCCTAAGTAAAGTTGAATTTCCTTATTTCACTGTAGATCATCTATTGATCTTGATCTTAATGTTAGTATTACATGTGGGACTATTAAAACATTTATATTTTAATTCTAATTCGTGTAGTTAGTAATACCCATATAATAAAATTCACATTTTTTCATGTACATTACAGAATGTTAATGTGTGTGTGTGTGTGTAGAGGAGGTGATAATAGAATTGAGTAGAAGCAAAATACTTAAACATTCAAGAGCAGATATGATGAATTGCTGATGTTACTATTTGATGAACTGTAATATGGTTGGCTCGGGCCCCCTAACTTCTACCAGGCTTTCTCTACATTTTTGGGCTGGCTACGGGCCTGGTCCGGCTGTAGAAGAGGAGGCGTAATTAATTGTTAGTTCGAGTCCCACTAGAGTACAAAGATTTTTTTACCTGTCCTCGAAGCTTATGTTTTTGTTCGTATCGGATTCGATTACGTTAGTAGAATATGGAAAATAAAAAAAAGTACTTATATAGAAGACAAGTAGCATTCGATTCCGTTTAACTTTATCACGGCCGAAAGTTGTGATAAAAATATGAATACGATTTCATTATTATAATATTTAACTAGTATTACTACTATTGTTAAAATATCAAGTTCAAATTCAATTGATACAGTATTTACGTAAATTGAATGATACTTTATCTGCGAACATGCACTCGACCAATATATGATTTTGAATGTGACGTGTATACAACGTTGAATAAAAAAAATATTAAAAATGTGTAAAAATTTTGATTTGAGTTTCTTTCAAGTCAGGTTTATATAGAGAGGACGTACATTAAATTGAAGTCTGAAATATGTTGGAGTTTTATTCCGATCAGAAATCGGTAACTTACACGGTAATGTTTTCGTAATTAGTGTCATAGTTCGTTACGCCTTTATTATAATTCTCTATAAGTTATGCTTTTGCCATTTCAAAATGTAGAACGAGAAACAAATGTGATATTCTGTTTGTTAAGAAAACTTTTAATCACTGATGATTTCAGGTGCACCCAGAGGGGGGGGACTTTGAGACCAGCTCGAGTTCAGAACTTTTCGCCTTCAGCGACATATCTTCGATCATACTCAATGTGAATTACCAATGTTTTAGGAGTATTCCATCTCCATGGATTTTCAATATCCCAAGGGAAATCTGAAATCACCACTACTTGTATATAGTATATAGTTTTTCGTTCCAAATCAGAGGATAATAATGAACATACTGAAACAAACTTAATATTTTATTTTGAGGTATGGATTTTAGATGTGCAATTCGTACAGTTTTCCTTTTTAATCGAATTTAAAAACAAAAGGAATTGTCAAAGAGTTATTCAAACAAACGTTTTCAATCTCCTTATAAAAGTAAGAACACACTTAATAAGATACCTTTTCAGTATTATTAGTAATGATATAAAATGTGAACATGAAATAAAAGAAGGACAAAAATGAAGAAAAAAGCCTTTAGAAGGGAGAGAGCACTATTTTGTGGGACCTTGAATAAAGAATTGAGAAAAAGACTCATAAAATGCTTCGTGTGGAGTATTGTATTATATGAGTCAGAAACATGGACATTACGCAAAAATGATGAGAAATGACTAAAGCTACAAGAATGTGGATATGAAAAAGAATAGAGGTTATTAGCTGGGTCCAACGGGAAACGAATGAGAGGGTGTTAGAAATGGTAGAGGAGATAAGAACAATTAGATATTATTAAAAAGAGGAAGAGAAACTGGTTGGGATACTGGACAAGAAGAAACGGTATCATGAGGGACGTTTCAGAGGTTGTGATCACAGGAAAGAGAGGGAGGGGGCGAAGGAGACTACAATTAATGGACGATATCAAAACAGAAAAATCGTAAATGAAGACGAAGAGGTTAGCGGAAGATCGCGGGGCATGGAAGCTTCTCATTGCAGCAAGTGACTTGCCAATAGTGGCAGAATACAAGAAGTGCAACATGTTTTGTAAATATATTAGTGAATGTTGTTACTGGGTAGTTTCAGATTAAACGAAATGATTATCTGATTTTACGCAAAAAGCAAAGATATTGAATATATGTACATCATAAATTTTCACGTTCTCTATACCCTTTGCGCGAAGGTTATTTTTTCTGAATATCTTTTATCCATGATTTAATGTTTAAGATAAAGCATCTGAGTCTTTTGATTCACATAATATGCCTATTGTTAGACTAGAAATAGATAATATACTACTTATTTTACAGATGTAGAGGAACATGCTTTGAAAGCGTAAAACGTAATTTCTACACATTACTCAAAGCGTTTCTAGTCTCAATCAAGGAATTTGTGAAGATTTCATCAATTCATGGATTAACACATGTAATCGAAGCTCCTAATTTCTGGTTTAGGTAAGTTAAACAATCTATTCTTCTTTAGGAAATGGAATAGAAGCGATTATTCATGCTGATGTTTTCATCTAATAGTCTTCTTTAAATCAGTATGCCTGATATAATGAGTTCCAAAAATTTCGTACATTACCTCTGTTTTCTTACTCATTTATTTCAAAATAAATATTACATGTTTAAGCATAATAAATGTAGCTGTTTTGTTGAGAATTGTTATACATAATTACATTTGTCTTTAAACATCTCGTACGTGCTCCGAGATTGTCTTTATTTTTCATTGCCTGGGCACTATCCATTGTAACCACACAGGATAAATATTTTTTCTATAAAACTCACTTTTCAGAACTTTATCACTAAATACATAATGTACTCAATCATAAAAATTACTTACAGACTCAACACTTTTATTATAACCCAAGTGTCTTCAACTAACGTCGTGGAATGTGGTGTATAATTTCAAAAGCGAAAAATTATAGTTTGTTATCGCAACACTTGTATTTGATATGAGTCCTGAATTCCAAGCCTCAGTACTGTTCACCGACGGCACCTGTTTTACGAGGGGCAATACATTATGGGCAGGCATAATTGATGACATTTAATAGAACACTATCTTCTTCGTCCTCGCTTAATTGCACAAGTATACGTAGTGTTTATGCAGCACAAGCTTTCAGAATTATTAGCAGATGTCCCGTATGGTGTTCATCAGCAGATGGGGTTTCAATATGGCAGGGTTGCTGTTTTTCGTGGATTTCTTGATCAAATGTTCTCTAGTACGTGAATCGGACGGGAGAGTCTTGTTTTCTGGCCAGCTTGTTCATCGGATTTCAGCAGATTTCTTCTTGTGGAAGTACCTCAAAACCCTTCTCTCTGAGAGCTCCCTCGTGGGTAAGCGGTTAGCATACGCGCCCTTGACGTGGAGACCCAGTTTCGATTCCAGTCAGGAGCTAATATGGTTCGGATTCCACGTTAATCAGTTGGTCCCCGTTTCATGTAGCTTTGCAGTTGAGAAAGACGCTAAACTTAAAATCAAAATCAAAATCAAACCTTCTGTCTGAAGCTTCCTTAGGGAAAGAAGAGCAACTCCTTACAAAAATCCTAGCTGCAAATAACATCACCAGAACGACACTAGAGATATTGGAGCGTGAGCGACAAAGCTTCTCCTAACGCCGTTATACTTGCGTCGACTCCGAGAGACGTCATTTAGAACATTTACTGTGAAAATGGATGTACGTTGCTTACCATTTCTATGTACATGTAGCGTTTAATCATCGTTGTCTTTAGCGGGTGCATAGCTACAATGTGTGCTGCCCTCCAAAAGTAGTTTGGCCTTCTTTGTTTATGATATCCACGGGATTACGCAGCTACACTTCTTTGTCAACCAGTTTTCTTTCCGTCCTCACGCGTCTTCTGATCAAAACCACCTTTTCAGAATCAGTTTATTCTTTTGTAAGGTGCATTTATTGAAGTCCTACATTTGCCTGCTTCTGTTCTCGTAAACATTCATACCGTGTTAATTGTTTCACTGTCGCATGTCCGAGTCATACTTCCTAACTTCATATTGCTTTTTTCGTAATTGCCCACCATCCTTATCAATGCTTCCCACAGTTATAGTTCCCATACAACCCGTAGCTCATTCTTTCGGAGACTTGTGTTTTACTCTTATTTCATTCAGGTATTGGACATGTTTTTATCCAAAACAACTTTGTTGCGTTCAGTTGACAATTTCTCGTCGCAGGTTTTGTTTCAGATGTGCGAAATATCCTTCGTATCTATTGGAACTACAGTTGCGCCGACTCTTCTTCGAATTCATTCTTACAATAATAAAATTTTAGGTACCAACGATGCATATTGCCTTTTACCGGACCTCAATCTGAGATTTCGTTCTTCACTTATGGCCATTTTTATCCTCTTGCAAGAAATTTTCGGTGGCGCCTATCTCCGAAACAACACACTTCCAGATACTTGTTCCTGTTCTCAAATTGCATCTTTTGTCATTGCTCTCTTCACTCGGAGCTTATCCCTATGTCACGGAAACACCGTATTTATGTATAATCACTTCTTAAGATTTTTGTAGGTAGACAAACACCATGTGCGTGGGTTTCCTGGTTTTTTTCCCGTTTCCTCCAACTTTCCTCATTTCACCTTTTCACTCATTTTTCATCATCACCGTCTCCTTTAGCCTTGCCGGCATAAATGTGGGACGTAAATCTCAAAGATTTCATTTCATTTTCTCATAATATTTTTGTGATCTGAAAGAAGAATTTTATGTAAACACTCTTTCAGAACACAATTTCAAAGATAGTTTAGCGTCCCATAATTATGCACTCATGTGAGACTAGGTGAGGCAGTGCTAATGAGATGAATGATAATGGTGAAATAAAGAGTGGAAGTAAATGAGAAAACTCCGAAAAAAATATGTACACGGTATTGTCTACTATAAAAGTAACTTGAGATCAAACCAAGATGCCTACACAACAGAAGTTAGCATTGTATCACTGAGCCAGCGTGGCTGTTGGAGTTTCTTACGTTCTCTTTGGGAAATCTTTTATAGGGGAACAAAATCACTTCCTCTCCAATAAGTTATCAGAAAATGAATTGAAAATGAAATATTTCAGTTTAATGTCCGACGGTTATGCTCTTTAGTCTAAAGGAGACGATGATTAATGCAAATGAATGATGATAGAAGTATTGGTGAAATGAGAAAGTGGGAGGAAACGAGAGTATCCAGAGAAAACCCACTGACATGATGATGCAGACCACAAATTTACATGGCTGGGTATCGAGCCAGTGACCACACGCACCAGACGTAATTGCTCTACTAGTAAGCCACCGTGCCCCTTACGTAAGCTATCAGAGTTACTAATTGTGTTTTGATATTTATTGATGTAGACAGCGTTTCTAACCATGCGAATTGTGAACGTTTGATATAAATCTTAAAGATGAGAGGAATGTCCAGGTATTAAAAGTTTGTAGATATGAAAATGTTATAAAAAACGTAGTATTTCAGGTCGTATAGAACCCTGTAAAACGTAGAACTAGCTTAAATATTGTAGAAAATGTGAATAGAATTTTGTACTTAGCTAATATGATTAACGAAGATGAGTGTGGTGAATGATAAATTACAAAACGATTCTGTAGAGAGAAGAGGAACTCCTGCATTTCCTTGAATAACAATAGACAAATATATGATGCTTCAAGTTTACAGCTTATAGCGTTCTGCTTCTTTGACAGTACGGAAGAAGGGATAAAAAACCGAAAGCACACGACATCTGGATATGAAAAGGATTAGGAAGTTAACTTGCTAGAGATCAATGATAGTGTCAATGCTGAGAACTGGTTGCGTAGAAAAACATGTCGTACTACTGAAGATCATACGAACTATAAGAAAGACACTGGTATGGATTAAATTGATTCATTGGGCGTGGTAAGGTATAGTGGAAGTTGAAATTGGAAAGAAGTTAATGTGCTCTAGTAAAGTATTCAAGAGAAATATGTCATGAAGGAACCGTAAATGATTTGAAACTCTCAACAGATGAAATTGTTAATAATGATAGAATAGGCCTACTTTTCACTTTGGAATATTTAATTACTTTTTGTGGTGGACAAACACCGTGTTCGTAGGTTTTCTCGGGGTTCTCCCGTTTCCTCCCACTTTCTTCATTCCACCAATTTCATTCATCACTCATCATCACCGTCTCCTTTAGCCTAACCGGCATAACCGTGGGACGTAAAACTTAAAGATTTCATTTCATTTCATTTAATTACTTTAACCAAATGCTTTCTTTTCGAATTGTGTATAGATAATGTTTGATTTTTCTATTTGGTATATGTAACGTAAATATGAAAAGTATGTTTTGCATGGAATACTCAGACATTGTGATATTCACAACCTGTGCAGATTAATAGAATAACAAATTCCTCGCTTTCGTTATTACAAAGGTAACCAAGAAAGTTCTCTGGTTTCTTTAATCAGCACATTCGAATATCGATATGTCATCTAAGACGTACATGGAAGATCAAATCTAATTCCCATCAGCATTGACGACCTTCTGCCAGGAAGGCCATTCATTCCATCGCAATAGAAATTGGTGGAACGTGAAGCGCAGAAAGTACCAAGTACATTTTGCAGCTTTACTAGGAATTTGAACTTTTGTTCTCTAAGGTGATTGTCCAAGGATATGGAACAGGTGATAATCGGATGGTGCAATGTACGGGGAGTATGGTGGATGTAATAGTATCCCATCCAAGGCGTAGAATGGTGTCCCGGGTCATCCCAGCCACGTAGGGCTTAGGGTTGTCCTGTAACAGGACCCTTTTCGATTCAGAAGTGCTAGTGCCAGAGTTTTGAGTTCTTCTTGAGTACTAACAGTACACAGTTGCATTGATGTTCTGACCAGCTGGTAGCAGTTCCCGATGCACGATACCGCGAGAAATCTACCAAACACACAGGGTTGCATTCTTCTGGTGCGGTGCTGGTTTTGGCTGTTTTGGGACCGGTTCATGGGATGTTAACCAATGATGACGGCGCCGTAGAGCTTCGTACAGTACCCACTTCTCATCACATATCAACACCCTGTGCAGAAATGGCTTCTTTCTGAGAAGAGACAGCAAAGAAACACAGGTGTCTGCTCGCGTTGCCTTCTTGCTCGGAGTCAAATCATGTGGGACCCATCGACCCAACTTGTAGTGCTTCCCAAGTTGGTGGAGGTACTGTCCACCTTGAATTGTATTCCCAGTTCCTTACATGTCTGGTCACCGTTCACCTCAATTGCTACCTGATGATCTTCATTTTGTACATGTGTTGGTCTTCCGGTACGTGGTGCGTCTTCGAGTGTTTCGTCACCTTATTTAAACATGTTAAGCCACCTCTGCACTGTCCGCGTAGTCACGACACCCTCACCAAAGGTCTGGCTATCTTCCGCCATACTGCATCTGCGTTTAACCCCCGTTTGAACTCATACCGTATAAATTCTCTTATGACGCTCTGTGGAAATTCTTTGTTCATTCTGTCCTTACACACGTTCATGGTGTAATTGAACTGCCCCAGCGAGGTATTATGTTGGATATACGCACACCAACAACTGACCTTCGCCTTATCTCAATTCCAATTTAACTCACGGTATGAGGGCCAATGGATCACAGACCTCAACAAAAAGCGACAGGACTTTCTTGGTTACCTTTATATTATCTAAATCAAGTATGGCGAAGTTTATAGATTTGAGGGCTACTTTTCATTTCAGAAATCGCTGTCAGTCTACTGATATGTATTTAATAGCCCACTAGATGAGAAATAAGCTAATATCAATGATACAGACAGTATGAAACAGACAACTGCGGGGTACCTCCAAGGACGCCGAGGGTCCCCATGTATTTTTATTAATATGTATTTTTTTATTGTTATATGTATTTTTATGAATATACCGTATTTGGCATAATTTGAGTTCAATTTGTCTCCACATCCTCTATGTGCCTTCTTAGACCCTTGTCTGCAACCAAACAAACATCTGAATGGGCCCCCCAAAGTTACAGAAGAATAGGAGCCCTTGGCTACCTCTCACGATTTGACTAATGAACCATGTCCATTGTTGGTCATCCTTGATTTAAATAGTGTACAAAGATGATAAGTAAAATAAAATTTGTTTTGCAAGATTATAATATTGGAATTTGTGCTCTCTTTATTTCAGAGTTATTTGGTTGCTTGTGTGTATAGCTCTAACAGCACTTGCTG
Source organism: Thermobia domestica (assembly GCF_964235325.1). Taxonomy (NCBI): domain Eukaryota; kingdom Metazoa; phylum Arthropoda; class Insecta; order Zygentoma; family Lepismatidae; genus Thermobia; species Thermobia domestica. Next base: position 212,321,011 of record NC_137456.1, on the reverse strand, counting down.
GAATAACGGCTGCATCTTTGGGGAATAAATACTTCAGTAGTTCGATAACATATGAAACAGAAGTAGGTAACTCTGAGTGGAATTTTTCTGCTCCAGCATTTTCGTATTGCTCTATAGGAGTGGAATGGAACCAAACGTAAGTATATTATATCAGATATACATTCAAATTCACTATTACAGAAGGGTGCATATATACTTTCACTAAAAAGGTCCACTTTTAGATAAAATGATATAAGTACAACACATAGTGAATTGAACAATGGACTCAGGAAGACATTAAAATATATATAGTTTTCGTTTCATGAAGAAACTACCGTATGTGTTAACATTACTCTCATCAGGAAGTAAGAAGCTAATATATCTTAAGATATTATTTTTTAATATATTAGGTCTGAAGAACAGGCCTTCTAAAGTGTCAAACTTTCTAACTAAAAAACTTATTTTACACTTGTAAATGAATTTGTGAAGTTCATCTATACGTAACTCAAAATACCATTTCTTGATATTTGTAGTTTTGTGTAGGAATGGCTGGATCCGAAGATCCGGATTTGATTGTGTCCGGATCCATGGGATCTGGATCTCGGATCTGGGTTCGAAATTCGAATCTGGATCAGAAATCCAGATCTTAGATCCTGATTCGCATCCAAACCTGAATCTTAAATTGTGATAACAAACTCGAATATCTAAAATTCATCAAACGCGATTTCACGAAGTCCTGACAGTGAAGAAGAAAACAGAACTGTGAATTAACCCGCCCATATTGAATTCTCAGAAACTTCCAACTCATACCGTTAGTTTACGTCAGTTTTTCTAACATTAACGTTTCCCTTGCAAAAATAACGATTCTATTTGAGAAATAAAGGTTCCCGCCAAATGTGAAGTTAGCCCGCCCATAAAAGAATAATCATAAATTTCCATCTCACATCGTTAGTTTACATTAGTTTTACTAGAACTATCGTCAATTACGCAAAATAACGATTTTATTCATGAAATAGGTCTAAATGGGCAGGGCAACTTCACGGTTCCGCACAAGCAAATGAATTTCAAAGCCTTTTTCCATCACATCGTTAGTTTATCGTTAGTTTGCGTTATTTTTGCTAAACTATCGTTAGTTTCGCAAAACTAACGCTTTTATTATAGAAATAAAGCTTCCCGCCAATTATGAATTAGCCCCCCATATTGAATTCTCATAAACGTCCAACTCATATCGTTAGTTTATCGTTAGTTTATGTTAGTTTTGCAAAAATAACTATTTTATTCGAGAAATAAAGGTTCCGGCCAATGTAAAGTTAGCACGCCCGTAAAGAATCTTCATAAACGTACACTTCATATTGTTAGTATATTTTTAGTTTACGTTAGTTTCGCCAAAACTATTGTTAGTTTCGCAAAAATAACGATCTTATTCAAAGAATATAAGATCGCTGTTCACGCTTTTCTGACACCCTGGTGTTCAAAGAAAGCATACAAACAACAATAAATTTAAATAAAGCAACATTTTTTGAGAGGTTGATAATGGATATTAATCATACTTCATTAAATAAATCAAGTTTGTGTGTTCGCCGATCAAATACTATTGTTATGTACTTAAATATCGTTCTTATCGATGAGCGATAACATTATTTTTGCGAAGCTAATTATAGTTTTAGCAAAACTAATGTACTCTAACGATATGATGTGGACATTTATGAAAATTCTTTGTGGGCGGATAACTTCACACTTGCCGAGAAACAGCGGCGTAGCCAAGGAGAGAGTCCGAGGGCTCTCGATCCTCAGAAATTTTTAAACGTTCTAAAAATAAAACCTAAAATAGCCTTTCCAGTCTATATATTACCAAAAAATTTCCGCAGTAGCACCCTTGGATCCTCTAAATTTGTAAGGATCCTTACAATATAGCCTAAACGTGCCTTCTCAGTTTACATATTGCCAAAAATTTTCAGGGGAAGGGCCCCGGATCCTACGAAACGAAATCCTGGCTACACCACTGTCGAAAACATTGTTTATCGAATTAAATCTTTATTTTTGCGACACTAACGACAGTTTTAGCAAAACTAACGTAAACTAACGATAAACTAATGATGCGATGTGAAAGAATTTTGAAATTTGTGGGTGGGGAAAAGTGGAAATTTATTTAATAAAATAAAATCATTATTTTTACGAAACTAACGATAGTTTTGGCGAAACTAACGTAAACTAAAAATATACTAACAATATGAGGTGGAAGTTTATGAAGATCCTTTGGGGGTGGGCTTACATTTGGCAGGAACCTTTATTTCTCGAATAAAATCGTTATTTTTACAAAACTAACGTAAATTATCGCTAAAGTAACGATATGAGTTGGATGTTTTTGAGAATTCAATATGGGCGGGCTAATTCACAGTTGACGGGAAACTTTATTTCTAGAATAAAATCGTTATTTTTGCGAAACTAACGATAGTTTTAGCAAATCTAATGTAAAGTAATGATGTGATAGAAAAAGGTTTTGAAATTCATTTGCGGGTGGGGAACCATGAAGTTGTCCTGCCCATTTATTTCTCGAATAAAATCGTTATTTTTGCGTCATTAACGATAGTTTTAGTAAAACTAACGTAAACTAACGATGTGAGATGGAAATTTATGATAATTCTTTATGGACGGGCTAACTTTATATTTGGCGGGAACCTTTATTTCTCGAATAAAATCGTTATTTTTGGAAAAGAAACGTCAATATTAGCAAAACTAACGTAAACTAACGATAAACTAACTATATGAGTTGGAAGTTTATGAGAATTCAGTATGGGCGGGCTAATTCGGAGTTGGCAGGAAACTTTATTTCTAAAATAAAATCGTTATCTTAGCGAAACTAACGATAGTTTTAGCAAAACTAACGTAAACTAAAGACAAACTAAAGATGTGATGTGAAAAAATTTGAAATTCGTTTGTGGGTGAGGAACCGTGAAGTTGGCCTGCCCATTTATTTTTTGAATTAACATTTTATTTTTTTCGAAACTAACGATAATTTAAGCAGAACTAACGCAAATTAACGACGTGGATAAGAAAAAGAAAAATTCGTTAGGTGGGCGGGACAACTTCACAGACGTCATGGATTTCATTGCGGTAGAACTTGGTGGGCCGTGAAGCGAAGAATGTATCAAGTTCATTTTTCACCTCTACTAGGGATTTGAACTGGCGTCCTCTAAGATGATTGTCAAGGGAATGGAACACGTGATAATCTGACGGTACAATGTCTGAGAAGTATGGTGGATGCAATAGTGTTTATCATCCAAGGCGTAAAATGGTATCCCGGGTCTTCCCAGCCACACGAAGCTTAACGTTGTCCTGTAACAGGAGGACCCTTTTGCGATTCAGAAGTGCTGACGCCAGAGTTTTGAGTTTTTCTTGAACACGGCTCAACTGTTGACAATACTCGTCGAATCTAGATTCGGACCTGGTTCCAGGACCGAGATGCGTACGTCAGATTTGAAACATCTGAGAATAGAATACATTTGAAACTGGAATAGAAAACTCGAATATTTAATATTTCTAAAGAGAGCTATTTCATTCAGTGTTAAGAAGAAATAAATTGTTAAAACAAGTATTGACTAGTATTTACGTCTATTTTCCTTTATGTGCCCAAAAATATTAAAACTTTACAAAATGATTTAATAAGTACTGACTAAATCACAATATGAGTACTGAGAATAAAGCACAATTTTGGTGCGTATATCTTGATTTGAAATTTCGGGTTCATACATAGAGTCGGGCTGAATATAAGATAAATATTTGAGATCTGGAAAGCGAAACATATGCTAGTACCAAGATCGTACCTAATGTAATGAGAAGGGAAGACATTTGCACTAATGCAGCACGTACTTTGGGGACCACTAGAAACTAAATAGGATAAATACTCTTTTTCAGGGTAAGTCGCGCTTTAACATGGCTTTTTATGAGTGTTGTGTTCAAATACGAAAACTGTATGGCGATTTGTTTGAAATAAATACCTTTTCATTTTTAACAATAGGGCTAGGTAGGTACTTTCATATTAGAGAAAAGTATCTAGGCGCATTCTACTGATTAGGGTGTTAGTTCTTATGCGAGCTTTCATATTGTACCGAAAGATTTCCTCATGCGGGTATGGATTGCCACAATTCACCTTGCGGAAAAACGTGGTTTATCAATAGGTGGCCAAGACTCTTCTGGACTTAGCATCTAGACTGCGTCTGGTCTCAATTATTCCTATATAACAAGACTAACCATATATATAGTTGGCTGGAAACGGTTGATTCATATTTTAAACCACTAAATGGTCTTAAGGGGACAATCGTGATTTAAATATTCGTAAGTCTGAAGAGATGTGAAAGTTACGCGTTTTTTTCGTATAATTCCGGATATTAAAGAAAATAAATCCGATAATTCCGGAATGAAGGGATTTATATACAACTTGAAGATAGCAATAAAACTCCTTACGAAACATTTTAAAAAGCTAAGATTTACAGTTAATCTTCTTGAATACGGTTTCCAACAGCATGGAAAATGATAAATTCAATTCATGCTCGTGAGTTTTCTCGAGATTCTCCCGTTTCCTCCCACTTTCTTCATTCCACTATTTCATTCATTTCTCATCATCATTGTCTTCTTTAGCTTAACCGGCATAAACGTGGGACGTAAAACTAAAAGATTTCATTTCACTTTTCATTTTATAAATTCAATTATTACAAGTATTTCCTCTGACATCAACAGCGCCCTGGGGACACTATGAGCAAGTACTCTTCCCCAGTTGGCAATTCACTTACTCCACGATGACCTTTCAGCCGCTCTAATAACATCAATATCTCAGTTTGCATTTAGGTGATCATCCTTCGGCGAACCTTGACTATCACTATCAGCAGCTATTAGCGAATGAGGACTTATCTGTGTACGAGTACTAGATAATGTAGGTAATTATAACTTTTCGTTTATAGAGGGGTATGGTATTGCCACAGGTAATATTTGATACATGGAACTTAGATTGTCATGGAACTTAGATTGTCAGTATAGGCAAATAGTAGGAGCAACATTTACATGTGCTCCCGCTTAGCCAAAAAAAAAAAAAAAAAAAAAAAAGACAGGCATAGTCGAGTGGTCTGCGACATTAGGCTCTGATTCGTTTGCTGTCAGTGTTTGCATGGGAGTTTTTAACTGTCCTCGTTTACTTCTATGTCTGTGTGGTGCCGTAATGATTACGGCAGAATCCGTACAAAGAATTCAGCAGGTTACATAGAGATAATTTGGTAAAAGGAGATTACCTTAAAACAACTAGTGGTTAGCGCGCGTGTGTACCTTGCCCGTGGTCGGTTATTCAATTTCCGGTGGAGTACTCAAAAATTCGGTGTAGATCAAGCATCGTGAAGACAATTGCGGATCTGTATGAAGTAAGAGGTAGCAAACTCCAGTCTAGTAGTCGTCATTAGGGACTTGGAGTGTTGTTGCGCTGACCACACATCCCAACTTTGAACGTAAACCCATTCTTAGGTCCAGGTCGCAAGTGACAGTCGCGCCAGGAGTTTAGTTTGTTTTAATTATTTTAAATGCCTTCTTTATTATTACATTTTATCCAATATTTTCTTTTCAGCTGGTCTGCGGAACCCGGCGCTGCTCATTTTCTTTTTAATTCATGTTTATAGTTAACTAACTAATTACTAAGAAAAACAATCTTTTTAATAAAATTCTTCTCGTATCTTTCGTAGCTCTAACTTCAATTTTTTAAAACTTTTCTTTTTTAGCTGATGGACGTTTCTATCATTTTCCCATTTTTTAGTTTTACCTATGTTTTCTTTGCACGGACGTTGAGCCCATGGGCATGTGTTTAGTGGGTCCGTTTATAAAAGCAGACCTTTTTCCTGACACTATAGAAAGTAAGAGTGTCCCATATCAGAGAAATATTAATTGACGTAACTGAATATATCCGTAATGAACTCATAATTACTCAGTTTTTGCATCGTATATAATGTCCTCATTCTCATCTCATTAGCCTTAACCCGCCTTCTGAATTCCAGTTTTAGTATTCACTCTTGAGCAGGCCCCACTTAATGATAGCTGGGACCGGGTAAATGACGTCTCATGTAGGCCTCTTAACTATAACTTCAGCAATAAAGAAAGTAGTGTTTAATTTGTACGAATTTTAAAACATTGTGCGAAATATTAGCTAAATAATAATAATAATACCGAATGAGCCTAGACTGGTTAGGATTCTTGTTTCGCAATTGTATGATACCGGGTTCGCATCCGGAGATTGGCCATCCTGACAGGATTTTCCAAGATTCTTCCTCAGTTACACTAAGCAAATAGTGGATTAGTACCTTAATCTAAGCTCTGGGAACCTTTCTTCCACGTTCTTTTCCAATGTTGTTTTCATGTGTTGTGTATTCCAGTGTAAAATGACCTCTGAGGATGTATCTGGTAACTTATAGTAAATAAACAATAATGATATAATCTTCATGAGACGTGTGGGTTAGTTTAACTATAGCCTTACAGTCCCAACATCATACAGCTTAAGTTTCAATACCAATTTCTTAATCTTTAAATACTATTTTCATATTGTTTTAACTCTCAATTGTATGTTCCACCGGTGTCTCATGTATGTCCCATCGGGAATTGAACCTGAGATCACATGAACCAAATGCAAATGTCTTAAATACTTTTGAACACTTTAATATATAAAATATAAAACACGCCAATGATAAGATGTCTGAATATGCGTTGGTTAGGTCCTGCAATGTATGATTAAAGAAACCTAGAGGGTGAAGAAAACTCAACAGAAATCTCTTCCTTATTTACCTACATCTTCAACAAACACCAGACCTCAGAAGGGCAAGCCATAACTTAGGTGACAAACGTAATACAACGAACACGTTTAGTAATAACCAATAAAGCATATACATTATACAACCGTATTGCTCTCCTTAAATTCTCGTGTGTCTGTTTAAAAATCTACTATGGTGCCACGCCAACCTGTCTACATTTTTTGTTGTACCTTCGAAGTGAAGACATTCATTATTATAGGACCGCTTGACACAAGGAGCTCAAAATTGAAGTGTCAAATTTTGCGAAACTCTGGTGCTATCAGGAAGATATATGGCTGACACATGATGAAAAATATAGTTTCCGAAATAAAATATTTATCATGGCAGAATATCAAAATATTTTATAATGGAGTATATGGGAAACTACATGCGACAAATGGGTTTTGTAGATATTTTGGGTTCTGCCTAGGGAGCTGAATTTTGGACAGCACGTGAAGCATAAGTAAAGCACCGGCAAATAATAGTTAAAAAACATGGGGAGACTTTTATAGTTTCTGACTACTGTACCAGAGAAAAAGTGAGAAATCGAGAATGTTTACCTGCGACGTATGGGAGAATATATCACAGAAAATAATGTTCCTGGAAGTTCATCTTTCGTAAAGAACTTCGGATCAAAGACCTACCTTCGGGGTGGGATTACACCTGATCAGCAAAATGATCTTCGCAATAGCATAGTGTATATTTGGTGTAGGGAAAGAGTATAGCAACGATAACCACCAATGGACAGCGTATCGGTCGATTACGTTACTCACTGTGAATCATATTTGTGCTATCGCTCATTTGTAGAGAAATGCTGCAAAATGTCCATAGTGTCTGTTTATTGTACTATGCGTCTGATTTATTTCAATCTGAGAGTGACCATTTCAGGGTGACATTGCTGTGATATGGCTCTCAGTTACCGAGGATATTCTATCGCTGATTCTTTTCATACAATTGTTTGTAACATTTGTTGTAGTGAGAATGGCTAGTGTTCAGCCATCAGGGTGTGGTGTATGTGGAAAATGGTTTCGAGGAAAACGGAAAGGAGAAATTGCAGGTCAAATGGAGTTACAAGTCGTAAGCACGTGCGTGTTCGCTTGAGAAATCTTTCTGTTTTATAGAAAAAGTTATTTGTGTTTGTACAAATTGTTGGTTGAAAGTCAGAAACTTGCTTAAGGATGTTCCAGTGGCTAGTGGTGCTTGTGGCGAAACTGATTCGGCTGAAGCAGATATGATCAGTTGTGGTGTACAAACTGAACACCGTTCATACACTATTGATGTCACTTGTGCTTCGGACAATGATCTACTTGCTTTTACTGGTGTTAAAAAGGAACAGTTTATGAATCTTCGCCAGTTCTGTTTCCATTTGCGACCAAGTGCCATCACGAGTGTCGATAACAGATTGGCAATGCTGCTCATGAAACTGCGACATGATTTGTCACACAGTTTTCTAGCTGCCCTATTTTAATACAAAGAAGAAAGTGGAGTTTGTAGAGCACTGCAATCTGTTCGCAAGGTCTTGGTAGAAATATTTGTTCTCACTGTTCTCCGTAAATATTAAAAACATTGATCGCGATCTCATTCTCATCAAAGTTCCGGACTGCAGTAGGCAATTATATAGAATTCCAGAAAATAAAGTTGTGTTAGTTATGGATGGTATTTACTTATATACTGAAAAGTAAAATAGTTACAGTGCTCTGAGGCGATTATACAGTGTACAGAAATATCGTCCACCTGTAAAGCCAATGATGATTGTCACACGGTCCGGGTTCATTGGCGACGTTATAGGCCCAGTCGTTGGTGCAAACAACGATGACACCATTACCAACTATTAGCTCAGAGATGCTGCTAATAATTTACACGACTTCATAGAGTCTGGTAACTGCGTCCTGGTCGATCGAGGATTTTGGGATTCCATACTTGTGTTGCAGGAACAGGAATACCTGGCAACATGTTTCCTTTTATTCAAAAGGCTCGAAACAACTTGAAGCAGCAGAAGGAAACTTTTCACGGTAGTCACCAAAGGCAGATGCTCAGTAAAGGCCAAAAATGGGCACATCAAAATGAAGTTCAAAATATTCAGAAATAGAGTACCCATAGTAGCGTTGACACATCTTTGTGCATATCTTCTGATTGCTTGCTTCATGGAAAATAAGTTCGCCGTACCCTTCACTAAAGAAACTGATGAAATGCAAGAAGAAGTTGTTATTATGCTATCACGTCTTAATCTATCAAATCATCTGGAACAAAACTTACTGATTTAGGACATATTGCTAGGGGGGCAGTGCAGGTATGGACGCCATGTGATGCTACTTTACTCATTGAATGTTCTGGATTAATTCAGATGATTTATATGAAATAATATTAGGTATGTACTATATCTACCAAGTCGAGAATGCTCATACCTACGTGGCTGAACACATGAAAAGTGATGACCGCTTCCACTTTTTTATAATACAGTTACTCCAAACATTTTGAAGTTTAAAATATAGTCCCGACATGTGCAATCCTTACGTTACATTCGTTTTGTAGATTTGATAACACCGAGGCAGTTTACAAGCCATTACTGGTTGGTATTGTAAGTGCCCAAGTGGAGCAAGGGTTCTTGATTTTTGTTCTCATATCGCCTCTGTTTTATGGTACTTGGCAATAGGCAGCTACACCTCATTTACTGTTCCTCCTGCCTACTTAAATATTTTTTTCGTTGACACCAAAGACTTGTGAGTTTGACAGCACTAAGTTAGAATGAAGTGTTCCACATCCTTGCAGTTAGTGTCATTTTGTTTCACCCATATGTCATAAGGATTATACAATGTTAAAACTGAAAAAAGGGCCCGTCAATCTAAAACTGATTGAGGGAAGAAAGAATCTGCAACAAATGTGATGCACGGAATAAGTCGTGAGTGGGAACCCTTCACCCCTGGTTGGGATATTCATGAAGCTATCAGCTTATGTCTAATTACATTGGAATATATTACCCATTTCTTAATTTCGAACATACTAGGTTCGATCGCAACGAGAAAACTTTTTATCGGACTTCTAAAGAAAATAAAATAAAATAAATAAATACATGACCGTGTTTATTACATATAGAATTCCCAGTCACGACCCCCTTTTCAGTTTTATTAAAAAATAGAAGAAGATGAAGAAAGGAAAAGGAAGATAGAAGAGGAAAGAGGTAAAGTAAGAAGGTGATAAAGAGGAAACTGTTACTGGATATTTTGAGAAATATGGTAAAAGGAAAGTGAATAATTATCGAATTGGGATCATTTCCAATAGCTATTGGGTGAATGTTTGGTATTAAGGTGATCAAAGGTAGACACATGTTAACCCATACATCCCCGACCTAGATCCATTTAACCCCAACTACCGAATTATCACAATCTAGCTCTGAGATAGATGAGAAAGTTTAATTTTACCGTTTATTCAATATTTCCAGAAGTTCTAGACTAATATCCAATATTTGAAAAATAAACGACGAAGTTGATGGCATGTTAGAATCGACCACAGAGAAAGAAAAAAAAATCAGAGTATCACATATTTGTCGAAGATTTTGACTTTCACAGTTCTCCCATGATGATCATTTGTTCAGGCTACTTCGGTCCTTTTTACTTCCTTCATAGAGCCAACTTAAATTAAGTTAGTATTAACATTCAATGAGTTTAATTGCTAACTACCATTAATTATAATAAGTCACACATATATGTCAAAATAATTTGTGCACTTAATACTAAACCTACATTTCACTCACACACACATTCATACAGGACAATGTATACTTCAGGTTGTATTTAGTTGAATTAAACTAACCTAACTACATTTCTATAGACATTTATTACATTTCAATAAAAGAAAACTTAGTTTGACATAACAGGAAAAATTTAATACATGAAAAGAATGTTTCATAAGCATGCACAGAAATCTGCTACTTTCAGCAAGATCAAATAACACATTTCTCTTTCTAGATATATTAAAAGTTGGATTACATAAAAAAAAAAATCGACAAAAGACGAAAGACAAAAATAAAGAAAAAAAATTCAAAGGTCAATATATTTAAGATTCAGTGCAATGAATACATATCATTGCGGGCAAAAGAAAGAAAAAAAATATATAATTGGTTAATCATTCTTTAAAAAAAACACTTTAGTAACATTTTATTGAGTCTCTGTCCCAAGAGGAGACATTTCGACAATTTTATGAGTCTTTGTTCTCACGTCGATAATAACTCCTTTTTCAACTCTCTTTACGCACTGTGATTAGTGTCCATGAGAGTATTTAGTCGTTTTGGTTTTAACTATAGACAAATAGTTGCTTCATATCACATATATATTTATATTTCTCATTTCGTCACTTGACGCACTTGATATAAAATTTCAAAGTTTATCAAGATTAAAGAAAAATTATCGAATCCAGTCACAGACATTGGGAACATATTTCCATATTCCTGTATTCACACTACTAAATTATTGACCAAATTTCACTTCATTGAATTTAAGATCAGTAATTTTTTTTTTATAGTATAGATCTTGTAGTCAAAAGATTCTAGTCACTGAATAGTTAGGTTTCCGATCGTAGGGGAAGGATTTGTTTCATAGTTTACTGATAGAAGGATTCGTTGGAGGGGCACACTGTTTCGTAGCTTACTGATTTCACTATGATCTCGCAAAATAAATTTGGATAAGGATTAGGGTTATTTTTACTTTTCTTACGACCTGCTACTTGTTTTATTTACATGCAGTATTTAACATGATATTCAACTTTAATAGTTACAAACATCAATAACAACTCAACAAAATGTCATTTATTACAATTTACGCGGTAATGCTATATATCACAAATAGTTGGTTAATATCGGGTGTCAAAAATCTATGGCAACCTAAAACAACCAGGGTAAATACCGAGCCTTTCACATACATACTCGCATATATATATATATATATTCATATTACTCAATATAATAAATTTCACTTTAATATCCATCGTAGTATTTCGTCGACATTTAATATCTACATAACCTTTTTATATTCGACAAGTATTCATATTTTATTGGCTCAAAAGCAAAACAAAAACCCTGACTATCAAAAATTATTTTTTTTATAAGGTTGCGACATTGAACTTTATATATATATAAACCCGATAATCAATAATCATTCTCAATTTACTAAAGATCCGCGTATAAAGAAATAGTTGGTGTTATTTAATAAGTTGACATAAGAGGTGGAAATACAACAAATAGAGCAGGCACGTAACTTTTAAAACTATGTAAGTACATATATAGATGTATATACAGAAAAAAGATCAATGTTATTCGAAACTAGTGGGCCCAAACTACTAATACATACATACTATATGACCAATCAATAGAAAGAAAAACCAGAAATCAGTAATCAATGGATATAATTTGTACGATCAATGAATAACAAATGTTTCTAGGAATCTGAAAGCATAGTGTACCTTCTCGTCAATTTCTCCCGTGGTGGATTGAATATCGCGAAAATGGTCCTGAGATGTGCTGCAATACCTCCACGAATTGCATCCCTCGATGTCTCAGTTAGTACATACGATCGAAATAAGTGATATGAATATTGTACGTTTTCATGAGTTTCAGAAACCGGGGGGGGGGAGGTTGAAAAATTTGAAAAAAAAACTTGAAGTAATGAAGACAGAGAGAGAGATAGAGAAGAAGGAAGACGAAGAATAGGGGCGCCAAAGACTTAAGTGGGAAATAACTAACGCTACAAAGATAGAAGTCGAATTTCGCTCTCAACAAAATCCATAGCCAAAATATTCTTAACATGCCAAAAGGGTGGTCTACTCAAATACGTAGACTCAAGGAGCGCCCTGCTGCCAAGGATGCAAGTTCTGTGTCCATCAGATCCCAATCCCACAAGAGTTTGCTTGTAAGATTGAAATCCGATCCCCGTATCCGGCCCAGACCAGCAGGATAAAAGGAGAGGGGGAAAGGGACCAGGTAACTGCGTCCCCAATTTTGAAATCTCTAAGTAAAAAAAATATTCGACCTCTTAGAAAAACTAAGAAGGTTCGAGGACAGTAATGAAACTAGAATAGAAGTATTATCTAAGATATCCCTAACTAATGATTTGCCGAAATAAAAAAAAATTAAATAAACTGAATTTTGGATCGGTGATTTCTATGCCAAACCATCACCGATGGCTACCCCGCGCAGACATGCCACAGTCTGGGACGTCGTTAATTTCCCTCATCTAATTAAACTAAGAAAAGACATGAAAATACTTAAGGGGACTAGGGGTCGACGCCCGGGTACGCTAATGACATGAATATTAATTTAGTAGCAGTTGATTTAATCGGATAGTCCGAACTGAGTTATATGTACACTGCACAATAAATAAACAAGGTAAGCAACGGAAAAAAAAATCTCGGAGAGGCAATGAATGTTAAAGGTACAAATGACCGAAACCTGTACTTTTCGATGATCACGGGAAATAGCAGTTATTTTCCTTAATTATCATTTCTGTCAACCTTTAGAAGTAATTCCCACATGATGCTACCCTATCTATTGAAAGGCTTAAGATCCGGGGCTGTTATTATGAGGTACTTAAATACGAAGTAACACACAATTCCCAACTACAATTCACTATCCAAGTAGCAAACTCGGTTGGATGAATGTACCGGTGTAGAAGTCAAAACGCGAGAGATTTTTTTTTTAGTAAACATATTCATATTTTCACTACATAACATACACTAGGCCTATCCATTTAAATATAGGTGTCATCATCTCATTCATATTTTATATCATATTATTAATATATCATTACATTCATTCATTATCTACTAATTTTCGCGCGAAGTAATATTTTACAGACACCCTATTTCATACATTTTACACGCAGGCCATACACATATTTATATTACACACTAATGAATATATAATTATCACAATCTGTCACGCTCAAACTACTACACGATAACATTCATCGAACCACGTACTCGTTGTTTCGAAGCACCCAAATTGTATTTACTTCGCAGTTTTAAAAAAAATCATACGTGTATTCACTGAAAGTTAAATTGTCAATGATTAATCTATTTCCAATTTGCTGATAAAACTAAAGCAACAATGGAATTTTCTACAGCCACGGGAAAAGAGAATTTAATACTACATTTTGAAACAAACAGTAACAGCATATGGGCTTTACTTCTATTAAGAAAATAGGTATTCTTTATTTCAGTAGATATTTCAATTACTACTGGACCTAGCAAACTGAAATTTTCAGTACAGTAAGATCTCATGCTATCTTATATGAAGGTATACTCATCTGAACCGAAAACCATGTCCACGGGAAGTAATTTGAGAATAAATGGCCAAAATCAAACAATCTAGATCACTAAGTTATGCGATGTCGTAATGTCAACAAACAATTGACTACCGAAAACAGACACTATGGCGCTGTGGTGGAGGCATAATTTACCGTGTACTGAAATATATACTTGTACTCATTAGTCAGAAATTTAATATTTACTCCGGTTTAGTATACTTCGAGTTAGACAAATGGCACTAAATTAACGCATATTTATACACTGTCCTAACCGAAAATTCACACACTCACACAAAACTACTAACTACATACACCACTGTTAGTACTATACATAAAGACAACTAACTAAACCAAACATGCACCATTTAATTACATGCATGTTGAGAAAAAATACTCCCTTGTTGGTATATACAATCGGCTCTATTAAACTTAAAGGGGGGCAAAATGAGAAAAGTAACCCTAGGTCCAATTGACCTGACCAATTGTTTACATAATGATTGCCAAAGATTGATGCCCTGGGGGCACCTTAACGAGGTTTATTGAGGGACCCTTCCCCTGAAAGGGGAAAAGGCCCTAAAACAAACAATAACTAACCCATTCCCCCGCTAGAACTGGTTCAATTTGGAAAAGGGGATAGGAGCCCTTTTAAGCTAACTTAAGCTGCCATTATGATCATTTACATTACAACTATCAAACCTACTACGTACATGCACTTACTGTAAAATAAAAAAAATCACATCTACCTAATACACGAACAACATGCACTAAACAGGTCGTAATTTCCCTAATCCCTAACTGAATCTATGGTTTGAAAGAAAAAGAAAGTAAAGTCACTATTTCACTTTGTCTATTCTAGCTGGGCAGCAAACATGGCTTCCTAGTAAACAGAAATCCGGAAGTCAGATATTTTCCCCTGGTTTTCAGTTCTTTGAACAAAAATATATGTTTCTGGCTCCTAAATGATCACACGACGTTTATCAATGAAATTAAATGGATATTACCTTAAGTTCGTTTGAATTTCAGTCCTAATGAAGTCAAAATATGGTGATCACTTCCACAGATAGTGCTTCGTGACGTGTCTTCGATTATTCTGATAACATTGCGCCGAAAACGCCAGAGGTAGGAGAATTCCTCCAATCAGAACGAAAACTTTAGCCGCGGAAATTACAAAGCAAATAGAAATTTGGCAAATCCAGATATAACCGGATCTGAAAGTGACTATGGACTAGTGAGGGGGGGGGGGTGAGGGAAAGATTAGGTACCTGACTAAATTCTACATTGGTCTGAAATTAAGAAAATTTATATCCAATGACAGTACTATGTTTCGGTATGACGTCAGAATGGTAAACCTTGTAACTATTCGACTTATATATCCGAAAATGGGATTTACACTTAATCAAAATATAAATAAAATATATTATTCAGTGGGAATATGGTTACTAATGAAACCTTTCGATTCATTATATTTAATTCGAAGTAAAGAGAGTAAATAAATTGTGTAACTAAACCGAAATTGAATAAAAAAAAATTACTAGGTACAGGGTGCGTAAAAAAAAAGTTGCCATTACTTTCAACTGTAATGGTACATTACAGTTTTCTCCGGCCCATTAACAAAATTTTGTTAGAATAACAAAATTTTGCTAATTGGGAATACTAACTACTGATGCTTGTTAAATTAACACACTCATTCATCCCATTCAAACGTTATCAGTCACACTAGGACAGTATATTATATCTACTTGGGGTATTGCGCGAGTAATTCACTACGTTTATCTTCTGTACAATTGAAAATCTTTAAATTTCGAAAATTGTGAGTTCCGATACTTTTTTTTTTCAGTAGTGTTCATATAGCAATAGAGCGGACAGAAGTTCTAACTGAGAAATCGACAGAGACAATTCGTAAGGCTTCAGCCGTCGACTAGTATATCTGATGACATTAGGATCTAGTTTCCCGACTATCACTGCCATTTAATATTGTTCTAGGCTCACCGTTACCACGCACTTGCGAAGGGACTGAATTCTGGGGTCGATTTACATTATTGTTACTATTATTGTTATTATTATTGCCCTGACTATTACCGTTCTCCCTTCTTCCGTACGTCCTGTTAAAATTCCTCCTGGTGTTATCGCCCCTATCCGGGTTCGATTCCATGTTGGTACGGTCATAGGGACGATAACTCCGGCGATTGTTGAACATGGGCCGATTCCTGAATAGTCGCCGGCCATTAGTGTTGTTTTCTGAGCCATACCCACTAGGATAACGAGATCCAGCTTGGGTATAACTCAGGAAATCTGTCTGGCAACTTGCCGTTACCTTCGTCTTCGTCGGTTTTAGAATCTTTGCCTGTCGGGCGAAGTATCGTTTTGGTGGACCACCAACTTCCTTGCCGCACAAGGCAGCTAAACGTGAGGTGACTTCTCGCACCGTTTGGCACAAGTGGGACGCTATGGCCCGGGACTCATCGGGTGGAAGAGCGTTAACTATAATATCTACCAGTTCGGCCTGAGAGGGATGTTCAGCTATCTGATAATATAGTTCAATGATTTTCCAAGCATAGTCCAAGAGGGACCCATACTTGGAGCGATCATACCGGAGTGATTGTAAGTTTCTCTTTTGGAGCCGTTCGATGTGCTCATTACAATACTCTTCTTTGAAAAGAATCAAAAAATCACTGAACGTCCGGATTTGGTATTTAACAGAGGCAAACCATGCGCCCGAAGCGGCGATCAAACATTTTTCGACTATTTGTAGGCGTTCCCCATCAGTAAGTTTGTACATATCTAGATATTGCTGCAATCTTCGCAGAAAAACTCGAGGTAACCCGTTAGCAATGTTCCCATCGAAAGTGGGAAAACGTTCAATATCCCGGAGGGAAACTTTAGAGCTCATACTATACGGGGCAGGAAAAGAATCTATTGGAATCAACGCGTTATCCTGAGCGGTTGGGGTTGTCACCGGATTTGCCACCGACGGA
Source organism: Thermobia domestica (assembly GCF_964235325.1). Classification (NCBI taxonomy): domain Eukaryota; kingdom Metazoa; phylum Arthropoda; class Insecta; order Zygentoma; family Lepismatidae; genus Thermobia; species Thermobia domestica. The sequence goes on along the minus strand of NC_137456.1, from coordinate 212,303,944 downwards.
GTGGTCACCGAACTGAACGCTCCCATATGACCAAGAGAGGTTTTATAATTAGTGTTGACCATGTGAGGTTCGAACTTAGGACCCACCACGGCAGTAACCGACGTTCCGGCACATCTCCTTTCCCCTCCTGGCAGCACGCTGTAAGATTGTACCATTCCAAAGGTAGAGTGAGCATTTACGCTAGTGACTGTTGTAGTCACAACACTCGACTGCATCGGTACATCGAAATTACTCAACCATGATTTCGAGGTTGGCTGATGCGGGGGACAATACATTGCTGTGTTGTGTGCATCAGGCAACACTTGACTCTTTCCCGGGAGGACGTTACTTGTTTCTGGGAAAATTTTCCCTGGAGAATCGCCATCAGGAAAAGGATAGGAGATATCAGACTTGACGAATTCCAATTTAGTAATATTCCCCTTAAGACTGTCTACTTCGGTTTGAATTTGACCAATCCTTTGATCAACCGACTCTAGTTTGGTTTCTATTGATAGGTTAGATATTACAACATTTAATTTACTTATTTCAGCCTGCTGCTGTTCAACCTTTTGTTCGATGTCACAAAATCTTTTGTTTGTGCTCTCAAACCTTACATCTATTTCGTTTAATTTTTCATTTGTTTCGTCTCTGAGCTGCTCGGTAGAATGTTGGGCCTGGTATCTAACCTGCTCTAGCTCAGTAGACGTTTGCCCTTTCAATTTGCTAATCGAAGAAGCAAAGTCTAAACAGATCTGGTCAAATTTATTGTTTAGTACCTCGAATCGAGTATCGGTCTCTCGTTTCGAGGTATCAAACTTTTCATTTATTTCACGTCTCAGATCTACACTATTCTGATCTAACTTCTCATTTATCTCACGCCTCAGGTCTGCACTATTCTGATCTATTTTAACTTCCATGTTAGTGAATTTTTCGTTCATCATTTGCATCATTTGGCGAATTAATGCAGACGTGTCAGACCCTCCAGATGACATTCCTTCCTTCGGATTTGCCGTCTGATCACGAGAATCATTGTGATCTCCATTCTTTTCATCATCATCGAGGTCAGATATCTCCGCTGGAGATATTTGGCCTCGGTCCTTTTCACAATCCTCACAGTATTTTATTATTTCGCCGGTTTGAACTTTTTCTGCATTTTCAGCAGTATCATCCAAATTGGTGCAAGCAAAGTGGATCCATTTTAGTCCACAACCGGTGCATCTTATTAATCTCCGCGGGGCGCGAGATCTTTTCTCTTTTTCATCTAACGTGCATTGAGTGCACGTGACTTCACATTCGTCCTGTGACAAAACAACTTTTTTATTTGTTGCCATAGCTTTGACACACTATACACTTTACAAAAGACAAGATATATATCAAAAATACACATATACTATAAAATACTTATTCGCTATCAAGATAAGTATTATTCATGAATTAAAGGACTCCCATTCTCTTTCCTTCCTTGAAACCCTTCTAGCGTTTAGTTCTAATTTAGAAAAAATTTTGACACTCCTTCTCTTTTTCCCCCTTAGAAAAGGAAACAAAAATGACAAAGTAGCCAACGACTCTACTTGTTTCACTTGACTATAAAATTTCTCTTATTAATTTCAATGTTGTAATCAATTCAACATGCCTTCAACCTCACTCTTTGACATTCTTAAAAAAATTTCAAATCTATCGGTCGCCATTTAAACTGAGATCCGTTGCCATGGGAACAAACGTTGCCATGACAAACCATTCTTGTCGCGGTTCACCAATTCAAACTGATTGGCATGATAACTGGTATTATTCAATAAGCATTTTCAGATCCGTTACCACAGCAAACATGCGTTACCATGGCAACAGTCTTGTCACGTGTCGCCACTCTAAAACTGAAAATAGAGGGCCGTTGCCATAGAAACCACCGTTTCCATAACAACGAATCCCGTCACGGCTCGTCAATCTAAAACTGATTGAGGGAAGAAAGAATCTGCAACAAATGTGATGCACGGAATAAGTCGTGAGTGGGAACCCTTCACCCCTGGTTGGGATATTCATGAAGCTATCAGCTTATGTCTAATTACATTGGAATATATTACCCATTTCTTAATTTCGAACATACTAGGTTCGATCGCAACGAGAAAACTTTTTATCGGACTTCTAAAGAAAATAAAATAAAATAAATAAATACATGACCGTGTTTATTACATATAGAATTCCCAGTCACGACCCCCTTTTCAGTTTTATTAAAAAATAGAAGAAGATGAAGAAAGGAAAAGGAAGATAGAAGAGGAAAGAGGTAAAGTAAGAAGGTGATAAAGAGGAAACTGTTACTGGATATTTTGAGAAATATGGTAAAAGGAAAGTGAATAATTATCGAATTGGGATCATTTCCAATAGCTATTGGGTGAATGTTTGGTATTAAGGTGATCAAAGGTAGACACATGTTAACCCATACATCCCCGACCTAGATCCATTTAACCCCAACTACCGAATTATCACAATCTAGCTCTGAGATAGATGAGAAAGTTTAATTTTACCGTTTATTCAATATTTCCAGAAGTTCTAGACTAATATCCAATATTTGAAAAATAAACGACGAAGTAGATGGCATGTTAGAATCGACCACAGAGAAAGAAAAAAAAATCAGAGTATCACATATTTGTCGAAGATTTTGACTTTCACAGTTCTCCCATGATGATCATTTGTTCAGGCTACTTCGGTCCTTTTTACTTCCTTCATAGAGCCAACTTAAATTAAGTTAGTATTAACATTCAATGAGTTTAATTGCTAACTACCATTAATTATAATAAGTCACACATATATGTCAAAATAATTTGTGCACTTAATACTAAACCTACATTTCACTCACACACACATTCATACAGGACAATGTATACTTCAGGTTGTATTTAGTTGAATTAAACTAACCTAACTACATTTCTATAGACATTTATTACATTTCAATAAAAGAAAACTTAGTTTGACATAACAGGAAAAATTTAATACATGAAAAGAATGTTTCATAAGCATGCACAGAAATCTGCTACTTTCAGCAAGATCAAATAACACATTTCTCTTTCTAGATATATTAAAAGTTGGATTACATAAAAAAAAATTCGACACAATACGAAAGACAAAAATAAAGAAAAAAAAATCAAAGGTCAATATATTTAAGATTCAGTGCAATGAATACATATCATAGCGGGCAAAAGAAAGAAAAAAAAATATATAATTGGTTAATCATTCTTAAAAAAAAAACACTTTAGTAACATTTTATTGAGTCTCTGTCCCAAGAGGAGACATTTCGACAATTTTATGAGTCTTTGTTCTCACGTCGATAATAACTCCTTTTTCAACTCTCTTTACGCACTGTGATTGGTGTCCATGAGAGTATTTAGTCGTTTTGGTTTTAACTATAGACAAATAGTTGCTTCATATCACATATATATTTATATTTCTCATTTCGTCACTTGACGCACTTGATATAAAATTTCAAAGTTTATCAAGATTAAAGAAAAATTATCGAATCCAGTCACAGACATTGGGAACATATTTCCATATTCCTGTATTCACACTACTAAATTATTGACCAAATTTCACTTCATTGAATTTAAGATCAGTAATTTTTTTTATAGTATAGATCTTGTAGTCAAAAGATTCTAGTCACTGAATAGTTAGGTTTCCGATCGTAGGGGAAGGATTTGTTTCATAGTTTACTGATAGAAGGATTCGTTGGAGGGGCACACTGTTTCGTAGCTTACTGATTTCACTATGATCTCGCAAAATAAATTTGGATAAGGATTAGGGTTATTTTTACTTTTCTTACGACCTGCTACTTGTTTTATTTACATGCAGTATTTAACATGATATTCAACTTTAATAGTTACAAACATCAATAACAACTCAACAAAATGTCATTTATTACAATTTACGCGGTAATGCTATATATCACAAATAGTTGGTTAATATCGGGTGTCAAAAATCTATGGCAACCTAAAACAACCAGGGTAAATACCGAGCCTTTCACATACATACTCGCATATATATATATATATTCATATTACTCAATATAATAAATTTCACTTTAATATCCATCGTAGTATTTCGTCGACATTTAATATCTACATAACCTTTTTATATTCGACAAGTATTCATATTTTATTGGCTCAAAAGCAAAACAAAAACCCTGACTATCAAAAATTATTATTTTTTTTATAAGGTTGCGACATTGAACTTTATATATATATAAACCCGATAATCAATAATCATTCTCAATTTACTAAAGATCCGCGTATAAAGAAATAGTTGGTGTTATTTAATAAGTTGACATAAGAGGTGGAAATACAACAAATAGAGCAGGCACGTAACTTTTAAAACTATGTAAGTACATATATAGATGTATATACAGAAAAAAGATCAATGTTATTCGAAACTAGTGGGCCCAAACTACTAATACATACATACTATATGACCAATCAATAGAAAGAAAAACCAGAAATCAGTAATCAATGGATATAATTTGTACGATCAATGAATAACAAATGTTTCTAGGAATCTGAAAGCATAGTGTACCTTCTCGTCAATTTCTCCCGTGGTGGATTGAATATCGCGAAAATGGTCCTGAGATGTGCTGCAATACCTCCACGAATTGCATCCCTCGATGTCTCAGTTAGTACATACGATCGAAATAAGTGATATGAATATTGTACGTTTTCATGAGTTTCAGAAACCGGGGGGGGGGAGGTTGAAAAATTTGAAAAAAAAACTTGAAGTAATGAAGACAGAGAGAGAGATAGAGAAGAAGGAAGACGAAGAATAGGGGCGCCAAAGACTTAAGTGGGAAATAACTAACGCTACAAAGATAGAAGTCGAATTTCGCTCTCAACAAAATCCATAGCCAAAATATTCTTAACATGCCAAAAGGGTGGTCTACTCAAATACGTAGACTCAAGGAGCGCCCTGCTGCCAAGGATGCAAGTTCTGTGTCCATCAGATCCCAATCCCACAAGAGTTTGCTTGTAAGATTGAAATCCGATCCCCGTATCCGGCCCAGACCAGCAGGATAAAAGGAGAGGGGGAAAGGGACCAGGTAACTGCGTCCCCAATTTTGAAATCTCTAAGTAAAAAAAATATTCGACCTCTTAGAAAAACTAAGAAGGTTCGAGGACAGTAATGAAACTAGAATAGAAGTATTATCTAAGATATCCCTAACTAATGATTTGCCGAAATAAAAAAAAAATTAAATAAACTGAATTTTGGATCGGTGATTTCTATGCCAAACCATCACCGATGGCTACCCCGCGCAGACATGCCACAGTCTGGGACGTCGTTAATTTCCCTCATCTAATTAAACTAAGAAAAGACATGAAAATACTTAAGGGGACTAGGGGTCGACGTCCGGGTACGCTAATGACATGAATATTAATTTAGTAGCAGTTGATTTAATCGGATAGTCCGAACTGAGTTATATGTACACTGCACAATAAATAAACAAGGTAAGCAACGGAAAAAAAAATCTCGGAGAGGCAATGAATGTTAAAGGTACAAATGACCGAAACCTGTACTTTTCGATGATCACGGGAAATAGCAGTTATTTTCCTTAATTATCATTTCTGTCAACCTTTAGAAGTAATTCCCACATGATGCTACCCTATCTATTGAAAGGCTTAAGATCCGGGGCTGTTATTATGAGGTACTTAAATACGAAGTAACACACAATTCCCAACTACAATTCACTATCCAAGTAGCAAACTCGGTTGGATGAATGTACCGGTGTAGAAGTCAAAACGCGAGAGATTTTTTTTTTTTAGTAAACATATTCATATTTTCACTACATAACATACACTAGGCCTATCCATTTAAATATAGGTGTCATCATCTCATTCATATTTTATATCATATTATTAATATATCATTACATTCATTCATTATCTACTAATTTTCGCGCGAAGTAATATTTTACAGACACCCTATTTCATACATTTTACACGCAGGCCATACACATATTTATATTACACACTAATGAATATATAATTATCACAATCTGTCACGCTCAAACTACTACACGATAACATTCATCGAACCACGTACTCGTTGTTTCGAAGCACCCAAATTGTATTTACTTCGCAGTTTTAAAAAAAATCATACGTGTATTCACTGAAAGTTAAATTGTCAATGATTAATCTATTTCCAATTTGCTGATAAAACTAAAGCAACAATGGAATTTTCTACAGCCACGGGAAAAGAGAATTTAATACTACATTTTGAAACAAACAGTAACAGCATATGGGCTTTACTTCTATTAAGAAAATAGGTATTCTTTATTTCAGTAGATATTTCAATTACTACTGGACCTAGCAAACTGAAATTTTCAGTACAGTAAGATCTCATGCTATCTTATATGAAGGTATACTCATCTGAACCGAAAACCATGTCCACGGGAAGTAATTTGAGAATAAATGGCCAAAATCAAACAATCTAGATCACTAAGTTATGCGATGTCGTAATGTCAACAAACAATTGACTACCGAAAACAGACACTATGGCGCTGTGGTGGAGGCATAATTTACCGTGTACTGAAATATATACTTGTACTCATTAGTCAGAAATTTAATATTTACTCCGGTTTAGTATACTTCGAGTTAGACAAATGGTACTAAATTAACGCATATTTATACACTGTCCTAACCGAAAATTCACACACTCACACAAAACTACTAACTACATACACCACTGTTAGTACTATACATAAAGACAACTAACTAAACCAAACATGCACCATTTAATTACATGCATGTTGAGAAAAAATACTCCCTTGTTGGTATATACAATCGGCTCTATTAAACTTAAAGGGGGGCAAAATGAGAAAAGTAACCCTAGGTCCAATTGACCTGACCAATTGTTTACATAATGATTGCCAAAGATTGATGCCCTGGGGGCACCTTAACGAGGTTTATTGAGGGACCCTTCCCCTGAAAGGGGAAAAGGCCCTAAAACAAACAATAACTAACCCATTCCCCCGCTAGAACTGGTTCAATTTGGAAAAGGGGATAGGAGCCCTTTTAAGCTAACTTAAGCTGCCATTATGATCATTTACATTACAACTATCAAACCTACTACGTACATGCACTTACTGTAAAATAAAAAAAATCACATCTACCTAATACACGAACAACATGCACTAAACAGGTCGTAATTTCCCTAATCCCTAACTGAATCTATGGTTTGAAAGAAAAAGAAAGTAAAGTCACTATTTCACTTTGTCTATTCTAGCTGGGCAGCAAACATGGCTTCCTAGTAAACAGAAATCCGGAAGTCAGATATTTTCCCCTGGTTTTCAGTTCTTTGAACAAAAATATATGTTTCTGGCTCCTAAATGATCACACGACGTTTATCAATGAAATTAAATGGATATTACCTTAAGTTCGTTTGAATTTCAGTCCTAATGAAGTCAAAATATGGTGATCACTTCCACAGATAGTGCTTCGTGACGTGTCTTCGATTATTCTGATAACATTGCGCCGAAAACGCCAGAGGTAGGAGAATTCCTCCAATCAGAACGAAAACTTTAGCCGCGGAAATTACAAAGCAAATAGAAATTTGGCAAATCCAGATATAACCGGATCTGAAAGTGACTATGGACTAGTGAGGGGGGGGTGAGGGAAAGATTAGGTACCTGACTAAATTCTACATTGGTCTGAAATTAAGAAAATTTATATCCAATGACAGAACTATGTTTCGGTATGACGTCAGAATGGTAAACCTTGTAACTATTCGACTTATATATCCGAAAATGGGATTTACACTTAATCAAAATATAAATAAAATATATTATTCAATGGGAATATGGTTACTAATGAAACCTTTCGATTCATTATATTTAATTCGAAGTAAAGAGAGTAAATAAATTGTGTAACTAAACCGAAATTGAATAAAAAAAAATTACTAGGTACAGGGTGCGTAAAAAAAGTTGCCATTACTTTCAACTGTAATGGTACATTACAATGTTTTCCATTTTTTACATTTGGTTTGTTTTCGATTAGTCGGATGTGTATGGCAAGACCTCAAAGAAAATATTAATTTTAATGGGTGTAAACTATATGCATTTTTGGAGTCAGTGTAATTTTGTTTCATCCATGTGTCATACGGATTATGAAACGTACTCGTTTTTTCATTTGGTTTGCTGCCAATTAGTCATAATTTATGTGTACGACCAGAACTCGAAGAAAATATAAATTTTAATTGATGTCAACTTCAACGCATCTCCATGAATAACAATGCTCCATTTCTCACTTTTTGTCCGACACAATAGTCAGAAACTATAAAAGTGTCCACCATGGTTTTTAACTATTATTTATTGGCCTTTATACTTTACATGCTGTCCAAAATCCAGCTCTCTAGGCAGAACCCAAGGTACCTACAAAAATCCATTTGTCACATATAGCCTCCCATATACTATAATATAAAATATTTTGATATTTTGCGCCTGTCTGCCTGATAATACTTTATTTTGGAAACTATACTTTTTCATGTGTCAGTTCTATACCTTGCTGATACCACCAGAGTTTTTTTTAAAAAAACTCGATACTTCAATTTTGAGCTCCTTGTTTAAGGAGTCCTTTGTTGATGGTTTATCCCAGTGAGTCGGAAACTACAATAATGATTTGTCTAGTATTCTTGTGATTGAAAGGGCTTTATCTAAGAGATCTTTCATTTGTATATAAGAAAATAGTGAATTTTATTTTCAAAGAATAATATAATTACTTCCAAAGTGAAGCGAATACTAAATTTTGATGAGGAGCTGAATAGAAGAATTTGTTACCATTTTCATAAGTTGTTTCAGACGGTTACGTTCGCTATACTCTGAAATGGGAAGAAATCAAACTTGGAAGCATATTACTAAAGAGACTTCCACATAAGATGCAGTATATAAATAAAGAACAAAGGTAGCGCAAGTGTATTATAGAAACATTTAAAACCATAGCATCATACTTTATCAGTGAATCTGGAAAAAGTTTTGACGAATTGTAGATATTCAAGTATGTTACAGTTGACGGCAGAATAGACACAGTGAAATTTTTGTACGGAAAAGGGAAACCCTGTCCCATTCTACCAGCGAACAAGACGTGTAAAGTCAGCTGAAACTGTCAAGTAATTGTCGCCGGGAGCGACAATAAATTACAAGGTCGTCAACATAAAGTAGACCAGAGACATGAGTCTTAAGCTGCGAGAGAACACTGTTGGCGGCGACAGCAAACAACGTGACCTATGGATACTGCCTTGTGGAACACCATTTTCTTGAATAAAGAACTTTGGAAAGCAAGATCCCACATGCATCCTAAAATATCGCAGATGAAGAAAATTAATTGTAAATTGAGCCACATGCCCACGAATACCCCAGTCATATATTGGCTTGAAGATGTGAAGATACTGCAACGCGATATGGTGTCATACACTTTCTTTAAGTCCAAGAAAAGAGCAAGAAGATGTTTGCCGTTGAGAAATGTGTCGTGGGTCTGCCTCTTGAGATAAGCGAGATTGTCAGTGTTTTTGATCGGAAAGAGCAAAATTAACTTTGATATTTGCTCAGGAGCGAACTTGATTCTGAATACCTCACTAGACGCCCATTGACCATGCGATCAAGCAACTTACAGACGGAATTCGTGAGGAGAGTAGGTCTGTATCTCATGGGACTAGTCGAGACTTTCTCAGCTTCAAGATGGGAAGAACCATTCATTTACTCACAAGCTCTGTCGGTGAAGTCTCGTAACTCTCCTTGTAGTTGTTCTTCCCCCAGCACTCAACCATGCGTCAGTCTGCGAGGAAACTTCTTCAACAAATTTCTAAGAAAAAGTGATGCACTTGCCAAAAGGTAACATCCCATTCCGGTAGTAATATCGAGGACATACAATACAACCAGTGTTTACAGTCAGGTAAGAATGAATGTGCGGAAACAAATAAAGGCGTAGTCACGATATTGAGGACAATACAAAGAATGAAGGAGAAAAACAAGTGGTAAGTTGTCTTCAGCTGATCCAGGTGATTTATTCAAAACAACTGGGCATTTACAAACTCTAAAACTGTTCGTTCATATATCAGAATTCTCAGAGTGTGCGTGGTAAAGTGAATGATTTCTTTTGCGGGTATTATTAAATAATTATGATTTGATTGCAATTGCAGAAACATGGATTAATAAGTCACATTATGACTCTGAACTGTTTGATAATAGGTGCACATTTTGAAGCAAGATCGCAATACCATCACAACTGGCAAATCAAAGGGTGGGGGTGGGGAGTTCTTATTTCTGCTTTGACCAAATGCAATATGTGTTTATTAGATAGAGCTAATAACAATTACGATTTTTTGTTAGTGAAAATAAGCGTAGGGGTGAAAACAATATTTATTTGTGTTGCGTACTTCCCACTTGAATCTAAGATTAAATGTTATGATGAATTATTTACCCGGATAGAAATTAACTGTCCTCCAGGTAGCTCGATACTTTTGGTACGTGACTTCAACTTGTCAGAGATAAATTCCAGTAACTTTAACTTTGAAAATAGCTCTTCTAAATGTTAAACTTTACATACCTTATGACTTATTATAATTTAGAATTATTAAACGACGTTGTTAATAAATTTAATTTAACCTTAGATTTAGTCATATCAAATAAGTCAGAAGTGGGAGTCAGTCGACAATCTTTCCCTTTAGTTATAGAAGATGTGCATCATCCGTCCATTTTAATAAGCATCAAACAACAGTTGACAGCAAAAGTGAAACGGAAGAGTAACATCTCTGGATACAACTTTTAAAAGCTGACTTTTTGAAGTTATACTAAGAACTTTCTTTGGTAGATTGGAATTGTTTTAAAAAAGTATGATAACGTTAACGATTTAGTAAGAAATTTTTATGGCATTATGTATAATATATTTGATAGGAATATTCATCAAAAAGGAGTTCACGTTATAACTATTCTTGCTGTTTCACGGAGGAAATTATTCAGAAACTGAAGTCAAAAGCGAAGTACCATAGCAAGTATAAACTTACCAACAATATGAACATCTATAGAAACGCTGACGAATTACGTAAGGATATTAAGAAAGACATCGAAACTTCATACAACACATTTATCCAAAATTCGGAAGAAAATATTAACAATAATCGTAAAGAACTCTGGAACTATTTAAAATATAGGACTATTCATCTCCCTGGGAGCACATTGAAGTTTGAAGGGCGGGACCTCCATCGTAATGACGAAATAGCTGATACCTTTGCTTAATACTTTGCCTCTGTATTTGTGCCCTCTTCATCAGACCCAAGTGTGACTATAGCAAACGCCTTATCGAGTAACGTTAATGAAATCTTACAAAAGTTGTGTGTTAATGAAATTTACTTGCATGAAATTGAAATAGCAATAAAAATCTTCAAGTCCAAAACAGCTGTAGGACCCGATGGGATACCCTCCTATATAATTAAATGCAGTGTTGACATATTTAAATACCCCAAGAGATTGCTTTTAAATTCTCCATCAAAACGCGCACCTTCCCTAATAAATGAAAATCCTCGTTGGTTTGTCTGATACCTAAATCTAATAATAAATGTGAAATTATTAATTTTAGACCCATATCAATTTTGTGTACTATTGCAAAGGTATTTGAACAGATATTACATAAACGGAATATTGATCATGTTAAACCAGCAATTTCAACCTGCTAACGTGGCTTTGTTACTGGCAAATCAAAAACTACTAATCTAGCAATAGTCACTGACTTTATAAATAATTCGTTAGATGAAGGATGCCCAAGTTGACGTAATATATGTCGACTTTGAGAAGGCTTTCGACAGAGTAAGTCATTAAAAGTGTTAAACAAATTAAATCATTATAATTTTTTTCAGTACTCTCTAAATTTTTTCATCATATCTCACTGAACGTAAACACACAGTTGTCTATAAAGAGTTTAAGTAAGATGAATATTTTGCGTTATCAGGAGTTTCACAAGGCTCCATCCTAGGTCCTTTAATATTTCTATTATTTATTAACGATCTTCCAAATCATATACCCAACAATGAAAAATTATTGTTCGCTGATGATGTCAGAATTTACGGCGAGGTAAAATCAGTACATGGTGATCTTGATTTACAACCGGTTTAGAGAGTATTGCCAACTGCTGTTAAGTAAATAGTAAATATATACAAATGTAATGTATTATTATTAACGAGGAACAAAAATAGCCTTAAATATGATTATAAGCGTCATAATACTTTTATATGTACACCTAATACACCTAATACAGTACATCTATGTACACCTTCAGTTAGAACTAGAACTTACAATAGAGATCTCTTTTATTGCAAAAAGGCTACACCAACATATTGTTGGAGTCACCAATCTGGAGGCTATAATAAATTGTCAAAACATGGTGAAAATGATATATGTACTGTAAAGCACTGAAAAATCTGTCGTAAAGTTCAATTGCAATATTTCAACACTTTAATCGGGCATATGCATGTTAATCGCCATAGAGATCAAAACGGTAATAGATAACGACAAGTTGTTTTCGGAGTCGATTCACCGCTTCAAGAGAATATAAAATCACCACCCACAATACTCTATCAAAACCAGAATTAGTTGAAACTTACTAGTACCTCTGGTTTGAATATTTATGAATGAAGAAGCATGCATGAAAAAGTGGGTATGTTGAGTTTTGTAAAAATTTGCAATTTATAAGTGTTTTCCTAAATAAAGACCGTTAGTGATAAACCTCAATTATTCCTTCACCAATCCTTATCTATATGGATGACCAGTATTAAAGTTTCGAAATCTTTTGAGTCAACGATATTGAGTACAACTTTAACCCTATAATACCCAGAGTGTGATATCATAGAGGCAAAAAAATATGTTTTCAAGTACTTGTGGGAGGACCAAATGACAAAAAGTTCAGCAATAATCCACTAAGTGGTGTTGAGCGTACTGTTACAGATGTGTCACAGTGGGTATTAGCAGCAAAACACCATTGTATCAATATAAAGAAGTAAAATCCCAATGTTACATATATGTAACGCGGGGTATTATAGGGTTAAAAAACCTCTCCTATAAGATTTTGTAAATGGCATTTATTGAGTTTTGTGAAAACGGTCCTCAATTTCAGTTACAAGACTAATTGTAAAGTATAATTGATAAAACAGAAGTGGATACAGACAAGCAGTTTTGTGATATATAGTTCGCAAGGATATATTTAACTTCTGTGTTATTCCTCTATTGTAATTGAAAGTGATAGATATCAGTTCGCACTTTCCAGTTTCAATAATTATATCCATAAAACAAAAGAATAAGAGACAGTGAATAATGACTTTTTGATATGGATTCAGTGTCCGAGAAACATATTTCATATTTGACCTTACTCCTCTATTAAAACCTTCTCTATTATTAATACATCTACAGGGCGTTTCAAAACAACACCGACAATGTTTGGGAGGTGATTTCTGACACCAAGATAAGACAAAAAGTATAGACTAACCTGGGTCCACAAATGCTTCCTTTCGGAGTTATATGCTGCCGAAAATATGTAAAAATTAACTTTAAAGTTCCATAGCTCCAAAACTATGGAACCTTCCGTAGTCGCGTCAAGACTTCATTAAGAAACTAATATGTGAGCTATCCAAAAATACATGTTTCAGAATCCTAAGGTACTCACGAAGCAATTGTTATAAAGGGAGTTTTTCTACGTGCATGTAATTTGAAGTACTCTCTAACTAACCTCATAAAAATTGTTGCGGAAGTACCGCAGGATTCTGAAACTGTGATATTTGAATGGGGCACATACTAGTTCCTAAGTGAACTCTTGAACCGACTACGGTAGGTCCCATAGTTTTGGAGGTATAGACCTTTTAATTTCATTGTTTCATGTTTTCGACAGGCTATAACTCCGAAAGGAAGCATTTGTGCACCCAGGTTGATTTATAATTTTTGTGTTATTTTGGTGTCAGGAATCACCTCCAAAACGTTGTCGGTGTTGTTTTGAAACACCCCGTATAACGTAGTTTTGGAGTTACTACTTTAAGTTTAGTATTGAATTTGCATAATTTCGAAGTCTACCGTAGTATTACGATGTGAAGCAAAACCCACGAGTACAGTTATAACAATGTAAATAATATTGATATGTTTAGATGATGACTAAGTGGGTAAAATATTTCTCTTTTATTTTATTTTATTTTTTCAGGAACTGTAGGAAAACCTTACGAAATTGCAGCGTGAACGGCAAAGAGATTGACTGTTGCTCTTACTACACCGTCATACCATCAGATATTCAAAATTGCTACACACAAAACGCTTTTCAGGCGAAGTAAGTCAAGTTAATTCAATATGCTTCTACTAGTAAAATTTGAATTTAAATATAACCTAATTCAGTAATATGTATATACTACCTGCAGTGTTGACAATTGTAATTAAATTTTTACAAATAGCAGTCATAAAAGAACGTGGCTATGAATAAAAAAAACTAAATTGAAAATACCTTTTGTTCATTGTTTTTACAGTTGTGAACTACAATGAACTCCGTTTCGTAAAATTATTGAGTTCTGTGTGAGCTTCAGTACGTGGATTGTACACTGATCACCAGTTGAATTAGAGACACCTACCTAATACCGTGAAGCACCACCTTTCACTCTGATAACGGCGGCTACTCGCCGCAGCATCCACTCTAAATCCAATTAAAAATTCTCACTCACAACTACTAGTTACTTCTAATGTGCTCGAAAGGCCATGTCTTACGTGTTAAATTAACATAAAAGTACGCTAAAGCACTAGTTATTTTGTGTTTTAATGTTGTATTGGTATAGAACTTTCAGGGTTTAAATACCAATGCAATACGTTGTTGGCAAAATTGAGAGTAGAGGGTTAAAGGCGGCAGAGAAGAACCCACATGGCGGGTTATTGGCGGTACTGGTGGTTACGAGCGGCCATGATGGCGGTTTAATGGTGGTACTGGTGGTTTTAAGCTAACACTAGGGGTTCAGACGAGGAGAAACGGCGGATGCCGCCTTATTACCGCCATGGCGGTAAAATTGCGGCAATCGTGTGATTTCGTAACGATACCGCCGTGTTAAGCCGTCATTGACCCGTCAAATTTTCGACGGCAGGCCGCTGTTTGCGATCGGTCCGATTACGTCTTACTAGTCCGACTACATACCATTATCAATAATTGTCAATCAAATCCATTGCTGGATTAAGGACTTTCCAATACCTCTGGACAACCATCTATCTTGAATAATTCGTTTCTAAGACATTCGCAGTGCTCCTTCTCTCTCTCTTTGTATATATATATATATATATATATTAGGGATGGCCAATTCCGGAATTTTTACTTTCCGGAATCCGGAAAGTAAAATCGGAAAATTCCGGAATTCGGAAAAATTCCGGATTTCGGAAAAAATCCGGAATTCGGAAAAATTCCGGAATTTAGAAAAAATCCGGATTTCGGAAAAATTCCGGAATTCGGAAAAATTCCGGATTTCGGAAAAATTCCGGAATTTAGAAAAATTCCGGATTTCGGAAAAATTCCGGAATTCGGAAAAATTCCGGATTTCGGAAAAATTCCGGATTTCGGAAAAATTCCGGAATTTAGAAAAAATCCGGAATTCGGAAAAATTCCGGAATTCGGAAAAATTCCGGATTTCGGAAAAATTCCGGAATTCGGAAAAAATCCGGATTTCGGAAAAAATCCGGAATTCGGAAAAATTCCGGAATTCGGAAAAAATTCGGAATTCGGAAAAAATCCGGATTTCGGAAAAAATCTGGATTTCGGAAAAATTCCGGAATTCGGAAAAATTATTTTTTCTTTTTGTAATCCTAAGAATTTTGTTCAAACGCAAACGAACAAATTTCCTTTTTGTAATCCTAAGAATGTATGATGCAAGTTAAGCTGAAACTTACATCCTAAAGTATACACTACTCAATCTTCCCATGGTTAATGAGATGTAGTCCAAAAGTACGATGTACTCCTAATATTTAATATTTGTTTTACTGTGATATTGTCCAGAGGTAAGACATATATCACACTGAGATAAACAACTTGACATAATGAAGATGTTATCATACGTAGTTTTCCAGAAAATCGTGAGAAACTAATTTTTGTGAAGTTAAAATATGCGTCGCTTGTTGCCAGTGGGATGCAATTGATAACTTTTATGCTGGAATAGTCTTATTATTATTATTATTATTATTATTATTATTATTATTATTATTATTATTATTATTATTATTATTATTATTATTATTATTATTATTATTATTAATCGTTTATGTACTGTAAAAGAAAAATGTGAACCGTTAAGTAGTAGATTTTATCTGTTGTTTTTTGATATCTTCTAACAGTAATAACAAACTGCTTGTAAATACGCAATGATTATCAAGGACAATGGCATATTAATGTAAGGACTACTCTGCAGACTAGCAATAAACAATAACAGATAAACAATAGTTGCAAAAAAAAAAAAAGTAACTAACTTGAGCACGTCAGAATGTTCGCGAGAATATAGGGACGCATTGAGACTAGCAAAGAGCGTGCTATTATCATTACTCAAAGGGCCGTACGATGGAGGCATTAATGTTAATGGCACTAATGAGCACTTACTTGCTCTAACGGTTAACCTCATTTTTGAGATGATTCTTAGAAGTGGGCGTGTTGGCATGCAGTTAGAAGACCTATATCCATTATTTAAAAAGCACACGTTATCTGTGAAGTACTAACGATTTGCGTCACTATCGAACACTAACGTAGCACTAGCGACCTTTAAAGTCGAAATGGAGTCTGACATAAGTGGCTTGTCAACTTCACGGACATTATATTTTCCTTGAATGAGAGAATTTTGCGCCCAGGAAATTTGCGCCCTACCCCAAAAAGAGGGGAAAATGCGCCGGCTACATATTTGCACTGGGATGTTAGCGCCCTACAATTCAACTTATTTTTGTATTGTGTAAAGTAACTTCCACTCACACTTGAACTAGGCTTGCCTATCATCGTCTCAGTGAGTTACTCCATCCGTTATAATATTCCGAACAAATGAAAAAAGTACAATTTTAGTTCACTAAAGGGCAATCCATACAAATACAATTTTTCATTATACTACAAAATTTACAAAAAAGTATAAATGACTGATATATAATTATTAATATAATCAAAGAGTATAATTTAATCTACAAAAGGCTGTTTGGCTCTACCCAGATATCTCTGTTCACAATCCTTGCGAGTTGTTTGGCTTTTCAGGACACAAAATATAGAAAAGAAAATGTAAAGTGAATGTAAAATCAGTTCAGTAATATTATCAAGAAAACTATGTACAGTGTGTTTACTTGCTGGAATTTAAACACACAATTGCGTTCAGTCGTTCTTTCAGAAAAAAATTTTCCGGGGGGCACACTTAGTATTCCGGAGGGGGGTCACTGCTGGTACTATTCTATTTATTATTATATTATAGACGTATTATTTTGGTCTCCTCCGAGGGGGCACTCTGAGAGCTCTGGGGAGGCCAGTGTTCCCCCAAAATCATCTCTGGAAGAAACAGTGATTGCGTTGATCCGTTGTGTTCTTTTGGCTTATATTGAAGTTTATTCTCCCCTTATATAGCCACAATGAAAATAAATCACAAATAGCATGGTTGTGGGGGGAGGATTGTTTATGCTGTAATGTCAGCCCCTCCGAGCAAATGCGTAAGCTCCAATAGGTTCTTTTATTTCGCAGGGCTCAACTTTCCGGTGGAGGTACATTGCAGGCGCAATTTTCCCTGTTCTTGAGGTAGGGCGCAAATTTCCCAGACGCAAAATTCTCGACACCGTTCGAATGACCTCGGAAAACTATATCTTTTTCAATACTTTTTTATATTCTTTTACTCGAGATTTCTTCATAGCTTCTTATTAAAATACTTACTAATATATCCTCATTTTATTGTCCTAACCAATCAATATGGGTATGTTGTCAGTAAAATATTTAGATTGATCGAGCCTCTGGTGTGTAACCACAGTATTTCATATCATCCCCCCATTAGAAATCTTGGCTAAACGAACCAATATATGTTGCCAATAAAATAGTTTAGAATGATTGAGCCCCTGGTAAATAACCACAGTATTTCGTGACAGACCCCCTCCCCTTCCTATTACCATATTCTAGCTACATGCCTGACTCAGCTAATTCTCTACATTCTTTACCAAGCACACATTTTCTAAAGCGGAAAATGCTCTCTAAATACCTAAGCTCATTATTTTCAGCAGATGCACAAATTGGGTAACATTCTATCTACATGAATGTTATATATATATGTCGATTACTGGAAACCGCTTCTCGCTATCTATTACCATATTTACTATATAATGATTAACGTTAAAACCGGAAATGGTTGATTTGTACCGCTTCCGGTTTGAATATTACATTCATCAGGGAACTCGATTCTTAACTATTGACTCTGTACATCATGGCCAAAATTGATTGGTAATCCATCAGATAGTTCTTGAGACTGTTTGCTTCACTGACGGACAGAATGAATATATGGCTATAGAGTTTTGATAAACTAAATTCGTTAATGAGTGATGATGGAACAAATATAAGAAAGGTAGGCCTTCCACCGGGAAAATTTTCGAACACAAAATTAGCCATCGAAAACCCACATGTCCTGGGTTAGAATGCCATAGATGAAAACTCTACCACTGAGTCATCAATCACCCGCTTATTAGTTTTATTAATTATTATATTAATATAAATTAATGAATGCCTGCTTATGTTAATTATTGAACAATTACATTGCACACTTCGTAAAGTAAAAAATTATAAATTTGTATTTACTGTACATACAGTGAGCGCAGAAAGTGTTCGTACACCTATGCTATTGAAACGAGAATGTTTGCGAAAAAGAAACAGAAAATTTAAGAAGTGTAATAACACACACAATATGAATAATGAAAACTAAGCTTTATGAATATATCAATAAAGAACCACAAAGACAAGTTTAATGGTCAGAAAGTAAATAAATTCCGTAGAAAGTGTATAGAGTAGACGCAAAAAAGTGATCGTACACCTGACGTACGAATACGAAACAAAGATACCACAACTGGGGTTCACTAGTATTCACCTGAGTATACACCTTTGTATAGCATGACGAGTAACAGAATGAGTTTAGTTGTGAATAGAAGTGAAAAAACTGCACGGTGGGCTGTCAAAGTGGGAAGCAACCGAACAGAAACAAATGAGGAGACAAGAAAAGTAATTATTAAATTGCATAAGAAGGGTAAGTCTTTGACAAAGATAGCAAACCTTGCAGACAGGCCTCGTTCAACAGTACAAACAATAATTGCGATGTTTCGATAATGTTTCTATCACTGTGCGAAAAAAAAAAAAAAAAAAAACTGGAAGACCAAGAGTGTTGAGTGAACAAGATAAACGTTACATTATTAGGGAAAGAAAAAAGGTTCCAAAAAATAGTGCTGTGCAATTGGCAACGGATCTGGAAACACGCGGTGTTAAAGTATCAGCCAGTACAGTGCGGAATATTTGCAAGGTATCATGGTCGGATAGCCAGGAAAATGTTCTGGGTGAACAAGACGAATCGTATAAAGAGACTAAAGTTTGAAAAAGAGTATAAAGATAAGGGATCAGGCTTCTTTCTGGAATAGGGTCATATTTTCGGACGAAAGTAAATTTAACTTTATCGAGTCCAATGGGAGGCGTATTGTATGGCGCAAGGTGAATACAGAGATGAATTCTCAAAATCTCGTCCCTAAAGTAAGACACGGAGGAGGGTCCGTGCTCGTCTGGGCTTGTATGAGTGCTTCAGGAGTGGGTCGTCTCCACCTTATCGATGGAGTGATGATCCACAAAGTGTATATTAACATATTAAAGGAAAATTTCCATACTAGTGCGCAGAAGATGGTTCTTGAAAACAATTTATTGTTCAGCAAGACAACGACTCCAAACATACAGCGGAAAATACTCGATTGTGGCTACTCTATAATACCTTGAAACAGCTTCGCACACCTCCCCAATCCCCAGATATGAACCCCATAGAATATCTATGGTCTGTTCTGGAGACAACAATCAGAAGGCACAGCTTCTCTACTCAGGGCCGGCGCTAGCAATTTTGACGCCTTGGGCGGTGCTTTCACATGCCGCCCCTTTAATCCGCAAACCTTATTTTGACAGATAACGTTCAAGTGTCATTTAAAAACATGTATAAAATGGAAAAGTAAACAAAAAAAAAAAAAAAAAAAAAAAAGAACTGCCTTTCTGGAATGTTCACGTAATATTTAAACGACTCTATACTGACACAATATTCAGTATGCTCGATTTCGCTGTATATCTGTAATATAGAGCAGCGCATACAGAAAATAAAATTTTAAAAATATACTTTAATCATGACTAAGAATTTTAATTTTTAGGCTTATTTTATATCAAAAGGCGTTTTCAACAGAGTATGGAGCAAGAAGATAATACAGTAAATCAGATATTATGGTAAATGTAAGTGATTAGCTTAAGCCTTATAATGTACTAAAACACAATAGACATACATAAATTTAACATACCTTAATTGAAAGAAACTTTTCTTGCTTTGATATGAGCAAATTTCTTTATCACATCACGTAGTCCAATGTTTTAGCCAATTTGTGTTCTATTGATATCGTCGCTAGACCACTCAAGCGTGTTTCAGACATAGAAGAGTGTAGATAGTTTCTAATAAACTTAAATTTCCAAAAACTTCTTTCTCCACTTGCCACTGTTACAGGCAAGATTAACAAAATTCTACGTGCAATACTAACATTGGGAGCAAAGTCATGTTCCTAATATTTTTTTTTTTTTTTTTGAACTTTCACAGGCTTAATTATAGTGGATAACACTTTCAGTTTGTCTTTCAAATCACTGGGGTTAATATCTTTCAATTCTTCGTGTGTTAAAATGGTAAGTTTAGTACACTTTTCAGACAAAAAAATCAGGTGGTAGGCTATATCTTTACGATTATTTATATCGCAAAGAAAATTGAAATACTCGCTGTGATGTTTAAGTTGCTCAAATCTTTCTCTTAAAAGCTAACACAATCACTTCTAGAACTTTGTAATAAAAATCGATCTTGTATCTTGTTTGTGGCTGTTTTCAGTACCTTCATCCTCTGCCTCGTACTGAAACAGTCTCTTCTTTCGACTTCGAGCTTGCACTGTATTACGTATCAGTGGATCACCCGTATCTAATGCTGATGCCAAGTCCATCGTATCAACTAAGTAAGATTTAAACTTTGCATAATTTCTGCTCCTCTCAAAGTACCCAGATATATTTTCAAGAAATCCTACTGCATCCAACACATGAGAATCAATGCTTTAAAGTCATATCAGACAACGAGTGAGTAAAGGAAAGAAAAGTAACTCAGCTGGTTTGCTATACACAGAGCATCGTGGACGACCATTCTATCGGTTCTATTGTCATTACTTATTTGAAGTAAGGCATCATAAACTTCCTATATTTGATAACTGAGTCAGAGCATCAATTCGGCTCTCCCACCTTGTGGTGGATTATGATTTTAAAGTGAGACTACTAATATGTTCCTTTAGTATGGCCTAACGTTGAACTGACGCAGAAAAAAAAGTCATAAACTTTTTTTTAGCTATACAAAAAATGAGACATTTCTCAAGAAATAATACGCTGTACGATTTACTATATTCGGAATGAACAATTTGTAAACTGGTCAAAAACTCGCTATTAGAACCTAAATGTCTCTAGATGCTACCAGGGGCGGATCCAGGGGGGCGATCGGGCGATCGCCCCCCCCAGAAGAGGAAACTTTTTTATTTTATATATAAATAAAATATATAGTTTATTTTTTGACGCTCTTAAAAGTAGCTCTAAGTAGCAGTATTACAACCCACCGCCCCCCCAGAAGTCCGTCCTGGATCCGCCCCTGGATGCTACAGGCTAGAACGGCCTGTCTCAAGTGGGAGTGTACCTTTTGCATACTTGGAGCGGAGCGTTAGAACATTATTGAATAGAAAAAAATATAAAAAGACACCGTGATAATCTTATGCACTCTAGCTCAAAATCCTATCTACACTGCTGCAAGGGAAATATTGAACGAGATACCTGTGGCTAGTAGTTTGATAATTGAAAACGAGGAGGAATGCTCTGAATTTCCTGAGAGAGTATTTTCTTGAATGTGAGTAAAGTAAGTTCAATTACATTCTCAGGTTAACACAATCTTATTTTTCCATGTGAGCCTATTACGAAGCATTATATTTTGATAGTATTCTTTTCTTTTTCAAATTTTGCCGCCCATTAGACTTGCCGCTCTGGGCGGTGGCACGGCTCGACCCTCTCTCGCGCCGGCCCTGTCTCTACTAAAGAAGGCCTAAGAAAAGCTATTCAAGAAGAATGGGACATAATCAGTCCCGAAGCTACAGAACTACGAACTACTACAGGTGAAATCAATGCCACGAAGACTACAATCATTAACGCACAGGGTAATCCCACTAAATATCAAATAAGGTAATATACTTTATAAGCACTAATTCAAGCATAAGTGTACGGTGACATTTTGCGTTTACAAAAAAGGAATTCTCTCTTTTCTTCTGAACAAAACAGTGATTGTGTTTGTTTGGCCTTTCTCTTGTATATAGAAATAAAATGTATGAATGTGTAGTCTTAATTCTGGTTATATATATATTTTCCACCTCCCGTTCTCATGCTAGCTGTTTTCAATATAAAGTATGCACGGTGTACGAACACTTTCTGCGCTCACTGTAGGTATGTTGACAATAAGCGAATGTTGTTAGAATATTTGTTGAGATTTCTTTTCCTCCACTGCCTTTCGCCTGGTTAAAAAGTAGTTTGCAGTGCTTTGGAGCAGCTGCAGGTGGGAACGCGATAATGTTTGAGACATACCGGCGACTTTTTTGTGTGTGAAAATAAGACCTTCTTTATAAAACAGTAAATAACTGCAGTAGCAATTGTCTACGTAAGTGATAAAGACATATCCAACTACAAGAAACTAATACAGTATATATATTCATTATTGTGTTTCTCTTTTAACAGCTACTAGCTAGGGATGGCCAATTCCAGAATTTTTACTTTCCGGAATCCGGAAAGTAAAATCGGAAAAATTCCGGATTTCGGAAAAATTCCGATTTTTTCTAAATTCCGGATTTTTTCCGAAATCCGGAATTTTTCCGAATTCCGGAATTTTTCCGAAATCCGGAATTTTTCCGAATTCCGGAATTTTTCTGGATTCCGGAATTTTTCCGAATTCCGGATTGTTTCCGAAATCCGGAATTTTTCTGAATTCCGGAATTTTTCCGAATTCCGGATTTTTTCCGAATTCCGGAATTTTTCCGAAATCCGGAATTTTTCCGAATTCCGGAATTTTTCCGAATTCCGGAAAGTAAATTTTCCGATTCCGGAAAACAAAATTTCCGGAATCCGGATTCCGGAAAATTTTGGCCATCCCTAATATATATATATATATATATATACAGGGTGAACAATTTACATGGATCATCCGTGATAACGGAGAAACCAGAAGAAGGAAAAAAACGAAACTTTGCATGAAGCAACTATAAGGAGGAGGACGTCGTTTTACGTATTAAGCAACACCACTCAGTGAACAGTGTTGTCATCCCAGTATAAAGTTATATTTTTCAAATGGCAGTACTCAGATTATTACTAATCTCAAATCAACATGTTAAACGAAAACTTAAAATACCGCATTTATTATTTAGTGTTGCAAACTAAGAATGTTATAATATCAAAAACATCCAAAATTTAAAGCCTGTATCACACATACAGCATCACAGAGATGAACACGACAATGAACATCGGAAGTATCTTAGCGTTAGATACTATGGTCATGCTATGATTTGTTTTGAGGGTATAACAAGGAAGTTAAAAAGGCATGAAAATTTGAATGTTTTCGAAAGGCTTTATTTCGAAAACATGATCAGGTAAGAATCATATCTAATTACTTGTGTGGTTTGCAATTGACATACAAATCATTTTGCAGTTTACAACACTTCGATATCTTAAACCATTCAGGAGATATGATAAAACATTGATAAAATTTGCAACACTGAGGATACTCACGTATTTCTGGACAACATTTAAACTAATTGTTGTTTTCCTACTCTTTTATAGCATTGCAGGAATAACTTTCAGTAGGTGCAATTACAAGTCGTCGCAATTACATGATTTAAGCAGTGTTACAAACTTCAGCAATGTTTATCATATCTCCGGAACGATTTGAGATAACGAAGTGCTGTAAACGGAAAAATAGTTTATACATCAATTCCAAACCACACAAGTAACTGGATATGATACTTATCTAAGCATTTTTGTTTAAAAATAAAGCATTTCGAAAAAAAAATTCAAGTCCTTGTAATTTCATTGCTACTGTATTCATTCAAAACAAGACATACCATGACCATAGTATCCAAACGCTAAGGTAATCCTGATGCGCATTGTCTTCTCCATCTCCGTTTTGCTGTATGTGTAATAGAGGCTTCCAAACTTTGGATGTTTTTGATATTATAACATTCTTAGTTTGCAACACTGGATAACAAATATGGTATTTTAAGTTTTCTTTTAACATGTTAACTTAAAATATGTAATAATCTGGCGTAGTGCCATTTGAAAAATATAACTTTATACTGTGATGGTAACACTGTTTATTGGGTGGTGGTGTTTAATACGTAAAACGATGTCCCCCTATGTTGATGTATATAGCCGTTGAATTTGTTCATTTTTAAAATCATGCATTTTTTGTTTTTCTCGTCTGTCTTGTGTAACGAAGAAAGCTAACAGTTCTTTCCCCGACTATTCCTCAGAAGAACTACGGTCACCTTCACCCTCCATCCATTGACTTTTGCTCTCATAGCAGGGGTAGTGGACAAATGAAGGGAAGAAGCAAGTGACACTTTCTTCTTTTGGTTGGTTCTTTTTAAAATCTAACAGAAACGAAGGAAGGACAGTGAAGAAGGCAGGGAAAACATTGGCTGGAAGCAAACAGCTCAGCCGCTATTGACATTGCATTTAGTTCAAGTCAATGATCATTCATTAATATCATATCCTGGCGCAACAGCACAATACATTGACATTATCAATCAATATCTAGTGTTAACACAATTATCATAATAATTCGACAAACATTTTGCTGTAAATATTTAAATTGTATATAATTGATTTGCTCGGTGTTAAATATATATGTTACATCAACCGAACGTTCCATCGTGCAGCTAGTGATTGAGCTTAACCCTATGAACACAGTCCATATACAATCAGGTCCTCCGATCACACACAATAGTTATTTGGTCCTCCGGGCCGGTTTGGCGTTCGGGACTCGAAATGTTGGTTCGGGTAGCAGTTCGCGCGGCAATAACACTGGCGTAGAGAACAGTGCAGAAGAGTTTATATTCAATAAACAGTGATGGTAGTGAAATTACAGTGATTAGCATAAAAAACATTAAAAAAATCAGCATTTCAACTGGATCATTGAGGCAGCAACATCTCAGCAGGCGCGTAGTCTACATTCAGCAGCAGGAACAGGTCGGTACTAACTTCTGGTTTCTCCTCTTTCCTTGTTATTTTCCCTAATCAGTGACTATTAAAATGATTGAACCACAGCGCTTAGTACGTCAACAGGCAACATACAAGGGACAAATCAGTCGTATGCAGGCATTTGTGAGAGCGTTCAATGAGAGTGAAACAAGTATTGAAGAAATTAAGACATGTGTCGGGCATCTGAACTCAGTGTGGTCTATGTTGTAGGAAATACAAGATGCAATAGATATTGCATAGAAGGGTGGAGCATCAGATGAAGAAAAAGGAGATATTGAAGACCTGTATTTCTTTGTCAAGGCTAAAATGCAAGCGTTTTTAAGTTCGCACGAACAGAAGCATCAACCGTTAGGAAACAACAATCGCAATTTTATACACCTATTAAAATACCGACAATTAACTGCTGACATTTGATGGCGATTACAAGCACTGGCCTTCGTATGAAGACATTCAAATCGCTTATTCATAACAAACAATTAGGTAATGTCAACAATTCAGAAGCTGCAATATTTAGGAGCGTCTGTACAAGGAGAAGCGCTGCAATTAATTTGGAATCTTCCAATAACAGAAGCTAACTCTTCGGTGGCCTGGCAGTTATTGGTGGAGAGGTATTCAAACAAGAAGCTTATCGCCGCCTCATACCTTCAAGATATCCTACACATTCAACATATTCAACGGGAAGGCGCGGTGTAGAGCTTCGACCCTTCGTAAACACAGCTTCAAACAACTTAAACGCACTGCAAGCTTTCGAAACGGACAGACACTTAGCAAACAGAATTTTAGTACCGCATTTTGTTTCTCAATTGGGCAATAGTGCCAGAAGGGCCTGGGAATTGGAAAACACAGAATCAAGGTTTTCCATTCTATCTGACCTATTCTCATTCCTAGAGAAAGGCGTCAAGTTTTAGAAACTATCAAACCCAAGCACAGTAAAAGCAAGTAACTCAAG
The DNA here is from genome assembly GCF_964235325.1 of Thermobia domestica. Taxonomy (NCBI): domain Eukaryota; kingdom Metazoa; phylum Arthropoda; class Insecta; order Zygentoma; family Lepismatidae; genus Thermobia; species Thermobia domestica. The sequence continues at coordinate 212,277,466 of NC_137456.1, read as the reverse complement.
TAACTCAAGTTTAAATGAAGTCGAATAAACCTAATTACTTGAAAACGTGTGTCAGCAGTGTCGCATGAGAGTTCTTGTGGTTTATATTCATGTCCGTTGTACATTCAAGCTAGTGAAAAACAGAAGGATGAGTGCGTTTTCGAAAACCAACTTTGTGTAAACTGTCTGCAAAGAAAATCACGTATTGGGTGAATGCAAACCGAGCTCATGCAAGAAGTGTGGAAAGATGCACAACACATTATAACATTTCAACACAAGAACACTCAATTCGTCCCGTCCATCAGAAGGACGGCAGAGAAGGAGAACACCAGCAATGAAGAATCATCGTCATCTTCACAAGCATCATACTGCACGCTCAAAGGGTTGCATACTTCGCAGGTTCTTCTATCAACGGCAGTGGTTAAGGTTCAAGAAAGTGGGTCACCTGCAGATGCCACTTGGACAGTGTCTCATACAGCCATTTCGTGTCAGAAGACTTGGTACAGCGTCTCAGATTAAGAAAACAAAGATGTCACATCCCGATAGAAGGTGTAAACAAGTCAACATCAGAAGCACGATTCAGTGTGGGTATTTCCTTGCATTCCATGGCAACGTCGTTCACAACTATCAGATATCAGTTTTTCAGTGTTGCCGCGTATCACCGGAAACTTACCATGGCGTCCTGTTGACTGCAGAAACTGGATTATCCCTAAAAACATCGCATTGGCTGATCCTACCTGGAACGTACCTGGGAAGGTTGATCTGTTATTGGGTTGAGGGTTATTCTTTAATATCCTGAAACCAGAACGGAAGACGCACCAAGAAACATTTCTTGTGTTGCATAATACGCAGTTTGGATGGTTAATAGCATGGCAAATTAAACAACAGCACCCCACACATTCGCCATTGACGTCATGTTTCACTAGAACAGAAGACGATCTTCACCATCAGCTTCGACGTTTCTGGGAATTAGAGGAGTTTGCTACGAAACCAGCCATCAAAGGAAGTAGCTTGCGAAAAGCATTTTAAAGAAAATTCTACGCGGGAGGAAACAGGCCAATTCTCCGTGCGCCTATTTCTTCATGAAAACCGAATAGTGCTCGGAGATTCACTACAGCAAGCTACAACGAGATTCCATCAAGTAGAGCGTAAGCTGCAACGTCAATCGGATTTACGTGAATCGTAAGTAAGTTTCATGGAGAAATACGAACAGCTTGGCCATATGCAGGAGATCAATGAACAACAAAAAGGAGAGAGAGGAACAATGTACTACCTCCTTCATCATTCGGTGCTGAAGCTCACGAGCAGCACAACAAAATTGCGCGTAGTTTTTGATGCTTCGGTAAAATCTAGCAGTGAGACATCATTAAATGATATTCTTATGATTGGCTCAACAATAGAAGATCTGTTCTCCATTATATTAAGGTTTCGAACACACACGGTGTTTTTTACAGCGGACATCGATAAAATGTATAGGGCAATTCGAGTGCACCCTGACGATACGCCACTGCAGCGTATTCTCTAGCGAAAATCAAACGATAAACCAATTAAGATTTATGAACTAAAATCCATCAAGTATGGCACAGCTTCAGCGTCATTTGTAGTCACTAGATGTCTTTAGCAGTTGGCAGAAGATGAAGCGACATCATTTCCCCCCACACAGCAAGGAATATTTCCTCAATCAAAAGAAAATATTTTCCTTGGTTTCCAAAAGATTTTCCTTTTCTGTACATTTCCATGCTGGTTTCCCCAATGTATTCCGAATATTTCCCGAAAATATTTTCCCAAAAATGTTTGTAAAACATTTCAGAAATTACCTGGAGTACATTTTGAGAATGCTTGCCGGAAAGTAAATCCAGGAAAATATTCATAAAATATATTAGAAATATTGTTTTGGATCTAATTTAATATATTTTCACTGTGGAGAAGGGAAATATTTTTGAAATGATACTAAAAATGTTTTCTATATGTGATACGGAAAACAATGAAACGAAATATACTCCACATATTTAAAAAATGTTTTCTAATACGTTATTTGCAATATTTTCTATTTTTTACGAGAAAACGTATTAAATATATATTATAAAAAACATTTAGAATATTTTAAAAAAATCTTTCGTAATATAAGAAATATTTTTCAGAAATGTTTTAAAAAGGTTTACTTAATTTTTACAAAAGTATTTTGGTAATCTTCTTCTATAACTTAAATGAAACATTTTCGTATGATATTTTAGTATTATTTCCAGAATATTTTATCAAATTTTGAATATAAAACTTTAAAGCAGATAAAAGAAAACATTAAAAATGAATAGAAAAATGTTTCCCATTCTGTTTTGGAAAATATTTTGTGTCTTTAGTGAACAATATTTTCTGATATAGGTCTATTATAAACATTTTTACATTGTTTTCAGAATATACTCTTCCGTTACTGGAGAAAACATTCCTTGTTAGATCTGAGAAGTATCCCAAATATTTGCCGGAAATATTTTTTAAAATGTGTTTGGAGAACATTTAATGAAGTACAGGAAGCAGTGGCGTTAAATAAGCTTTCCGGGCTAAGCCCCACCGAAATTTGTTTTACTATATTAAAGTAAATGAAATATCCTGTACAATTTTCACATTTCCAGGAATAAAGTTAGCAAAAATTCCCTCACATTGTAATATGTTTTCAATGTTGAGAGCAGTGGTAAAATTGGATCTGAAAAGGCGAAGGACGGTAGGTAGCGGATGACGTCACGCCGTTGCCCTTGACTATCTTTGACCATTGTATTTTTTTTAGGAACTGGGGAGACGCCGTACATATTTTTTCCAGGTGGGGGCGGCGTCCCCCCGCACTTTTATACCTCTAGTTGAAAGAGAAAATGTTTTCGAAGTAACACTAAAAATGTTTTACATAGGGCCTACGTGATAAAGAAAACAGAATAGGCCTGTGAACAGAATAAAATGTTTTCCAACATGTCATATGCAATCTTTTCTATTCTTACAAGAAAACATATGAAATATAATTTTTAAAATACTTCGAATATTTTAAAAATAAATTCGTTCGTAATATGAGAAATATTTTTCAGAAATATTTTTAAAACACCTATTAATTTTGTATGGAAATGTTTTTGTTACCTTGTCCTGTAACTTAAATGAAATATTTTCATGCAATATTTTAGAATTATTTCCAGAATATTTTATCGAATGTTGAATAAATTCTCTCACAAGAGTATCGTAGTAGCATTATTACCAATCATTATACTAATTATAGCTGCATCAAATAAATATATTTGTTAAAAATTTGAAATTTATAATATCCTGGTGGCATCGCACAGGCATTTATTTGCGATCGCAAAATAGCATCGCTACATCAACCGTCATTTTTTTCTCAAAAGTACCAGCATTCCTTGCGCGATATGTTGAATTTGAATGTTGATCTGTCCCTGTGAAGTTGTGAACATATTTACACGATCAGTTTATCTTAGTGGACCGTATAAAGTGCACCAATACCGTCAAAATCATCAGTTTATAAACTGTCCAAAGGTAAAACCCGGGGCAAGAAAGCAACAAGAAGAAGAAGTTGTGACAACGCAGGAGCTTACAAGAAAAGTCGGTAAGTAGAACGATTACATAAAATAATTTTGCTTTATTGTCTGTAAAAGTTACGACAAATTTGTTTACAAATTAGTAAATTCATGTGGGAAGTTAGATTTCCATTTTTTATGTTTATACATAAAATACCGTGCAGGTTTCTTTTGGCTCACCATTCGAAATAATTGCTAAAATGAATTAGTTTAATAATTTTCTTTTTATTGTCTCCTAAGTGATTTTCGATAGGCGATTTGAAATACGTCACATGGCATGGATAAAATTCAAAGGGAGCGTCAGAAGTAATTGTTGAAAAATTACAGTTATTATTTTATGATTTGCGTATATATATACGGGGCCGGATATATCACGTAAAAACTACAGTACAAAAAATACAAATAAGCCTGTACTACGTGGCCACTAAAAGGCACCAAAAGGCAGGGCTCTAGAACACAAGGCTCTCTTCCCATTTATCTGTAATATAGACAAAAATCAACGTGCCCTGCGGGGCTCTAACCCGCTTTCACTTGCTAACGCTCGCTTGGCAATACTATGTGAATTAAATATTTTACTTTGGTATAGAGAAAAAATTTATTAACCTATATGGGGACCTGTGTTCTAGAACCTTCCCGCAACAATACTATCTGAATCAGCAGGGCAAAGGTGGAGGACAGCAGGAGCGAGTGGATGCTTTCCAGAGGGAAAGGATGTGGGCAAGACTTTACTTTAGGCAAGGAAGTGGCAATAAACGATTCATCTGAACCTGTTCCTGCAGTTAGTTACAGTTCTCAAGAAGGTAAAACAGAAAACAACGTGCCCTGCGGGGCTGTAACCCGCCTTCACTCGCTAACGCTCGCTCGGCGATTTGTACTTTATAATATTGCCGAAGTAAAGAGTTACAAGGCGTATATTACCATTTTAATGACAGGTTATAATAATTCTGCGTGTACTTATACTTCTGGCGTGCCACTCGAAATCTGTGTTTCTTTCAAAAGTAATGTTCCCGGGGCATGCTAATACTATTCTAGTTATTATTATAAACGTATTGTTTTGGATGCTCCGGGGGACACTGCCCTCCCAGAAACAGGTCTGGAAAAAACACTGCTCGAAATACTTAGTGAGATATAATTCTTTCGCCACTTTCTTTCTTGTTGTGTATTCAATGATTTTCGCCAAGCGAAGTATAAATTTTTCACTTGGCATAGATAGAATTCAAGGGGACCGTCAGAATTAATTGTCAAAAAGTTACAATTCTTTTACGATTTGCGTATATATACTGAGTCCTGATGTGTGGATAAGAAGTACAGTACAAAAATTAGAAATCAATCTGTGTTAGCGGGCTACTAAAAAGCAAGAATACCATCTAACCGAGTCATGGAGGGTGAAGGCGGGGGCCCAAGGGGGTGCTTCCGAAGGGAGCAGGCACGTACTCTTCTATTTTGATCACGGGATAATGGCGCGTATATTACCATTTTAATGACGTATTCACGATTTTTTTAGGGGACAGGCGCTTGCCTAACTTTGTTCCTGGAGATGAAAAAATTCTGCAAGATAATTTATTTACTTTAATACAATTTCAATCGGCTTAAACCCGGAAGCCCCCCTTAAATACACCACTGGGTTATAATAATTGTGGGGATCATTCGAGCAGACGTTTACACCGAGAACAAAATTTATAGGTAAAATGTGAAGTATTTTTCGTGAAGGAATAAAAGTGTGAATGTAAGTTATTTCTGTCATTGCACAGCTTATTGAAATGAATTTTGAATACAAATAGGGTAGGAGTAAGCGGCGGGAATTTCCGGTTCATACGTCAGTTGTGAACATCTGCGATGGTTGTAATGTGATTTTTTTTAAATAAAGAATTGTGTAATAAAGAGAGAAGCACTATAAAGTTTCTGCAGAGTCATGGTATGGTGAATCGCGTAAAATCAACTGCGCAAAGTGTGGAAAAGATGTATTCACGAAGAAAAATTCAGAACAGAGGCAATAGCCCTACATACACTATTTTCAGTTGTAAAGGTGAGAAAGAAAGGGGATGTAACACACGTGTATTAGCTGTGAAAGTTTTTTTTTAAGGATAGAAATTAAGTGTTTTTGAAGATAAGAATAATTACAAATATTGTAAATGACCATCCGTACTCTTTTATGCGTACCCCCCCCCCCTGTCGCTGATGTGCCTGCTTCCTACGCTGTCGCTCGGGCCCCCTGCTGTGCTTCTGCCCTGACTCGGTTAAATAGCGTTCTTACTTTTTACTGGCCACCTAGCACAAGTTGTTTCGCTTTTTCTTTTAGAGCTCCTCATTTAGTGCATAGGGGAGCACGGTTGCTTAGTGGTAGAGCGTTCACCTCCGGTGTTTGGAGTCCCTGGTTCGATGCCAGCTCGCGCGGTGTTGACTTTGTGGTGAACAAACGTGCTCGTGGGTTTTCTCGGGATTATCCCGTTTCCCCCCACTTTCTTCATTTCTCATTATCACCGTCTTCTTTAGCCTAAGCGGCGGGACGTTAAACTTAAGGATTTTTCATTTAGTGCATATTCTGCAAAAAGAAACCGGAAGATGCAAGGAATGCGTCAAAATTTGGTAAAACAGCCTGCTCGAGTATTGCCGAATTCTGCGTGCAGGTTTACTATTGGCGTGCCGCTCGAAATATTTGTTGAAAAATTATAATTCTTTCGCTAATTTTGTTATTGTCTCTTAAGTGATTTGCGGCAGGCGAATGTAAATATTTCACCTAGCATATATAAAATTCAAGGGGGCCATCAGACTAGATTTGCCGAAAAATTACAATTATTCTTGTATTGTATTGTATTCAGGGTTTGCCCAAGTGGGCCCACCCCGGAAAAAAACACCGGGTTTTTTCGGGTTGGACCCACCTGAGTTTTTGAGATTTTCGTTAGTATATTATTGGTGCAATTAACGTGATCACGTTGGAAGTGATTATTATCAGATTTTGGACTTTCCTTGGGCACATTAGGTGGTTTCACGTTAAGGTATACTACATCCAAAGTAAGGCCTTTATAAAGTTCTTAATGCACTGAATGCATTTAAAAAAGCCGTACCTTAGATTGAGATAATTATAGAACAAATTCATTTATGGAATGTGCTTATATCCGATTTGAAGTAAAATATGCAATTTTATATTTTAGAAAATACTTTCCGTGAATAGTGTGCTCGCTTACTTAGCGACGCCGAAGGACATTATCCCTCATACTCTGATGGGTTTAGTGCCATAGGTGCTGGTAGTACTAGTAAATATGTAGTGTATTGATAAAACTATTAGTATTATTTTTTATTATCTTTGATGGTAACACTGGTATTCTTCAGTAGAGTTTGGTTTTCCAACAACAGTTTAGTTATTTGTTGCTACTTTTCAAATAAGCTTTCTGTAGAATCAACAGCAGCAATAGCGTAAAATTTCGTGTCAAATTTAAGAATCTTAGTGCTCGGAGTTTCGAAGAGTGCGTAACGCTTACAATTTCAAGTGCTGAATTCAAACTTTGTACTAGTGGAAGTTTCGATGTACAGTAAAGAAAGCTTGCATTTTCGGAAAATAATAATAAACCTTCGTCGCGAAAGAAGTGCTCGGGAAATTCCCGCAATTTAACGCACAAAGCATCGAAACTGAATACCGGTACTTCAACTATAAAACTATTTGAAAAAAATGAAATGAAATCTTTCAGTTTTACGTCCCACGGTTATGCCTGTTAGGCTACATGAGACCGTGATTATGAGAAATGAATGAAATGGTGGAATGAACCAGGTGGGAGGAAAGGGAATAACCCGAGAAAACTCACGAGCACGGTGTTTATCCACCAAGAAGTCGACACGGCGCGAGCTGGAATCGAACCAGGGACCCCAAGCACCGGAGGTGAACGCTCTATCACTGAACCACCGCGTCCCTAATAAATCTGTTTATTTTACGCTGTAAGATATTTAGTTTCATTTAAGACAATTGAAACATTTACTTTATGAAATTGATTTATACAGGGTGTTTCATAACAATACCGACAACATTTTTTGAGATGATTCCTGACACCAAGATAAGACAAAAAGTATAGACCAACCTGGGTGCACAATTGCTTCCTTTCGGACTTGTAGGCTGCCGAAAATATGAAAAGATGAACTTTAAAGGTCTATAGCGCCAAAACTATGGGACCTACCGTAGTCGTGTCGAGACTTCACTTAAAAACTGAGATGTGCACTCTCCAAAACTACACGTTTCAGAATCCTGCGGTACTCACGCAACAATTTTTATAGAGTTAGCCTTGCTACTGGCATATAATTTGGAGTACTGGCCAACTACCGCTTGTTCATGTTTTCGGCAGTGAACTTCAACAATAGAACCATTTATTTTACGCTAGAAAATATTTAATTTTATTTAAGACATTTTGAAACTTTTATTTTATAAAACATGAGTTATAGATTGATTTGTTTAAATTAAATTAATATATTTGTTTTCAATTAATATATTTGGCGAATGTCAGTAAGGGTATTAGGCTGATTCGTTCTATATTTGTTCGTTCGTCTGCCTGTACCACACGTACAACAGGGTACCACTTTCCGTCTTTAAGTTTGAATTTTCAGGGTACAAGTACGAGAGAAGCTAAATTTCTCATGTTCAGATTTTGGCGGCATACCAACCTACAATTTCAAAATAGCGGGTATCCACGCCGCAATTTTCAGTTTTTCAAGTTGAAATTTTCAGAGTAGAAGCACAAGACACTCTAAATTAACTGTGTATATTTTGGCGGCGATCCAACGTAAAATTTCAAAATGACAGTCATTTTTCAAAACAGCAGTGAATATAAAATTGTTGCAAGTTGTGACAATCATAATCTTCAAATATAAATCACATTAACACTTTTACCCTAAAGGCATTGGAATATTTTTTAAAAAAACCTCAATTAAACTCGAAGAAAAAACAAACCCGAAAATACCCGAAAACCCCCATATGTGTTCAGGTGTGTTGGGCTTTTTCAAAAAAAGAAGGAAAGAAAAAGAGTGCTGACGGCGATGGAGGTGGTAAAAAAATATGAAATGAAATGAAAATGAAATCTTCCAGTTTAACGTCCCACGATTATGTCTATAAGCCTAAGGGAGATGGGTGGTAAAAGTTAGTAGACACGTGTTCGAGAGTTTTTGAAAATTCCGTATATTAGAGTGAAACAGGCTCAATTGTTGGTCCGACATTGAAGCGAGTACGTTTAGAACTAGTTGAAACGTTTAGAAAGAACGTAGTTCATCTCTGCTGCATGGGCTCCTTGGTTCGATCCCAGCTAACGTCAAGCGGGTTTTGTGGTAGACAAACCGTGTGCGTGTGTTTTCTCGGGGCTGTCCCGTTTCCTCCCACTTACTTTATTCCACTATTTCATTCATTTCTCATCATCAGCGTCTCACCCTGGATGCATAAACGTGGGACGTTAAACTAAATGTTTCATTTCATCTTAATTTTCATGTACAATACCTGCTTCTTGAGTTATACATAATATTTTCAATCTGTGAACAATGCTAAACTAGTGTATTAATATAGGTTGCTGACGTTATAGTACCTACAATTCTCCGCAGAATTTGATATTTATGAATTCTGATAGAACAACTTCGTGTAGGCTTTGTTTTGGAAGTAATTTGGAAATACGTGACTTGTTAAACAATGCATGCTAGAAAGTATCTCTCATCCATGTTCGCGAATAGTTTGTTTTCTGCATTACTACTCCCTGAATACAGCGTGGGTGTAAAGTCAGTTCTTATTTGTAACAATGGATATTTCTAAAACTAAACAACTTATCACAGTTTTATTTTCATCGAATACATTATTAGAGTGCACCATTTGGTTATTAAGTTACATTTCAACGTATGCACCCGCATTTTCCACAACTTCTAAAATGTTAACAGTATCACACGCCAGCTAAACTGATGCCAATTTCTAGGATAATCTAGATTAAAAATAGGTATTGACTTTATAACCACCGTGTATATTCTGAAACTGTTAAATTATTCCTCGTCTTCCTGTAGATTTCGTAATATTTTTTTTTTATAGATACGTTGCTTTCATCAATTGCTTTCATCAATTACGGCAGGGTTGGCTGGTTTTACAGCTGTTTTTTTTTAAAAAAAAAAACCAACAGGTTTAAGCCAAAAAAGAAAAAAAGAACGAAAAATGCTTTAAATCGTGAACTTCATGGTGTGGTCTCCACGTATCACACCATATGCATTATGTTTATCTACTTTTCATCTTTTAATCAAGGGGTCCCGTGTTCAATTCTCGGTCGAACCACAACCCATCTTTCAAGTGTAAACCAAGTAGCGATTCGGTGTCCCTTTAAGCGAAAGTCTTCTCCGTGATAACTTTGGTATTTCATAAGGATGTTAAGCCTAAACATACGAAACGAAACCAAATTGTATATTTCTACTTGCCTGAATGCCTGTTGTTTTATAAAGAAGCCAAGGTTGCTTAAATATATTGATAGAAATTGGCAAAATGTATCAACTGCCTACGTAGCTTCCAACATCAGCTTGGATTCGACTTTGTTTTAATTTTGTTGAATGTTATCTACATAATAAATTTGTCATTTAATATGATACGTTGACCTTAAAATTTTACATACAAATACATTTAAACTAATAATAGGATTTTCCCAATGGCTAAGGCGGGAGTTTCCTGATTTATATGTAATTCTGTATAATGTTTTTACTTCTGTAACTACTTATCTTTTTGTCCTTCTGAAATGACTTTTGACAATTATATTAACAACTAGGCCTATGTAAAGATCAGTATAACGTATTTTTATCAGGAGTCCTTCGTGAGTGAGTCGACAATCTCACTTGTGACCAATTAGTCCCGGTTTCGTGTCGAAATGGACAATTTCTCTTAGATGTAAGCCGAGAAGCGGTTTGGATTCCCTTTCAGCATAACCTTGTTGTTGTATAATAACACCAAGACGGAACAAATTAATTTCTGTCCATATCTAATATAAATACAAAGAGTAAATTATTTAAACAAACAAAAAAAACTGTTTTTTCTTCAATGAAAACCATGGTTTATGCCAACCCTGTACAACTGCTTGAAAATTAGTGTGTAACTTTTCTTTTATTGGAAAAATAAAACGTCAGTGCAAATATTAATTTTTGAGGATGCGCCAATTGCAACTGACTCGGTGAGACTGTCGTCTAAAATCAATGTAATTTGTTTAAGGGCATCAGTTGTATGCTCTAAATTTCCATTACTATTACTTGAGTACTTAATGTGTATTTCATTACAGGTCTAAGAAATGAAACCTGGGAGGCCACAGCTTAGAGGCCATCACAAGAAACATCATGAAAAAGACAAGTGCAATAGCTGAGCAATTTAGTTGACACGGTGCAAAAGGAAAAAGCTTTCCTCGTTAACCACTAACACAATAATAGGTAAGAAACTCTCCCTACTGTTCTTTAATCTCATTTTCAGAGTGGAAGAAAAATATAGAAGTTGTCATTTGAAGAGGGATACACTATGTTCAAAATATTGTTAAAAAAAAAAAAAAACATTATGGTGCCCTTTTTATTTTCTTCGCTTTAAATACTTACTATTGTGCCATGAATACTTCTCAGAACCATCTTCCTGTAAACTTTATTTCCCAAAAGCATATACTGCAACCGCTGTTATAACATTTAATAGGCTTTGGAAATCCTTATTTTAGCAAAATGTGCAATTTTCCTGTCCTCAAGTGACACGTTACATTTAAGTGCCCGTGGAAGAGAGAGCTGAATATGTATAAAATATATTTCATCCTTTTACTGAATTCTTCTGTCATGTTGGTGGTTTTCTTGAGCATTTCATGATTAATTCCTACATTATCAAAATTATTCATTTGTATAAGGCAAAGTAATATGTATGGCCTGCTCCGTGGCAAAGAAATCGAGCAAGGTAGCGGTCATCAAAGCCTTAGTAACCATCTCGGCATTCATCTTGTGCGACTGAGGGGAAAAGAATGATCGGGCCCAGATTTGAGATCGGAGCCTTCGAAATGAGACGCTAGTTCATCAACTCAAATGCTGCCACATGTTTTCAAATTATTATTATTTTTAATATTAGGTTTAATATTTATAAGATGCTATACTTTTTAAAAATAAAAGTGCGACAACTTCAACATGTTACAACGTCCGTAATTAAGCTACAGTCTGAGGTATGCCACTTTCAGCTTTAGCTCTTGTCTTCCTTGCCCTTTACACTTTCTTCAGGATGTTACTTTTGTAACACGTTATTGTCTTCACAACCTGCTGTAGGTCCTACACAAACATTTTAAATATTTTTTGTAAGTTTAAGATGTAATAATTGATCTCTAATCATTCCCTGCTGTTATTATGTTATTAAACACTACCTATTATTTTTATTTTCAGAAACTGCAACACGAGAGAAACGTAACTAACGATGAGATCGCGTGGATTATTGGGATTTGGCTTCAACATGCCATACAGAGACGAACAAGAAAATCAGTTAAGAATTCAGCTGCAGTTCCACAGAACTTGAAGAGACAATTCCCAGCGTCGAAATTAGAGTTAGTTGTGGTAATCAAAAGTGAGATTATACAGAAGCAAATGAGTATTTCTGGTTATTCGGCAATGTGATATTTCTTGAAAGTAGCAAGAAAGTGACATTTCGTGAAAAGATCTATTCCCCATGCGCCGTAGATTTGTGGAACATATTTTTAAGCAACACACATAAATATTGTTGTTGATTTTTATTGAATTAGCGTGTCAGTGACATAATTTCCTAGAACAAGTTTTTAGAAGTTAAAATGTGAATTTCTGATATTTGAGAAGATTGTTCTTAATGTATAGAAACAAATAATACGAGCAGCATGAAGATTCTGCTGAAGAGAATTTAAATAAATAAAGCCAGAATAGTGTATATTTATATTTTTATTAAACTACTAACCGATATAAACTGATACATATGTATATTTATTATAGTGGACAGTGTAAATTATAACTACATAATGTTAGCTTGCTCTCGTGTTTTTTTTTCCTCCTCCTCAAAATCTTATTTATGCACAGAATGTTTCTGGGTGTTCCACTGCTACTACTGGTATGTGGCCACGCTGTGTATGTATGTTGGGGTGTCTTATGTCATATTGCGAGGTTCAGACTGCAAATTAGCCTTCACAATCATCGCGTTCCAGTTTTCAAAGCGGCTATATTGAATTTATTATTTTTAAGATAGGAAAAGGATTGCCAACAATTGTTTCTTGAATTGGATGTCTAAACCTCAATCTTTTTTTTTTAATGGATCCAATACAGTTGCTTTCAAAACTGGCAGGCGACGATTGTGAACACACTAATATCCAGTTTGAATCTCGTAAGTCACATAAGACAGCCCAACATATATGCACGGCGTGGCCACATACCAGTAGCACCAGTGGAACACCCAGAAACCATTTGTATAAATAAGATTTTTAGTAAAAAAATAATGCTTAAAATTATGAGAACAAGCTAACATTATTGTAGTTACAATTTACACTCTTTATTATTATTATTATTATTATTATTATTATTATTATTATTAATTTTTATTTTTATTTATTTATATATTTATTTATTTTTTTTGTCTGAGTCTGTGGGCCGCAATGGTTTTTCGTCATGAAGACAGAGTGAGGCAAAGGCGTCTAAGCAGGTAAAATTGGACAGAAGAATATTATGTTTTCTTCCAGCTGCTATGTCACAGTCTGGCCGCCTTGTTTTCGACCCACTATTTGTTCCCAGCAAGAAGCCATTATATATACACAATGACGCAAAAGGCTGGAGCCCATAGGCCAACTCGGTTACTATTGCAGATATGAAAACAAGGTAAGATATGTAAGGACACTTTTAAATTCCAGCAACACTTTTGTTTTTGTAATAGTGTACCGCTCAATAAAGAAAATGCGTTACCATACATCATGTTGGGCTACACGAATGAAATAATGTGTAGTTTAAAATTAGCTACACCGAGAAGAATTGAAAGGAGACACAGTGAAGAATAAACATTCAAATGCAGATCTACGCCAGTGGCGTAGCAACCACGGTGTTGGGGGGGGAGGAAGAGCAGATACGAAGGACGCGAAATTGGGTCTTGCACTATATTTTTTATTGTGTCTTTCCGTTCCCTTTGGTCCAAATAATTTCAAACCACACTTTCTTTCATTCAGTGTTATCCAACAGTGGCAGCGTTGTACTTCTCGTTACTATTGGGCGGTATACTAATATAAATCCAAAACTTGCTGCATTTTAAAAATTTCCTTCTATATCTTACCTTGTTTCCGTATCTGCAATAGTAACCGGGTTGGCCTATGGGCTTCGGGTTCTATCATGTGCAGAAAATATTCTGTAAATATTTTGTCATGTACAGAAAATATTCCCTAAATATTTTGTCATGCACAGAAACTATTCTCTAAATATTTTCTGAGATGTACAAAAAATATTCACTAAATTTTTTTTTGGCATATGTAGGAAAATATTGTCTGTGTTACCAGTAAATAATTTTAAAATATTCCATGAGAAACATTTTAAAAACCATTCCGTTAACATTGTATAAAACGTTCCAAATACATTTTCAGTAATGTTTGGAAATCGTACAGGAAGCATTTTTTGGAAATCTTCTCTAACGGCGTATAAAATATTTCTACAACGTTTTTGAGTATATTCAGAGAATGTTTTCAGTATTATGTGGAAAATGTTTTCAACAACATATGGAATATATTTCCTTAAGGGAAGTAGGATACATTTTCTGAAGGAAAATGATGGCACGTTTTAGAAACGTTTCGAAAATATTTCATTGCTGTGTGGGCCAAGGCTCAGCAATATTAAGTCAAGATTGTTTCAAGGATTCCCTTGCAAGTGGGGCAAATTCGGTAGAAAATGCATTAATTCTACAAATAGAACTGATTACATTACTGCAGAATGGGAACTTTAAATTACGCAAATGGTGTTCTAACAGCGCAGCGTTGTTGGAAGCAATTCACTGACTTACAGAGATATAAACTTCCCTATTCAATTTCAAGGCGGCAAAGTAGTAAACACCTTGGGATTTTCTTAGCAGCTCGAAAAGGACAAGTTCTTCATTAGGGACAAAGTAGCTCCTTCCACGAGTGTAACGAGAGTAAAGGTAACAAAACGACAAGTTACATCTACAATAGCAACGATTTTTGATCCGATTGGTTTGATAAGTTAGTGTTTCTTGCAGCATATGTAGCTATATCCAATACAATGGGACGCCGAATTGTCTACAGAATTAACCGCAAAGTGGCAGCAGCTGCATCATCTACTACCATCAATCAACACAATACAAGTGAACCATTTCGTCTCGACTGACGGCAGCATTCAGCGAATTGAAATACATGGATTTGCGGATGCAAATGAGGCCGCTTATGGAGCATGTGTATATGTTCTTTCAACCTACCTAAGGACGTATCAAACACTCAATTGTTGTGCTTAAAGTCACGAGTGGCACTTCTCAAGATCACATTCGTCAGACTGGACTTGTGTGTCGTATTAATGCTGGCTCAGTTAATGCATAAGGTAGCATCTATATTGCATTGCAAGGTAGACAACATTTATTTATAGACAGACTCACAAAGCGTACTAGCTTGGCTTGTGTCTTCGGCCACATGGATAACATTTGTTGCTTGCAGGATTGCACAAATACAAGAAATAACGCATATTAGTGACTTGTAAAACTGCCGCTCGGAGGACAACCTTGCAGATTTGATATCGCGAGCTGTTAAACCCAATGAAATACAATGTAAGACGTTGTGGTTTCATGGGCCACTATGGTTATCACAACCTAAGAGATTGTAGTCGTCATCAATCAAATCAACGCCGGAAGATGTACCAGAGGCAAGGAAGATAACAATCGTGAGTGTGACAACCCAAAAAAATCACACAAGCATAATAAGTTCTCGAAATTATCAAAATTATTACGTGTAATGGTTTATTGCCGAAGATTTATTCAAAATGCCAAAGGGGGAAACAAAAAGTACAGACAATCTGACGTCACTTGAATTGCAGGCTGCTTTATACATGTACGGCCGCATGACAGAAGAAAAAGAATACAACTAGGAAGTATTGTATGCAATGCTAGATGATTCTATGAACCTGAGGTAATGAAAACAAAATACCCTGACATCTAATTGAGAGGGTGCTGCGTAGAAAGATAGGTAAGGTGCAGTTCGCGGCCTAGAAAGTGTTACAAAACGTTTAACTCCAATTACTAACAAATTCTTGCGCCGTGTGCTTATGCACTCAGAAACTCTTCTCGATCAAATGCATGCTCCTAGTATTCAATTCAACCCGATCCCTTTTCTCTCCTTGTCTAAAGTAGTCCGTGCGACTTAATATACTCTTTCCATTCAGACGGAAAAAGCAGGAACCATTATTACAAGCTTTAGAGCTCTAAAACCATCTCTTTCATTTCTTTGTTCTGAAATGATTTGTAGACCCTGAATAAAAAATATCACAAAGTGTTCCCATAGCTTCTGAAACGCCTTATTTGTATTCTTTTCCTGTTTCAAGGACTACATATTACATTAAGCTAGGAACGTGCTCCTTGTGAAAATTGTCAATCACGGCAGTAGGTTTCGTGCTTCCCAAAGCCAGTAATGCGGGCGCAGTGCTCTAAAAACTACTGACAAAAGTGAGTGTCATTCAATGATTAATTTCATTTTGTTTTCCAGTAATTGAAAGCAAATGTTTTAGTGTCATCATTTCGGCAGGATAGGAATGTGTAGTTCCCCTCTCCCTTGAGTGTGATAAACGCATATTGTTTGGTCAAATGTATAAAAAACTGATAAAAATGAAACTCTTATGTCGACAAAAATTCCCCCTAGAATAAAATCTAAAATAATGATGCTTTTAGCAAAAACTTATAGGGTTACGAAAACACATTCCGACGTAGAGCGCTTACATTTGGTTTCAAGAGTCGGAGGTTTGATCCCAAGTCATGTGAGTCCATAGTGAACGACACACACACACACACACACACACACACACATATATATATATATATATATATATATATATATATATATATATATATATATATATATATTTTCAAATATGGAGAGAAAGGGGGAAATGGCAGAATACATAACCTGTTCTGCGCATTCTATAAATCTTGTAGAAACATGTGCCGCTGAGTCTTGTCGTGACGCTATTTCGTTTTTTGGTTTATTGCAGAACCTACTTATATAACCTCTTCTCAGCCTGACAGAAGATGGGCAATTCTACTGAAACATTTGAAGGCAAGATCAACTGTTCTGAAAGGCTTATCAGCAACTCATTGGTCAGGAAGGGCAGATACGTGTAAAGCACTTTCCACAAGCTACAGGAAAATTTGTGTAGCTCTGGATCAAATTCCAAGTAACAATGATGGAAAACCACAAACTTGTAGTGATACTGATGATTACTGACGAAACCTACAACAGCTGGAGTAGGCATTGATGTGTACTATCTGGGTAAATATAACGGAGTGATTCGATGGAGGCAATAACAATCTAGAAGCAACAGATATTGATGTGAGTGAAGCAACAGAAGTTTGATGCATACGAAGAGGAAGCAAAGAATATAAATGGATGTCAGGCAAGGGCGCCGATTTCCCTGTAACTGTGTGTGGGGGTGCATTCATAAAAAATACATGTAACAATACATATAACAATAAAACACACATAAAATATATATATTCATAAAAATACATGAGGCCCACATCAGCTTTGGTGAGGCTGGGCTACCTTGGTCCCCCAGGATCGGCGTCCTTGATGTGAGGAATATCTGCATGACAAGGGACGGAAGAAAAATAGGGAAAACTGCTCCCGAAAAAGCAAAACAGGGAGAACATGTGTCTACACGAAGAGAACGATTTTGTATGGAGACATTTAACGCAACTATGGATTCCATAATCCCTGAATTGTGCATAAGGAAAAGCCATACAACATGATAAATGGAAAAAATAATTTCCTCGCAAAACTGGATAGTGTGGATTGAAACCATCCGAACAAAAGCAAATGCATTGGTTTTTCATTACAAAGATTACTTCAAAGCCAGTTTTTCGAATGAATGTATTAATTTCAATGATCACTTGAAAGCGTATGGTGTAGCCATCGAAACTACATCTGAAAAGTTGAAGTACATTCAGACAAACAAACTCGAAACCATCTTTCCCATTGTAAATATTTGCCTACGAATGTCTGTATCTTTGTCAACTTAGAGCTGTTCAGGGGAAAGATCTTTTTCTATGTTTAAACGCGTTAAGAACCATTTGCGGTCCAGAAGGCACAACCAAAAACTTTCAGCTCTTAGTAAAATGTGCATTGAAAGAGAACTGTTAAGAAAGATAGATTTTGAACGAGTTGTTAGTTTATTTGCAAACGCTAATGCCAGGTAGAGTGTTTTACTTTTTTAACAAGTATCGTGCTATTTCCAGTAACTGTTGATGTTTAAAGGTAAAAAGAGAGTGTTACCGTCCACATTATGACATGTAAAGTTCTAGCCTATAACCACTGTAAAATTCAAAGCGTCATAAATGTTTGTTTTATGTAATGTGATGAATGGAGTTTCGGTACACTGGTGTATATATTTTAAACATGAATTGTAGTATTTCCTGAGAAGTGCGTAGGTGTATGTTGGGGAGAGGGTGCCTTATGTCAGAGTGCCTAGGGGCGCCAGAAACCTTAATCCGCCCCTGGGCACATTTGTTTTATTTTCGTTCAGTGGTACGCACACCATTTGCAATATTATGACATTTACACTTGGTTTGCGACACTGACAACCGAGATGGTTGGAAGATGGTTACACTCAACGTCTTTTTGCTATGGTGTCGTATGATGTTTCTGCCAAGCTTAGTGTATAAACGTCTTATCGTATGGAACCTGTTTTACACCTTCTCATTTTTACAATTGGTTGGCAACACTGACAAACATTATACGACACCATAGCAAAGATAGAAGAGATAGAAATACATCCACAGTATATTTTCTCTAGTGACGAATAATGTTCATGGCACGTTACATGGATTTACATCCAGTGGTATAGAAACCATCTGCCACATTGTATTTACAATTCGTTGGCAACTCTGATCAAATGGGTACATCTGGGTGCAAAGTGATATTATCAAGCCCTTGTCCGAGTCACATCCTAGCAATGAACAAAAACAGGAGCATGATGGGCTCAGTCGCTTACGCGTGATGCATCATAACATTCATTGTTACTTCTGTCGAATATGCCATACAACATAGGGTCACAAACCCAACAAACTGGCTCTTTATAGGGTCTGGTTGCTGGTTTGCCCGAGATTTAAAAACGGTTTCGTGCTTCTCATGGTAAGATGATATATAAGTTTTACCCAGGTACTTGGTACAGGTATAGAATCAACCCTAGTAAGTCAATACAATGTACCCAGTTTACAGATAAACTTTAGACGCGATGTATTGCTGAATGAAAAACATGTTGGTCATAGAATAGAGACTCCATTAAGTAGTGAACTCAGTCTGAGAACCAATGGAAATCTGTTATTCTAAGGCTATCATAACCTGAGCTCTGATAGATCTAACATCGTGTAAGTTGACGACAGTGTTGCGAAGTGTCATAGCAACAAGAATCAAAGCGACCACTTGACAGAACGATGAAGGAATCGAACTACTTTATCACTGATTGAATCAAATTATAAGTTGAAATATTTACAAAGTAGATACAGTGAAACCTCTCAATAACGGACACCAATGGGACATGAATTTTTGTCCGTTACTGAGAGGTGTCCGTTACAGAGAGGTTACAGTAATTTAATTTCTCGCAACGGTAATTGTATGGAGTAATATACAGTAGATATATTATGTATGAGCGTAAATACGTAAACTTCAATACGAAAATACTCTATTTAAAACGTATTTGAATTACTGGAAGGGATGAAGCAGAAATTAATTTATGTTAAATAGTATTATTGCTGAGGGATGTGTCAATATATTCGTATATTGCAAAAGATAATGCATGTATGATCATTTTCTTCCTACATGGGAGGGAAAGATTTTTCATTTATTTCAAATTTTCAGGACCTTCTCAAAAGATGCGTTAGGAACCAACTAACCGGCTAAACTCATTAGCTAGTGTCCACTGAGAATCCTCAGTACGGTTGCGGAAAAAATCTCTCTCTCTCTGTGTGTGTGTGTGTTTGTGTACTGGCGGAATGGATGAAAAGGCAAGTTATTGGGGGTGCATATGTTTGTTGACTCAGCCCCAATCGCAAAGAATATAATATTAGAGAAAGTTGCTTTACTAAGAATGTAAGAGAGGAAACATTGTTCGTTGAAAATGTTATTGTAAAACAAACAACGTTTGTTTTGTTATCTATGAAATTGTCGGAAAGATGCAAGTTCCAGAGGAAAAGGACTAAATTTGATAGGGAAGGGAAGATCTTTCGTATAGAATTCTTGGCCATACGACTGACCCTGCGTGAGTGTTATAGCTTATTGAAGGTTTTCTAGAATTTCCCCCAGAAAGCAATTTATTGAGGGCAGAATAAAAGAATTTGAAGTTCAGCTTGAAGGTGTTCTGTTTGATGGTTCACCGGTCTAGATTCATGATAGATACACTTGTGGGGAAAATACTTTTGTCTCCTGTAATATATCGCAGAATCGAGAAAAATTCCTGTCCGTTATGAAGAGGTTATTGAAACGCTTGGGGGAAAAAAGGACTATCCGCGTCCGTATCTGAGAGTGTCCGTAAAAGGGAGGGTTTTGTTCCATAAGAGAACATATATTTTTGCCGGGACAAAAAAATCTGTCCGTATTATAGAGGTGTCCGTTATTGAGAGGTGTCCGTTAAGGGATGTTTCACTGTATTTAAAAAAAATAATCGTACTTCACTTTACTCCTCAACATTCCAGCACAACGTAGTTCCATTAGGCCTAACGTTATTGCAACAATAATGAATATTTTTTCTTTTTCCACATATTGACACAACTCCGTCCTTTTGCCAAGTTTGCTACGTAAATAGAAGTGGAATTACATTTAACAACAACCGGTCCACCTCTCTGTCGCCGCAGGGAGTAGGTTTTCGTGGAAGTGAAAGTGAGGAGAGTAGCGAGTCTCTACGGAATTTTTTAAGTTCAAGGACAATGAACCGTGATTTGGAATGTCAGGCTGAAACTAGTAGAATTTCGAATGGTCTTTGTAGGAAATTTGTTGACATCGGAAAAAAATGTACATAGTCTATATATTACAGAGACCGTTATAATGAGCTTTTCATAAGGACTGATTTAGAAATTGAGGAGTTGGAAAGTAACGAACATGATCCAGTTATGTTTGTCTTTTCGTAGAAGACATTTTTTCACCAATATGTGAAGGGGAGGATAGGATTAGACCCACAAAAATACGTTTGGAAACACTAGGTTGTTTCCATGGTAAGAGAACAGTGTTGTCGCATTTATACCTACTCATTACTGTGAAAGTTTTTGTGTTGTCAGGCTGTTTTGATTTTTTGTGCTATCATCCCAGTGTATTGGTATGAATATTGTGGTGTAATCGTTGTTATTTTCATTCATCAGTGGAATACAGTTTGTATTCGTATTATTCACATAGACCTAAATTATAAATTTCGTATGTGTATGTGTGTGTGTTTGTGTTTATGAACACAATGCATGAAGTGCGTAAGAAGTGCGGAAAGGGGGTGCCCTTGACAAGTCAGGTACGGGAATTTGTGATTAATCTTAGGGAATATTTCGAAAAAAGAACGTAACGACGGTCCTTTATTGCCATTGAATAAAGTGATTGAAAGAGTAGATTTAGCTTTATACATTAGCCCTACAACTGAGAAAAGAATCACAAAAGAAAAGCGCCCGAAAGACCTCGCTGAACCGACGGAAACTTTATTCATCCTAGGAAAAAAGCATAGGATTTCTACAGTAAACGGAATTAAATTGTCTACAATTGAAAACCCTTCTCTAACGTAAGTAGTTTTCAATTTTAGAGAATATATAACATTATGGGTCTTACGCAGAGTCATTTTGACACGTGTTTAATGTCATACTAAAGAGTTGAGTTGATTTTGAGTTTAACGTATCTTTCAGCAGCGAGGCTATATGAGACGTGGACCTACTGATTAACGTGGAATCCGAACCACATGAGCTTCCGCCGGGAACCGAACCGGGGTCTCCCGCGTCAAAGGTGTACGCTAACCGCTTAGGCACGAAGAAACTCGATGTCATACTAGAGAGTTCGACTAACATATGTTTCCATGCAGTAGTCAGGCATTTAGTATGACGCTAATCATACGTCAAAACGATTCTGCATAAGGCCCTATGTGTATAGAAATAACGGTTGTTTTCTTTACGATTTTGTAACGATTTTAACGCAATACTAATTTGTTTGTTTCTTTTGACTAATACTTTCGTCGGGCATAATGTTAAATAATATTTTTGTTGTAATATATAAGTGATACTTTTCCCACAAAATGTGCCCCTTGCTATATTGTATTGTTGCAGAAGATAAATGTGGCAACCGCGCCTGATCGCACGAGAGAGTTCTCAGAGCTCTTCTTAGCGTGGCCTTACTCTAGGCATCGACAACAATACAGAACGTGCTTCAGAAAAACACATGTTGAACAGTATCTCCTTAAATTACTGTCCATTGAGCCATTGAACTTGCACTGTAACATTGCTCGAGGAATACTCGTATCAGGAGGTAAAGGCACACATAAAGAAACGCAATCACTATGTGTAAACCTCTCACAAGCTGCATTTTCGATTATTCTTTACGATTCAAGACAGTCATATACGTGACCTTGACTTTAGAGTGACGATACCTGTTGCCTTTGAAGTGCAATAACAAGCATATTGATGTCTATTGATGTTTAAGATCACTGAATCAAAAATAGAACACATAGAGCAAGGAAGCTATTGAGAGTTATCTACTGCAATCTTTTCAACTCAATCAAAGAATATTTAATTACGAACTAAACAAGGACATTGAGTTTGATATTGACGATGGCGATAGCTTTATTCATTCCCATAATTCAAACTTTAATTCAGTTTGAAATGATAGAATGAGATACGGTTGTAATACTTGCTGAAGGAGCTAATGTTAAATTCATTGATAACTTTGTACATCTCCGTTTCAAAGGTGGAAATTAGGAAACAACACGATTATTGATCTTATTTAGTACTCAGGAATTATATCTACAATCGCGGCTACATTAAAATTCTCCAAACCTGAGACAGAATATTATAAACCTTGTGGTTTAATCATAACATCCAAATTTCCTCGGAGTGAATACAGTGCTATATCCATTGCGATTACTAATTGGATTATTTTGTGGCTAGAAGGAAACTATGCCTAAGGTTGAACTGCGAGTAAAATTGGGGAACAAAATACTTCTCTACCGATGGAAGTCTAAGAAGACTGATGGAACATTCGGTGATAGCAGGTAAGCTCATGTAGAAAAGGTTACTTTGAAGAGTCTGGCATTTAGAATGTCGATCGTGGAGTAAGACAAGAACCATCCCTTAAAACCCAAGGCAAATGTTTTCAAGACCACACCTGTTTATTAATTTTATACATATCAATGTATACGACATATACAGGTACTTACTTCGAATTTAAAATTCATTCAACGAACCTTCTGATCCTGATGTAAACATTGTAGAATGGTATTACTCCGCCAGTCATCGGATGATTGGCTATCGGTCACCGCTTCTTTCGAGAAGCACGTGCTTGTACCCTGTCGGCGTTTTGCATATTCCCCGCACGCAGCCATATTGTAAACTGTGATTCGCGAATAAGGTGGGCCAAACCAAGTTTCTACGCATGCGTATTCTCTTTTATTGCATTAATTCAATTTAGTTCTTAGATAGAGTGTTGTTTCTGTTATTTTACTGTAAGTAAATTGTATTTCTGGTAATGAGCCTTATAAGCAACGAAAACATTGAAAAACAGCTTACTTGACAATGGACTATTTTCTTCTGCCGCATGGATGCGGCAAGGCTCTTTAACCAATAAAATGAAACAATCACCACGTGTATTTGTTTACATGAGGTACTGAACGTTCCTTGAATGAACTATAATATCACTACGCAGTTTACAGTCTGATATGCTTGAGCATTGTTGCCAAACAGCACGAGAAAACAGTGATCAATTAAGAGATATCATTTAAGTCTCGCCATTGCAAGGTTAAAAATATTTACATCAAAAACGGACGGAACGAGATATTTACTAGAGGAAATCTCCATCTAGATTATAATAAGCATAGCTTTCTTTAGGCACATACACCATACCAACGTGTCACTCAAAAAATTTAAAGATGCTGCATTTTGCAATTCAAATATATATTACTTGATACTTGTCCTATTCGTGAAGATAAATTAAAACAAAAATTAAAGTCCAATCCTGTTGCTGTTGGAATGAACACTCCTTCTGTCGTTAGATCTGAAATTACTTTGCAGAGTCTGAATAAATATTCTGTCACTTCAGGAGGGTAGGAAGAGCGGATACCGCCCTCCTTCAGTGTGAAAACACATACATATAATCAAATGCTTAGTGAGAGTGAACCCTTTGGTATAGCGCTTTTATGATTTCAACTTTTGATCCCAAGACATCTTATATCATAGCTGATGACATTGGAGAACAAGAGATGCAAATATGATGAAAGAGAGATACAGTCACATGCGCAAATTTAGAATTTAAGACAAAATGATCGGGTAGCATCCATATTTTGTCGAAAAGTTTGATTTGGTTAGTAGACACGTAAAAGCTCATCCGAACCTGAGAGCATCCCACTACCAATTGTTGAATTCAAGTGGAGAACTCAGTTGAGAGCACCAGATGATTACGGAGGGGGAGAAACATCTTCAGATGTGGGAAACAAAGAATAAAAAAAAATTAGACTACCCTGAACAGGACTCGATCCGTGAAACTCACGATTACCAAGCAACGACTCTACTCACTCATCCACAGAGCCACACAGAACGATAGGCAGTCATACGTCAGACACAGAATGTTTGTTACTTACAAAACGTTTTTGTAAGGGGAAAAGCTAAGGAAATTCTCCGTCTCTAGTTTTCCTTTCCCTGGTACTAACTTAATTACTGTCGTCCCAGTCTGGGAAGAATATTTTCCACCTCTCCATAATGTTTCCTAATAATTTTAATACATTTATATAGAGCAGTACAAAACGTTTATCCATGGTTGTTCTGCACAATTATACTTACACAAAACAATTACATCCAATTCTATTAATTCCACTACCACGTAAACAGAATTACTGGATGTGAAATTCTATATCTCGCCAATAGTCTTGCAGAAAATATCCAAATTCAATTTTTCTATTTGGAACAGGGGAACCATACAGGGAAGTTGGGCCCATGATATTTATTTTGCGGAGGAGGGGACAGAAATTTACATTGAAATGGCAAAATCGCACGTTTAATTATAACGTAATTTTACCTTTAAGAACGCAAAATGCGAAGGATAACGAATGTATTCTCTTTGGCTTGAAAGAATAAAATTATGCCTGAAGGTGAAAGTGAACAGAGACTGATGATGTTTAGGAAGAATGTATGCTAGCAAGCAGTGGCGTAGCCAGGAAGTCTGGAACCTCCGTACATTTGCGTAAGTTGTTGAAATAAGGCCTAAGGGTAGAAACATAGATACCGAAGAGACCTCGTGATCGAAGTCGTGGTTTAAGTCGCGGTCACACCCTCATTACTGGCACAAACACATGGATTCAAATGGGTGTGCTCATGCTGAAGATGTACGCTACATCGCGACCTAGAGGTCGACCGCGAGGGTGAATCAGTGGTCGCAATGGAGAACAACCAAGTATTTTTTACATCATTTTTTTACATCAGCGGAGCGTCGTTGTTCATGTTCTCCTTAGTTCTCCCTGAAGCTCTGCACGGAATAAAGTCTTCATTTGTTTAAAATTTCGTCTGCAGAGAATTCTGTATGTGTATACTCGAGAGGTCTTATACTCTCACTAATTAATAGAACTAGTGAGGAATGTTCCAGCAATATTGGATATGAAACACAAACAACATCATAATAGACACGTTTTAAATAGAGAATGAAAGAAAATAGCAACTGAAATGTGAAGTCAGGTAAGTTATTCATATTTATTTGAGAATTATACTGTAGCTTATTATTATATAAGGCAGTGGCGTTTATAGGAAAGGGGCTTTTGGGCTGAAGTCCGTAAATTGTGGGATTTCAAAAGAAAAAAGCTAGTGTTAATTATATCTATGTTTAAAAACTCCACCTCTCTCCCCCAATTCCGAGATTAATAAAAATGGCTTCTTCTGAATTCGTTACTGATGTAAGGTAAAGAAATACCCGTAAAGATAGGCTCATGTCCATAGGGCTAAATGTCAGATAAAGGAATTGCAGTGACGAAACTTCATTTGCTACAGTTAATACCGCCTGCAAACCGAAACTTGAAGACATACCTGTTTTTTAATTTTATTTTATTGGGAAATGATTTCCCGCCTGAGTGCTGAATGAGGACATTTCTTCACAGAAAATTGAAAAAATGTAAAAGTCTTTGATTTATTGATAGAGATGGACAAGAGATGAGACTTAAATATTTTTGCGAAACAAGAGAGCTGATTTTAACATTTCATATGTCTCGTCTCGCGTCAATCCCTATCTATAAACTGCTTGGCCCTTTCAAGTTCAAACTTATTTTGCAGTGAGTTTTAAGGAATAATTTCAGACGTGTTACAGCAATGTTTCTCCTCAAACTCAGGACTTACAGCGGGGGTGCGACCTTCTCGTTTGTGCACCCCACATCCATCTAGACCTAGACATCGAGATAGCGACCACTACTTAAACCTCAACGTCGATCGCGAGGTCTCTTAGGTATGTCTTTACCCTAAGATTGCGGTTTTTATCAATTTCTCCAGGGGTGAACCCCGGACTCCCCACAAAGGAACATTTAGCCAACAACATCCCGAAATCAAATCCTTCTATGTATGAGACATGCAAATCAGTGTGGAAATCATTAGAGGAGGGGAGAAATCTCGCTACAATTTAGGCACTCTTTTTCAGGTGGGGAAAAGAGAATGATAAATGTAGGATACATTTCGCCCAAGCATCTGGAGGGATGGTCACCCTTGGCCCAGGAAGGGAGCCGCAATTTTTAAGTTGCCAAGAGCTCCACTAAACTTTGTAGAAATATTTATAAGAATTGAGGTAAGATTTTGTTGCACTCTTTGTCTTGAGAATAGTTCCGAGACAAACGATTTAAAAATCCACAAGTTCCCAGGGAGAACGTCTATAACAAATACCTCAAAGTTCCAAATTGGTGTTGATTAATATTATAATCAATAATAAGAATCTGTGAAGGAACAACACTTGAATAGGTTAGGCCTGCCTACGAAATTAGCATAAATAAAGGGGAAAAAGTGGGACGATGGGTTCCCACTACGTAGGTCGAAGTTGCCACCACTTATGATTTGCCAAACAATTTCGATTCTTTCTAGATACGTGTGAAAACAAATTAGATATGCTTACATATTATAGTATTGAACGTATTCACTGTAGTTATGCAATGTGCTTAAATAATAGCTGTTTTACATTACGTATTGCTGGTCGCTATGGCACAATGATAGAGCGATCACCTCTTCTAAGTGGGGTTTTTAGTTCGATCCCATGTCCCGCCAAGTGGTCTCTGTAGTAGACAAACACGGTATGGTGGGTTTCTTGGGGTTCTCCCGTTTCCTCTGACTCCTTTGCTTTCATCATTTCATTATTTTCATCATCACTGTCTCCCTTAGCCTACTCAGCATAATCGTGGGACGTAAACCTGCAAGATTTCATTTTCATTAAGTATTATGTGATTTAAGGTCTGTGTATTCGCAACTTAGGTTATGTCACGTTTCTCAAAAAAGCACTTTCAGTGACCGTTCTTCTTAATTCATGTCTCCATTGAATAACATGAGAGAGAAATGTGCATCACAGTAAAACCAAGTGAATTTTCACCACTCAATTGCAAAAAGGATAAAATAATAGAAACTCGAACGTGGGACTGGTACGTGGAAAGCAAGGAGTTTTCCAATACGCCATTACGACACTCCGCGACATATTTAATTTATAATCGTTACAATTTGTTAAAAATATTGTACAACTTTCCCACAAACATAATCACATTACTTGTTGCCTCCAAGTTGCAATTCACGTAGAAACGTATAATATTTTTTCTCACGAACATGTACCATGTCAGAAACAATTAGAAAAAATAACAGAAAGGCCCACATCCAGAATCGAACCCAGCATCTTTGGAATTTTAAGACAGCCACTCTAACGTAACGCCTACGAAACAACAACTTCGTAGGGTCCTTATTCAATTATTGCGACATAGTAATAAAGGAACAGAACTATCGTCAATCACATTGTACAAAACACGGAGAGAAAGCATCGTAAGTTCACAATATAGCAACGAAGCTTCTCGCAACATAACACAACATGTATGTAATGTAGTGGTTAAACCACGTGACTCCTGTTCGGCGCACTTGGCTTCGAATCCATAGTAGTGTAGCTTGAATTGTTTCCTTAACAAAAAGACATCATTCTTGAAAATAGCTGCAAGGGAACGTAATGTAGAAATCCGTCAGTCCCATGCAGAAAAATAACAATGCAGCATTCAGAAGTGTTCAATTCAACAACGATAGTGTGCAAGAAGAGTTCAATTACCAGGATTTCAAGCATCTTTCTAACGTATCTGAGCGGACTATTATTGGCCTTCTGTCCAGTGATCTGACCAATAAAGTGAAAATGACATAAAAGTACTTTCACGTCATTTATTGGCCAATGTTTTCTTTGTAGAAAAGTGATTGGACAGTTGGCTGTAAACAATATTACCCACATATTTCAAATAATTTTATCAGTCCGTCATTATAGTAAAGGGCCTAGCGGAATAAGCATGTGAAAACTGCATCCCATCATATCTGCACCAAATTTACAGTATCGATTAACATTTATAAGGAACTCAGTTTCCAAAATTTTCAGCCCCCAAGCGCTTTTGGAGGGGTGTTAGGAGGGGGAAGGAAAATTAAAATTATTTTTTCTCCTGAACGGCTCAATCGATTATGATGAAAAAAATATGTTAGGTGTTCTCAACAAGAGAAAAGTCGGAAATGTTTTTTTTGAAATTTTTTGGGGATGAAATTTGAAGTTATTTTTTTTGAAATTTTCAAAAAAAAATAGTGGAAGACTAAGTAGAACACCCACAATTTTTTGCCAGTTTTGTCATGGGAGGGTCCCTAACAACATATATTGTATTTATTTTGTTTCCAAGTGTATGATCTGTCAGGAAAGTAAATGTACACCTATTTTTCGAGTCTGGCATTCCTGCGCTCCATCCGTGGAGAGTATGAGAATTAAATCAATCAAATGTTTACTGAGGGACAAAAAGAAAAGCTTAATCTGAATAAGACATTGCAGTGGGGCACATGCTGTGAATACGAATAGTGCATTGTGTAAATAAAGGACGACACCGAAAGAGAAAGCCAGAAACAGCTGTTAAACTTACAAAAAAAGAGTAAAAATTGTCGAAGTGGGAACATAAAACACAAATACAACAAATACGCCGACAACTAAACGATCACCATGCCATGATCTTGGTGTAGTGGTTAAGGTGCTGGCTTACAAATGCAAGGGACGCAAGTTCGAATCTTAAGCGAGGACATTTTAAAAATTTTTGTTAATAATACATACAACTCATGAGAGATGGTAAAAGAGGTCGTATTTAGTTTTTCGTAGCAATTATTATTGGTAATGTTTAGTACTGATAATACTTTTTGTCTTTGCGTATTGCTTTTATTCTTTTCTTCATTTCGAAAGAGAAGAATATCCGAACAAATGCCACCAAAATTCCTCATATTTTGAATGTAAACGCCATTTGCAATTAGTAAAGAATAAAAATTGAACGTTCCGATGTAGCTGCAAAAAGTAAAAAGAAAAACATGGAAGTCGACCATACTCATGGTTATTAAAAATACAATTTCTACATGCCTTACACCTCCCGACCACGTTTCTACGTTAGCAAGTAAGAGGCTTGTGTTTAGGTTAGGCTCGTCAATACGTTTTGCAAAGGGGCCCGGTTTAGCTCTGACGCACCACAGGTGCGAGAAGGGAGAAAAACACTTTTTCTCTCTCCCTCTGTGTGTCTATTTATCTATCTATTTGTATATATATAACGCTATTTGTGAATGCCATAACCACCCTAATTTTCAGCGGATTGAGACGAAACTTGGCACAAACATTAATTGTTGAAATATCTTGATGAGTTCGTTAACCAGAATAATCAGATGAAAATGTTCAAAATGGCGGCTCTTCAAACTCTTAAAAAGTTCCAAGGGAACCAAATTTCGTCCATAAATAGGTATTCAGAAAGTTTGAATAAATTTTCCTCTTTTACTGAAATATTTGTGTGCAGAAACTTATTGAAATATTGGACCCGATTAATCGCCTAAAGAAGGTTCACGCCCTTTCGCTACGGCCAGGCTTTTTTTTTTTTTTTTTTTTTTTGCAGGAGGGGGTTATTTTTCTATCGGAACAAGATGATTGTTACTGATGATATGAAATTACACATTGAAAGTGAAGTAACTTGTGAAACGTGTTATTTGAAAGAATAATATAATAAATGTGCTTTCCTCTAACACAGAGAACTGTAATTCATGTATTTCGAGTTCGGGAGCCTGAATGGCGCGGAGTGTTATTTGATTTGCTTTTTAGTAACACATTGCATTGCAAATAAAGGTAGGCAACATTAGTGGTAAGTAAAACAACAACAACAACAACAACAACAATAATAATAATAATAATAATAATAATAATAATAATAATAATAATAATAATAATAATAATAATAGGTGTTGTTTGTGGCAAGGTAATATCTTAATTAATTCTTCTTCAAACGTAATGATTGTAACGTCTTATCTCGCTTACAAACAAAATATTAGCACTTTATATCGAGAGAACGAGAAACTGTAGAGCGATGGGAGCAACGTTGGACAGTATGCACTCATAGTACTCAGAAAAGTAAGCGATTTCAATGCAAAAGGAACGAAGAGTCATTGTCATGGGTAATCATGGGGCCACGCAGAGCCCTCTTTAGGCAAAGTGTCAATAACTTATATCGAGAGGTGATACTGGGATGGGACAAACTTTGGACACCGTGGACCCATAAAGCGCATCGAAAAAAATAGGGGGGGGGGCGCCAGCCAACCTTACTTATTTCCACATAATAATATAAAATTATATTGTCGAAACACACGCACGAGTTAGCTACTAATATTTCATATTATTATTATTATTGTTATCGACAGCGTCTTTTCATTACGTGTGCGTGTTTGACATGAAGCCAAAGAGAAGATCCATCATTCGTAGAAAGAATAATAGTCAGTTACTTTAACTGTGAACGACAGCGAAAAATACGAAGAGGGGACTACCTGTAGCGTAAAGAAGAAATATTTTCTCTCAAATGGATAAAAAACCAAGCCGAGATTGATTCGAACTCGCATGGACGGCGCGAAAAGCCAGTGCTTTGTCCACTTTTTTTTTTTTAACTGACTCACCGAACGTGTTTCAGTAACTTACTTATTGCTAATTTTACTTGCTTCACTCGTTTAACTTGCTTTTTCTAATAACTTATAACGACAGGGACACGAACACGGAAACATCGAGAACAGTTAAAAATGTAAGATGCTCTCCCGCCGGGAATCGAACCCGGGACTCCATACACCAAAGGCGCACGTGCTAGCGACTTTTTTTTTTTTAATCTTTATTAACAGTTCTATCACATGTACATTAGACAGTTATAAAAGCAATACAAGAGCTAGTTGATTAAAAAAAAAAACTGGTTATAAATCTGAAAAGTTTACAGAATTGTTATGGAGCTAAGACAACAAAATAATTTGCGAAGTGTTGTTTATACTGCACATTCATTTGCTGCAAATGGTACCTTAAATAAGACAAATACACATCGACATGATATGGTCGATGTGTGGTAAGCACATAAAGAAGCGTATATGCAGCGAGCCAGACTACGCTGTTATTTTTTGCTTTAGGAAAATAGTTAAAATCTGGATATATCAGAACATCAGTAGCAGTAATATGAGATGGTGAAGAATGACAAATCTTACTTATGAGTGTACTAAATTTGGTCCATATATGTTGAATCTCTGTACAGTATTGGAAGCGATGCTCAAGAGTATCTATATTATGACAGTAGTCGCACAGATTACAAGACACTATACCGAGCTGATATAGTCTGTCTCGCGTTTCGTATTTATTATTAACGATAAAATACCAAAGAGATCGTTGCTGGGTAGTTAAAAAGGGAGCATTAATATTTTGCCAAATATAATTCCAATGAAGTTGTGGTTCTTTCAATTGAATGTGGGGCGTGACGATATGTTGCGTTCTGAGATAATGTCGGTAGAGTGCTTTGACAGGCATTAACTCAATTTGTGCTCGTTCAATTAATGCATAAGCGATATCTAAGACGGGTTCACACAAGTGTGGGAATTTAATTCCCCAAGGAAAAATATGAATCGGAGCTTCAAGGTCGATGCAACCTAAACATGCGGAGAGAACAGATGACGACACACTGACCCTATCGTTCGTAAACAATTCAATGCTTCTTTTCAGCAGTAGTGATTTTGCCTGGAGGGCTATGTTTACATAAGCTACGCCACCCTGAGCTGGTAAAAGCTCAAGCTGATCACGTGCAATTCTCAACAGCTTGTGTTTCCACAGAAAGAACAAAGCGTGACTGTTGAGGAAGTTGTATGTTTTTGTGGGAAGAGGGAAAATCTGACAGAAATACCACAAAAGACTCAATGCTTTTTGTTTGAGAAATGAATTCCTACTGATCATGTTCATATTGCGAGGCTTATGCTGTATTAAAAGACCACGTATTTTGTTTGCAATTATGTCAGAATTGTAGTGAATTGTTTGTTTGGTGTTATTGAACCATTCAATACCTAGGATTTTAACTGAGTCAGCAATCGTATAGTGCGAACTGTATGTAGTCCGGTATTCGGGGTGTATACATAGTAGTTTTGTTTTGTCTTTATTTAAAATCGCTCCAGAAATTTGTTGATACCTGTGTAAAAGGCTCTGAATATCTTCTAAGGTAGAAATACTGTTAACATAGAAATGAACGTCATCAAGATAACTTGCGACAGAAATGGAAGCTTGATAAACTTGTATGCCAGTGAGTCTGGTTTGTGCCGCGTATATGAGAGGTGCAACCGAGAAACTGAATAAAAGGCTCGACATGCTATCACCTTGAAGAATACCATTACAGAAAGGAATGACACAACTGAGACTACCATTGAGTTTTAATTTAGTTGTCCTGTTATGATATACTCCTTGGAGCATGGACAAAAAGGCGCCATTGAAACCAAATTTTTGTAGAACTTTAAAAAGATACTCGTGTGATACCCTATCAAAAGCTTTCGAGAAATCGGTAGATAAAATAGCAACGGGCGTAGGAGAGGCAGTCTCATGATAGGCTATAAAATCTCTTATGTTAGCTAAGGCTTCATGAATTAAAGCTTGTTGCCCATGTCCATATTGACAGGAACTTAATAACTCTCCCACATATTGTTTCATACGAAGCGCGAGACATCGTGTTAAAATTTTTAAGTCTGCACTTAAAAGGCTGATAGGACGATAATTGTCTATGAAGTTAGAGTTAGGCAGTTTAGGGATTAATACAGTAATACCCGTGGATAGAGATTCCCCTAAGGTACAGGTATCTCGATATTCATTGAAGAGATCCGTAAGAAACGGGGCAAGAATATCAATGAAAGTAATATAAAATTCTAATGGTAAAGAGTCAATACCAGTAGATTTACCACGTTTCCCTAATTGAATTGATCTCTTGACTTCATCAAGTGTGAAGGGACTGTTGAGATACTCTTGAGCATTTACATCTAAGTTTAGAGGAATAAAGTCCAAAAGAGATTCATCTTCATTATGTACATTAGGTTTTGTATACAATTGTTTATAATACTGAACAAATTGGGGAAGGACCTGCGAACCTTCATAAAGTTGGCCATCCTTGCCCTTAATAGAAGAAATTAGCTTTTGTTTGCCTCTGAGTCGTTCTTTGTGAATTTGCACGATGTTAGCTTGTTCCGTGTCATCGGCCTGGACAAGTTTGCTTCTAACAAAAAAACCGCGCATGCGTTGTTTATGCAACGACAATAAATGGGCTTTGATTTCTTGAATTTGAGGCCTGACCGGACGGCCTCGTAATTGTTCTTGCATGTATTCTTTGAGAAGACTAGAGTAATAGTTGTATTGAGTATTGTATGCCTGGGTCCGTTGAATACAATATTGTTTACTTATGGATCGAAATCTAGGTTTAATTCTCTTGTCCCAAAAATACATAAGTTTGCCCTGATAGCGTGATATTAACGGAAACAAGATCCGCCATTCCTCTCGAATTAAATGCTGATACTCAGGGTCCATAAGGATAGAGGTGTTAAAATACCAAAGGGGACTACTTCTCAAAAATTTGGATACTGGTAGGGTTATTCTCATAATTAGAGCATAGTGATCACTGAAACAAACAGGTTCGAGCTTAATATTGCGCACTTGTGCAACAAGTGAGCGGCTTATGTAAAAACGGTCCAAGCGACTAGATGATTGTGAAGTATGAAATGAGTGACCCGGGTCAGCGGGTCGAAAATGACGCCACACATCCACTAAATCATACGTATTTACTATGCGCTGGAGTTCGGGAGAAAAGTTAAAGTTCGGAGTCTGGTCAATGGGTTGTAAAACGGAATTAAAATCTCCACCTAATATACAAGGGTAAGTACCATTAAATAGAGCCTGAGCAAGGTCAGTATTGAAGAAATCTTGGCGCTCTCTCTTGTTATGAGAACCAGAGGGGACATAAATATTGCATAATTTGATGCTTTCAAGCATACCAAGGGAGATTCGTTCATTTGGGTAATCATTAATTGTCTTAAAAGCTAGATCACTACGATAGATAATTGCTGTACCTAGCCCATTCTCTGTAAAACGAGAATAGCATGTATGATTGGAAAGAGAACCATATTCTGGAAGGGCCACTTCTTGAGCGAACAACACATCAATATCTGCTTTGTAAATAAAATCTCTTAACGCTTCTTGTTTAACAGGAGAAGTAAATCCATTTAGGTTAATGGTGGCAAAACTAAAACTATACATAAACAAAAATAAAGTGAAACGAAGTGGTAAACACTGCATAAAGGGCTGAAAATGATACCACAATAATACAAAGAAAATAATTATAAATCTTCCCCAACAGGGGTACCAGCTTTCAACTTTTTCAAGGTGGCCCGTGTTCGTGCACCTGAAACAGGTGTAACATCTGAAGAACGACCTCCTTTAGAAGTTTTTGAAACTCCAGTAACAGTTGCCTTTAATTTGGAAAGTTTACGTTTTTCATATACAGGGGCACTAAGATCGGATTCACTGGCGGAATCACTTGTGAGTGATTGCACATTCCGGTCACGGGTGGTATTCGATTCGGCTACCAATGGCACAACAGACTGATTATCGTGGTCCAAGGGAGCACTAGAATCCATTTGTAAGTCCTTTACTGACTGTTGGTCACCTACCTGAGCTAGTTGTCCTTCCTTGAGAATTTCTTGGGCCTTACATTCAGGAGTAGACTGAGGTACTGCAGTAGATTCCAGAGGGGCAATAACTTCCGGGTCAGTAGTACGATCTTCTTCCATTTGTAGGTCGGGGCGAATGACGGGATCGTGGGATGTTTCAGGTGCTGGAACGTCAGGACTTGAAGAAATACCAGGGTGAGCAGAAGTGAGCAGAGGAAATTCCGTATAGTTATCAGTATGCAGAGACACCTTTTCATGTGGGAGATTATAAGGGGTACGAAGCGGTGGCAGTGGAGAGCTGCGAACTGGAGGGTGAACTTTGAAGGGCGGACCTTTTTTTCGGGGGCACTCTTGAACAAAATGGTCCTGTGAATTGCACAACGCGCAAGTTTGTATTTGACCGGAATAACTACAGAAGAGGCGCAAACCACACACAGTAATAAATGAAGGAATATTTTGTTTAACCCTCATTTTAATTAATTTACGTCCAGTACGGGTGACATAGACATGATCCGCAGAATACTGTTCGTCTAGGATTGACTGTATTTCACCATACTGAGAAAACACTCGTGTTAACTGTTGATTACTAAGTTCCATGGGGCACAAAGACACCTTAACGACGGTAATACTGTTGTCAGCGAGATCAATAGGAAGTAAATATTCCTTGTCACTATCGGTAAATTTGACTTCACCATGAGTAGAAGATAGAATTCGTTCACACAGAACCTTGTTGACTAACTTAATATACAGTTGTTTCTTGATATAGTCCAGTTCAATGCTGTGGATTTGATCTATGGTTAATTTAAACGTGTTTCGGATCCATTCATGGACAAAAATTGTAGAAGGCTTTTGACTTACTTGACCAAAATTTATGCGTAAGGTATTTTCACGTAAACAACTCATGTCGAAATTTCGTCGTAGAACGACCACAAAATCACTCGAAGAAATAAAGATATAAAGAGCTAGAAGACACTAATAAATTCAATATCCCACTAAGATAATCGCACAGTACACAAACTTAAATCGACTCGTCGTGTGTTACAACACTAACAGTGAGCGAGAGACGATGTGAATAGCACGAAGTCTCACGAACGTATATGACAGCGAAAAATACGAAGAGGGGACTACCTGTAGCGTAAAGAAGAAATATTTTCTCTCAAATGGATAAAAAACCAAGCCGAGATTGATTCGAACTCGCATGGACGGCGCGAAAAGCCAGTGCTTTGTCCACTTTTTTTTTTTTTTTAACTGACTCACCGAACGTGTTTCAGTAACTTACTTATTGCTAATTTTACTTGCTTCACTCGTTTAACTTGCTTTTTCTAATAACTTATAACGACAGGGACACGAACACGGAAACATCGAGAACAGTTAAAAATGTAAGATGCTCTCCCGCCGGGAATCGAACCCGGGACTCCATACACCAAAGGCGCACGTGCTAGCGACTAGACCAGCGGGAAGGGCACCGTTCTCTCCCTGTGTCGTTAGGGATTACGACCACTGTATTGCCAGCTATTACTTCTGTGGGTTGTATACTATGATCACATGTTTCTTCTTTGCTGGAAGAGTAAAACCTACATTATATGTAAGACATGAGGTATTTAGACCTACATGCTCTTCATATAATGTAATAAAAGGGTCATGCTGGGAATAAGAAAAAGAACATTCCTTGGACAAAACGGAAACTATTGGCATCAGAAATATTTATCTACGAGGCATGCGCAGTAGTATATTTCAGAATAGTTTCTGTTTTGTTCAGTAAACGAAGAAAGGGGTATTAAAAAGCAAATATGTCGCGTCAACGAGATCGACCAGATTTGACAGGGGCGAAAGCAGATGTATAGTAATACAACAACTTCGCTCAGTTGATACGAGCCGAGCCGGTTGATATCACTACCCGAGTTGGTCTTCTGCTTGGGCTCAAGAATTCGACCGTGCAGGTCTCAGCCTTAATTTTAAGAACTACAGTATAATTTTAAGTACTACAAGAAAAATACCTTTGACTCGACTCGGATTGAACTCGAGTCGAGTCGAATTTTGGCTCGACTCCTGCTCATCCCTATTCGTATTTGTATTTTGTTTCCACTTCAACAATTTATACTCTTTTTTTCTTCGTTTACCTATTGTTTCTGGATTTCTCTGTCGGTGTCGTTTTTTATTAACACTATGCACTATTCTTATTCCCAGCTTGTGACCCGCTTCAATGTCTTATTCAGTTTAGGCTTTTCTCCTTACATTGACTTCACATGTGATTGATTTAATTCTCACTTTCCGCGCACGACCGATGAAAATGTTTTATTATTATTATTATTATTATTATTATTATTATTATTATTATTATTATTATTATTATTATTATTATTATTATTATTATTATTATTATTATTATACTATTGAACTTGCACGGCGAAATTACTGTATAATACGATATCATTTCAGTAATTTTATTCCATTATATGTTATTTAATTTATTAATGGGCACTAAATTGTCTCCAGATCAACGAATAAATTAACTACGGCATGCACTTTGGTGGAAATATCATTACATGAACATGTTTGGAACGAACCAATAATCTTATTGCAACGATATTTCCACCAAAGTGCATGCCGTTTTAATTTATTCGTTGATCTGGAGACAATTTAGTGCCCATTAATAAACTAAATAACATACAATGGAGTAAAATTACAGAAATGATATCGTATTATACAGTAATTTCGCCGTGCAAGTTCAATAGTATAATAATAATAATAATAATAATAATAATAATAATAATAATAATAATAATAATAATAATAATAATAATAATAATAATAATAATAATAATAATACATTTTCATCGGTCGTGCGCGGAAAGTGAGAATTAAATCAATCACATGTGAAGTCAATGGAAGAAGAAAAGCCTAAACTGAATAAGACATTGAAGCGGGTCACAAGCTGGGAATAAGAATAGTGCACGGTGTAAATAAAGGACGACACCGAAAGAGAAATCCACAAACATCAGGTAAAAGGAGAAAAAAGAGTAGACATTGTTTAAGTGGAAACATAAAATACAAACACGAATAGGGATGAGCACAAGTCGAGCCAAAATTCAATTCAACTCCAGTACAATTTGAGTCGAGTCAAAGGTAATTTTCTTGAATTGAGTTCCGAGCCAAGTCGCTGTTTTCGAGGTCTAGTTTCGAGTTGAGTTGAGTTTGATAATGGCTCTCTCGCTCGTTCAGCTCGTTTTAACTCGTTTTGAAATATTGGCCTGATCAGACTGGAAAGCAAAAGCCATGAGAAATGTAAGCAGTAATGTGGAATACTTTTAGTGTTGCTCATGACAGAGGTGCGTCTCATCTCGTAATTTTAGTGCATCTCATGGGGCAATTTTAGTGTATCTCGTCTCGTCTAGATAACGAGAAGACAAGAGTTTATTATTATTATTATTATTATTATTATTATTATTATTATTATTATTATTATTATTATTATTATTACGAGACAGCCTCAAATGTCGTAATCACCAATATAAGTATATACTGTAGTTCTTAAAATCAAGGCTGAGATCTGCACGGTCGAATTCTTGAGCCCAAGCAGAAGACCAACTCGGGTAGTGATATCAACCGGCTCGGCTCGTATCAACTGAGCGAACAGCTCGAGTCGGCTCGGTTGGGATGAGCCGATGACCCGAGCCGGCTTAGTTGGAACAAGCCATCGACTCAGCTCAATTGAGCCGATGGCTCGAGCTTTCTCGGTTGGGATGGGTCACCTACTCGGCTCATGTGAACCGGTTCGAGCCAGCTAAGTTGAAACTAGTTCATCAGCACGTTTCGACTCAGCTCAACTAAGCCGATGGCTCAAATCGGCTCGGTGTGGTGAGCTGTTGGCTCGGCTCACTTCTCGATTCGGTTCGATATTGAATGAGCTGTAAGCCGAGCAGCTCGAGCCGTTGAAAAGCCCAAACCCGGTCCCAGCTGTTTTGAATATGTTTGGATGAAGCCTATAACTTTTAACAATTTTTTGCTCGAGCCCGAATACTTGCCCCTTCGGAACTCAAACCCAGAACGTGACCGATGTCCTTGCCTCCTGAAGACTTCCAGACGACCGAGATCGACAGTCAATTAGCTTTTACTATTCAGATACAAACCGTATATCTTTTAAAGATTATACATGGAGTTGATATAATAATAATAATAATAATAATAATAATAATAATAATAATAATAATAATAATAATAATAATAATAATAATAATAATAATAACAATAATAATAATAATAATAATAATAATAATAATAATAATAATAATAATAATAATAAAAATAATAATAATAATAATAGTTTTAAACTTGCCCTGAAATTTGGCAAAACTTACTTAAAAGTAGAGATTTCGGGGAAAGGGTTCCGTACCTTCAAGACACACCTCTGCAACTACCAACATTTTAAACTAGAACCTTTTATTGAAGTTTCATGTAGAAAGTATGTTTTGAGGAAAATAACTGTAATAAATATAACTGAATATCACGCGACAGTAAGGCATATAATAAACTAATTTTTAGAATATGCAGAGGTAAATATAAAAGCTTTGCTACAAAAATACCTACACAGAGCATAATTCAATGAGCTCTGAAATACAATGTAACGAAATAGCCTACGAGATTCAGTCTACAGAGCAATTGTTACTTAAAGAATGGACATACACTATTTCGAGAATCGAGACAAGACGGGAAATGTTTACGATACTTTTCGTCTCGTCTCGATTCTCATCTCCAAAGAGAGACGAAAATTTTGATTTAGCCCTGACCCGTCTCGAATGTAAAATATTAATTCTCATGTTATTTTATTTGTTTTAGAAACGAGATGAGAAACTCCTCTTCTCGTGAGCAACATTAAACCAAACCGAAATATTCTTTCCAAATGTCACGTTTCTCCTTGTAATGGTATGACCTGAGCGATAATTTAGCTTCTAGCTTTTAATCTTCTACGAGATAATAATTATTATTATTATTACTATTATTATTCCTGAAGATTTGATAGTTCAAGTATTGAAACATCCGAGTATTCAAATATCTGAATATAATAAAACGTATGTTATCGCTGATCAATCGCCATCAAAAATTCTAAAGTAAGAAAAAAAAATTGCAACGTGCATTCGCAGAAGCACCTTGACCACTGAACCGCGATCGCTACGCGGTAAACGATCCGTCTTTAGTCTGGTTACGTTAGGTTTCTTTGTCTCCGCTTTGCAAACTTGTATGTTATATTTTTCGATTCAAAATGTCTTTCGTATTTCTTTTATGAAGTCGGCAAAGTTTATATTAATAACTTGAGTTTTTCTTAAACCACTGGTTCACAAGTTCGTTCTTTCTCCACACGAAACTACAAATATGACAGATTGAATTCTCATACTCCCCATTTCTTTCAAAGCAGTCGCCATTACCTGGTCAAAGACTTATTTCCGCCACGATTCATATTAACCAAAATAAATTCATTTTTCGGAAGCGGAACTTTCACTTTCCGGATTTCGCAAAATTATGGAATTCAGTTATACTCCGGAATTCAGAATAATTTCGGAACTCGGAAAGAATCCAGAATTTAGAAAATTCCGGAGTTGAGAAAAACTCCGACTTTCGAAAAAATCCGGATTTTCCGAATTCCGGAATGTTAACGAAATCAGAAATTTCTAAATTCCGGATTTTTCCGAATTCCGAAATTATTACAAAATTGGAATTTTCCGAATTCCGGAATTTGTCCGGCTTTACTTTCGGGAGTCCGAAAACTAATAATTCCGGAACGGGCTATCCCCAGTTTATACACAACCTTTCAGAACACTAAGCTAGTAGCTGTCTACAAACAAACAAGTAATGCAAAGCATGTTGTATACTGCAATACGTCATGTATTAAAATCCGACACCATGACCCTTTTATTACATTATATGAAGAGCATGTAGGTCTAAATACCTCATGTATTACATATAATGTAGGTTTTACTCTTCCGGCAAAGAAGAAACATGTGATCATAGTATACAACCCACAGAAGTGATAGCTGGCAATACAGTGGTCGTAATCCCTAACGACACAGGAAGTGAGCGTTGCCATCGCCGCTGGTCTAGAGGCTAGCACGTGAGCCTTGTGTGTATGGAATCTCGGGTTCGATTCTCGGCGGGAGAGCATCTATCATTTTTAACTGTTCTCGATGTTTCTGTGTTCGTGTCCCTGTCGTTATAAGTTATTAGAAAAAGCAAGTTAAACGAGTGAAGCAAGTAAAATTAGCAATAAGTAAGTTACTGAAACGCGTTCGGTGAGTCAGTTAAAAAAATAGTGGAGAAAAGCACTGGCTTTTCGCGCCGTCCATGCGAGTTCGAATCAATCTCGGCTTGATATTTTATCCATTTGAGAGAAAGTATTGTTTCTTTTCGCTACAGGATGGATTTTCTCTTTGGTTTCATGTCAAACATGCTCACGTAATGAAAAGACGCTGTAGATGATAATAATAATAATAATAATAATAATAATAATAATAATAATAATAATAATAATAATAATAATAATAATAATAATAATATGAAATATTAGTAGCTAACTCGTGTGTGTATTTCGACAATATAATTTTATATTATTATGTGGAAATAAGTAAGGCTGGCTGGCGCCCGCCTCCCTAATTTTTTCGATGCGCCTTATGGGTCCACGGTGTCCAACGTTGGTCCCATCCCAGTATCACCTCCTGTTTTCTCGATATAAGCTATCGACATTTTGCCTAAAGAGGTCTCTGCCGTGGCCCCATGAGTACCCATGACAATGACTCTTCGTTCATTTTGCATTGAAATCGCTTACTTTTCTGAGTACTATGAGTGCATACTGTCCAACGTTGGTCCCATCGCTCTACAGTTTCCCGTTCTCTCGATATAAATTGCTAATATTTTGTTTGTAAGGGAGATATGGCGTTACAATCATTACGTTTGAAGAAGAACTGAGAAAGATATTGCCTTGCCACAAACAACACCTATTATTATTATTATTATTATTATTATTATTATTATTATTATTATTATTATTATTATTATTGTTGTTGTTGTTCTTTTTTTACTTACCACTAATGTTGCCTACCTTTATTTGCAATGCAATGTGTTACTAAAAAGCAAATCAAATAACACTCCTCGCTATTCAGGCTCCCGAACTCGAAATACATGAGTTCTCTGTGTTAGAGCAATGCACATTTATTATATTATTCTTTCAAATAACACGTTACACAAGTTACTTCACTTTCAATGTGTAATTTCATATCATCAGTAACAATCATCTTGTTCCAATAGGAAGATAACCCCCTCCTGCAAAAAAAAAAAAAAAAAAAAAAACTGACCGTAGCGAAAGGGCGTGAACCTTCTTTAGGCGATTAATCGGGTCCAATATTTCAATAAGTTTCTGCACACAAATATTTCAGTAAAAGAGGAAAATTTATTCAAACTTTCTGAATACCTATTTATGGGCGAAATTTGGTTCCCTTGGAACTTTTTAAGAGTTTGAAGGGTCACCATTTTGAACATTTTCATCTCATTATTCTGGTTAACGAACTCATCAAGATATTTCAACAATTAATGTTTGTGCCAAGTTTCGTCTCAATCCGCTGAAAATTAGGGTGGTTATGGCATTCACAAATAGCGTTATATATATACAAATAGATAGATAAATAGACACACAGAGGGAGAGAGAAAAAGTGTTTTTCTCCCTTCTCGCACCTGTGGTGCGTCAGAGCTAAACCGGGCCCCTTTGCAAAACGTATTGACGAGCCTAACCTAAACACAAGCCTCTTACTTGCTAACGTAGAAACGTGGTCGGGAGGTGTAAGGCATGTAGAAATTGTATTTTTAATAACCATGAGTATGGTCGACTTCCATGTTTTTCTTTTTACTTTTTGCAGCTACTTCGGAACGTTCAATTTGTATTCTTTACTAATTGCAAATGGCGTTTACATTCAAAATATGAGGAATTTTGGTGTAATTTGTTCGGATATTCTTCTCTTTCGAAATGAAGACAAGAACAAAAGCAATACGCAAAGACAAAAAGTATTATCAGTACTAAACATTACCAATAATAATTGCTACGAAAAACTAAATACGACCTCTTTTACTATCTCTCATGAGTTGTATGTATTATTAACAAAAATTTTTAAAATGTCCTTGCAGAGGATTCGAACTTGCGTCCTTTGCATCTGTAAGCCAGCACCTTAACCACTACACCAAGATCATGGCATGGTGATCGTTTAGTTGTCGGCGTATTTGTTGTATTTGTGTTTTATGTTCCCACTTCGACAATTTTTACTCTTTTTTTGTAAGTTTAACAGCTGTTTCTGGCTTTCTCTTTCGGTGTCGTCCTTTATTTACACAATGCACTATTCGTATTCACAGCATGTGCCCCACTGCAATGTCTTATTCAGATTAAGCTTTTCTTTTTGTCCCTCAGTAAACATTTGATTGATTTAATTCTCATACTCTCCACGGATGGAGCGCAGGAATGCCAGACTCGAAAAATAGGTGTACATTTACTTTCCTGACAGATCATACCTCATAGTGAAAAAAGGCAAATGTATAGTGGTGGACATAAGTCTTTGACCAGGCAATGGCAACTGCTTTGTAACAAATGCAGAGTATGAGAATTAAATCTGTCATATCTGTAGTTTCATGTGGGGAAGAAATAAACTTGTGAACGAAAGGTTTAAGAACAACTCATGTTATTCATATAAACTTTGCCGAAGATTATTAACTGATATCATCATAAAAGAAATACGAGAGAATTTTTGAAAGGAAGAAAAAAACAGAAATTTGCAAGTCGTTCGTTGTTGGGTATTATATTCGCGGGTTCAATTCCCGTTAAGGCCATTAAAAATTTTACTTGAACTAGAATTTATTTGCCTGAATCACCCGTCTTCTTTAGCCTAAAGGACTTAAACTTTTAGAAAATTATATTGTAAAAATGAAATAAATAATAGGACAGTAATAATGCTATTAATCTGTATCTATCTACATAGGATATGAATGAAAAAGACGTCGTCTATCAGAACAAAAAATGGGTTAAGCGTTTGAAATGATTTTTATTAACACTTTCAGCTACCTCTGACTCATGGGCACCCGAAGGGGGCATGGTGTTGCCGCCCTCTGACTCACGAAATGTATACAAACAGAAATACCAAAACAATATATAGCAACCATGAAGAATGCCCCTCCTAGAACATTTTAGGGTGCCGTGCGCGGACTGGCTTGTTGTCACGCCATTTTTATTAAAATGCTATGCTAACAAAGGAGAGGAGCTAAAATTTATGCCAAAATTAGAATATCTCACATTTGTGAGATGAAACGTGACGCCATGTCTTTAACGTCACCAATGCCTAGTGGCCCATTTGCCGGTAAATGTCGATCGTCGATATAGCGACACATCGAAAGATTGCCGCTAGCCTGTCCCTGGCGGTAGGGTTTCGTCGAGTCGAAACAGACATCGAGAGTAGGGTTTGT
This sequence comes from Thermobia domestica, assembly GCF_964235325.1. Classification (NCBI taxonomy): domain Eukaryota; kingdom Metazoa; phylum Arthropoda; class Insecta; order Zygentoma; family Lepismatidae; genus Thermobia; species Thermobia domestica. The sequence continues at coordinate 212,232,814 of NC_137456.1, read as the reverse complement.
TGCAGTTACCACCACGTAGTTGCGATGACTTCTTTTGGTCCTTCTTTCGATTCGTCGCGGATAATCGACGAAGGGACCGAAACGACTTATCGCCAGTCATGTGCATGCTTTTATTATTATATATTTGTTTTTTTGACGAATGTTCCCAAAGTGATCTCCGGGGTAAAGATTAACCCATGCTTCTACATCACAAGGTTGCTGTTTCGCACCATTCTGGGAGAACTTTATATATAGTTTGTAAGCGCTTTTAAGACTCATCTCAAAGTAAATCAATCATGCATATAGGCTATTTAACATATTTTGTTGGAGTAATTTTGTAATTCATTGGTATTTCGTCGCGTCTATGCTACCGGTGGCCCACTAGTGGCATAATTTTCAAAACGGAAGTGGGGCCACCGCGGATCGTTGCAATGGGGCAATCAATTTTTGGCGATCGGTCCACCAACGGTTACGGTACGGGGTAACTAAATTAAATTTAATTAGGTAATCACCGTAGTTGCTGTAAGAAATAGTTTTTGAACTTGACTGAACTTTGACTTGTAATATTGGTCTTTTGAGGCAAAAATTTCTTAAGTTCAACTTCGAGTATTTTCGGGAAACAATTAACCAAAGATGATAGGTTCGAACCCACAATCCAAAGTTCACAATCGAAAACATTCTCTAAATCTGTATGTCTTTCTTTTAAGTGTAATAAGATATGTTGATCCGTTATTAACTGTACTGTAGAAACAATTCATCATTGTAATATTTAAGGATAAAGTATTTCGAAATTATGTATATATGAGAGCACATGGTAGTTGCCTCAATCTAGGTATAATCAATGCCCTCAATTTCCTTCGTGCAGTTCAAACTGATTTTCCTGCAAGCTGTTACACAAGAGCAATTAGTCTAGTTGTCTACATATGGAACTGCTGAGCCAAAGGACGAGGGATCGAATCTCGGAGATGGACATGAATGTTTTTATTACTTGCAGAATTATACATTTCACCCATAATAAAATGAGCATTCAAACAGTTTGTGTTTCCGTGCAAAAGTAAGAATTTATTTCAAGTTAAACTTGTGAGCAGTGAAGCAAAACGAATTGGGCTCATGGTTATCCGAACACCTGACGATTTGAATAAATCATACGACACGCCTTTAGTATGGAGTTAAAGAGCTTTCTCATACCTATAAAGAAATCTCACTGACCTAAAATCCATTACGAAATAGGACCTACCAGAAGCTTCAACACCACGTCTGCATCACTTCGGTGAACGCTGTATGGAAACTTGCTATAGAAATTTCACTCACGTGACGTCTAGTCAGTCGATTGTACTTGGTTTGTTAGCTAACTATATTGAAGGGGTATAGACGAAAAATATGCAAAATCCATTTTTCAATTTTGTCAGGAAACTAAGCAAATGTGACACCCTCTTATTTCAGAATTGTTGAACTTTTTTTTCGGGGGAGGATAGATTTCACAAATCTGCTATAAGTAGTGACTACGGCTGTTAACCATTGCTTTCTTTCATATTCTCTTTCAAGTTCAGTTGCACATGCCATTCCATTTAGTTTCATATATTCTGTTCGATTAAATACACATTCCTCAATCTCTTACAATATGTCCAAATTAACAAAACGGTTCTCTTACTTTCTTTCTAATAATGCTGATTTAGATTTCAAGAGAGATAATTTTAAATAAACTTGCAACCAATTTGTTAATTACTACGAGCATTGAGTTCTTCCTCATTGTGTGTTAATATATATTCTACAATGTTTACATTCTAATAATAATAAATATTTATGCCAAGCTTAAATATAATTGCAGTATACGAAGGTTAAGTGGGTAATAAAGCAAATGCGCACGAGACAAAATTTGAGGCCGTCTCGTCTCGACAATATGCTGTAAAAGTGATATCTCGACTCGAAAAATGTATATTTTTCTATTGGAAGAGCTGTGTATCGACTCGAATTTTGTCAGAAAAATTCTGTCTCGACTCGCCTCTGCGCATCCCTAAGGATGGACAGTTTGAAGAGTCCAGTAGTTCAAAGCTGGCGGGGTAAGCAATTACACCATTACGCAACATCTATTTCAGATACAACCATTATTATACACTTCATTTTCACAAGCTGTTTCTTATAATTGCTATATCAATTTCCTACTTAAATTCAATTATAGATAATTGTTTCTTATGTAGCAGGTAATATTCATGCTATACAGTATAAAAC